>NW_027314752.1:17904924-18206893 GCF_023375885.2 Dermacentor andersoni
TATAGGACGCGAATATTGAACTCTTGGATGCAAAGTGACCAACGGGCTTGGCGGCCAGTGAGAACTTTAACTGGATAAGGCATCTGCGACTGAGTGTGTGCGCCCGCTGCAGTATAGGCCGCGAATATTGTACTCTTGGATGCACAGTGACCAACGGGCTAGGCGGCCAGTGAGAAATTTAATTGGACAAGGCATCTGCGACTGAGTGTTTGCACCCGCTGCAGTATAGGACGCGAATATTGTACTCTTGAATGCAAAGTGACCAACGGGCTAGGCGGCCAGGGAGAACATTAATTGGACAGGGCATCTGCGACTGAGTGTGTGAGCCTGCTGCAGTATCGGACAAGAATATTGTACTCTTGGACCCACAGTGACCAACGGGTAGGCGGCCAGTGCGAACTTTAAATGGACAGGGCATCTGCGACTGGGTGTGTGCGCCCGCTGCAGTATAGGACGTGAATATTGTACTCTTGCATGCGCAGTCACCAAAAGGCTAGGCAGCCAGTGAGAACATTAACAGGACAGGGCGTCTGCGTCTGAGCGTGTGCGCCCGCTGCAGTATAGGACACGAATATTGTACTCTTGGATGCACAGTGACCAACGGGCTAGGCGGCCAGTGAGAACTTTAACTGGGCACGGCCTCTGCGTCTAAGTGTGTGCGCCCGCTGCAGTATAGGACGCAAATATTGTACTCTTGGATGCACAGTGACCAACGGGCTAGGCGGCCAGCGAGAAATTTAACTGGACAGGGCGTCTGCGCCTGAATGTGTGCGCCCGCTGCAGTATAGGACGCGAATATTGTATTTTTGGATGCACAGTGACCAACGATCTAGGCGGCAAGTGAGAACTTTAACTGGACAGGGCATCTGCGACTGAGTGTGTGCGCCCGCTGCACTATAGGACGCGAATATTGTACTCTTGGATGCAAAGTGACCAACGGGCTAGGCGGCCAGCGAGAACTTTAAGTGGACAGGGCGTCTGCGTCTGAGTGTGTGCGCCCGCTGCACTATAGGACGCGAATATTGTACTCTTGGATGCAAAGTGCCCAACAGGCTAGGCGGCCAGTGAGAACTTTATTTGGACAGGGCATCTGCGACTGAGTGTGTGCGCCCACTGCAGTATAGGACGCGAATATTGTACTCTTGGATGCAAAGTGACCAATGGGCCAGGCGGCCAGGGAGAACTTTAACTGGACAGGGCATCTGCGACTGAGTGTGTGCGCCCGCAGCAGTATAGGACAAGAATATTGTACTCTTGGATGCACAGTGACCAACGGTCTAGGCGGCCAGTTAGAATTTTAAATCGACAGGGCGTCTGCGTCTGAGTGTGTGCGCCCGCTGCAGTATAGGACGCGAATATTGTACTCTTGGATGCACAGTGACAAACTGGCTAGAGGGCCAGTGAGAACTTTAACTGGACAGGGCATCTGCGACTGAGTGTGTGCGCCCGCTGCAGTATAGGACGCAGATATTGTACTCTTGGATGCACAGTGACCAACGGGCTAGGCGGCCAGCGAGAAATTTAACTGGACAGGGCGTCTCCGTCTGAGTGTGTGCGCCCGCCGCAGTATAGGACGCTAATATTGTACTCTTATATGCACAGTGACCAACGGGCTAGGCGGCCAGCGAGAAATTTAACTGGACAGGGCGTCTGCGTCTAAGTGTGTGCGCCCGCTGCCGTATAGGACTCGTATATTGTACTCTTGGATGCACAGTGACCAACGGGCTAGGCGGCCCCTGAGAAATTTAACTGGACAGGGCGTCTGCGCCTGAATGTGTGCGCCCGCTGCAGTATAGGACGCGCCTATTGTATTCTTGGATGCACAGTGACCAACGGGCTAGCCGGCCAGCAAGAAATTTAACTTGACAGGGCGCCTGCGCCTGAATGTGTGCGTCCGCTGCAGTATAGGACACGAATATTGTACTCTTTGATGCACAGTGACCAACGGGCTAGGCGGCCAGTGAGAACTTTAACTGGACAGGGCGTCTGCGTCTGAGTGTGTGCGCCCGCTGCAGTATGCGACGCGAATATTGTACTCTTGGATGCACAGTGACCAACGGGCTAGGCGACTAGCGAGAACTTTAAGTGGACAGGGCGTCTGCGTCTAAGTGTGTGCGCCCGCTGCCGTATAGGGCTCGTATATTGTACTCTTGGATGCACAGTGACCAACGGGCTAGGCGGCCTGCAAGAACGCTAACCGGAGAGGGCATCTGCGACTGAGCGTGTGCGCGCGCTGCAATATAGGACACGAAAAATGTACTTTTAGATGCACAGTGACCAGCGGGCTAGGCGGCCAGTGAGAACTTTAGCTGGACAGGACGTCTGCTTCTGAGTGGGTGCGCCCGCTGCATTATAGGACGCGAATATTGAACTCTTGGATGCAAAGTGACCAACGGGCTTGGCGGCCAGTGAGAACTTTAACTGGATAAGGCATCTGCGACTGAGTGTGTGCGCCCGCTGCAGTATAGGCCGCGAATATTGTACTCTTGGATCCACAGTGACCAACGGGCTAGGCGGGCATGGAGAACATTAATTGGACAGGGCATCTGCGACTGAGTGTGTGAGCCTGCTGCAGTATAGGACAAGAATATTGTACTCTTGGATCCACAGTGACCAACGGGCTAGGCGGCCAGTGCGAACTTTAAATGGACAGGGCATCTGCGACTGGGTGTGCGCGCCCGCTGCAGTATAGGGCGTGAATACTGTACTCTTGCATGCGCAGTCACCAAAAGGCTAGGCAGCCAGTGAGAACATTAACAGGACAGGGCGTCTGCGTCTGAGCGTGTGCGCCCGCTGCAGTATAGGACACGAATATTGTACTCTTGGATGCACAGTGACCAACGGGCTAGGCGGACAGTGAGAACTTTAACTGGGCACGGCCTCTGCGTCTAAGTGTGTGCGCCCGCTGCAGTATAGGACGCAAATATTGTACTCTTGGATGCACAGTGACCAACGGGCTAGGCGGCCAGCGAGAAATTTAACTGGACAGGGCGTCTGCGCCTGAATGTGTGCGCCCGCTGCAGTATAGGACGCTCCTATTGTATTCTTGGATGCACAGTGACCAACGGGCTAGCCGGCCAGCAAGAAATTTAACTTGACAGGGCGCCTGCGCCTGAATGTGTGAGCCCGCTGCAGTATTGGACGCGAATATTGTACTCTTGGATCCACAGTGACCAACGGGCTAGGCGGCCAGAGAGAACTTTAACTGGACAGGACGTCTGCGTCTGAGTGTGTGCGCTCGCTGCAGTATTGGACGCGAATATTGTACTCTTGGAGGCACAGTCACCAATGGGCTAGGCGGCCAGGGAGAACTTTGACTGGACAGGGCGGCTGCGTCTGTGTGTGTGCGCCCGCTGCACTATAGGACGCGAATATTGTACTCTTGGATGCAAAGTGCCCAACAGGCTAGGCGGCCAGTGAGCACTTTATTTGGACAGGGAATCTGCGACTGAGCGTGTGCGCCCACTGCAGTATAGGACGCGAATATTGTACTCTTGGATGCAAAGTGACCAATGGGCCAGGCGGGCAGTCAGAACTTTAAATGGACAGGGCATCTGCGTCTGAGTGTGTTCGCCCGCTGCAGTATAGGAGGCGAATATTGTACCCTTGGATGCACAGTCACCAACGGGCGAGGCGGCCAGTGAGAACCTAAACAGGACAGGGCGTCTGCGTCTGAGTGTGTGCGCCCGCTGCAGTATAGGACACGAATATTGTACTCTTGGATGCACACTGACCAACGGGCTAGGCGGCCACTGAGAACTTTAACTGGGCAGGGCGTCTGCGTCTAAGTGTGTGCGCCCGCTGCAGTGTAGGACGCGAAGATTGTACACTTGGATGCCAATGGGCTAGGTGTCCAGTGAGAACTATAACTGGACAGGGCGTCTGCGTCTGAGTGTGTGCGCCCGCTGCAGTATAGGACGCGAATATTGTACTCTTGAATTCACAGTGACCAACGGGATAGGCGGCCAGTGAGAACGTTAACTGGACAGGGCATCTGCGTCTAAGTGCGCGCGCCCGCTGCAGTATAGGACGCGAAAATTGTACTCTTGGATGCCCAGTGACAAACGGGCTAGGGGGCCAGTGAGAACTTTAAATGGACAGGGCATCTGCGACTGAGTGTGTGCGCCCACTGCAATATAGGACAAGAATATTGTACTCTTGGATGCACAGTGACCAACGGGCTAGGCGGTCAGTGAGAAGTTTAAATGGACAGGGCATCTGCGTCTGGGTGTGTGCGTCCGCTGCAGTATAGGACGCGAATATTGTACTCTTGGATGCACAGTCACCAACGGGCCAGGCGGCCAGTGAGAACTTTAACTCGACAGGGCGTCTCCGTCAGAGTGTGTGCGCCCGCTGCAGTATAGGACGCGAATATTGTACTCTTAGATGCACAGTAACCAACGGGCTAGGCGGCCAGTGAGAACTTTACCTGGGCAGGGCGTCTGCGTCTAAGTGTGTGCTCCCGCTGCAGTGTAGGACGCGAAGATTGTACACTTCGATGCCAATGGGCTAGGTGTCCAGTGAGAAGTATAACTGGACAGGGCGTCGGCGTCTGAGTGTGTGCGCCCGCTGCAGTATAGGACGCGAATATTGTACTCTTGAATGCACAGTGACCAACGGGCTAGGCGGCCAGTGAGGACGTTAACTGGACAGGGCATCTGCGTCTAAGTGTGCGCGCCCGCTGCAGTATAGGACGCGAATATTGTACTCTTGGATGCCCAGTGACAAACGGGCTAGGGGGCCAGTGAGAACTTTAACTGGACAGGGCATCTGCGACTGAGTGTGTGCGGCCGCTGCAGTATAGGACAAGAATATTGTACTCTTGGATGCACAGTGACCAACGGGCTAGGCGGCCAGTTAGAACATTAAATCGACAGGGCGTCTGCGTCTGAGTGTGTGCGCCCGCTGCAGTATAGGGCGCAAATATTGTACTCTTGGATGCACAGTCACCAACGGGCCAGGCGGCCAGTGAGAACGTTAACAGGACAGGGCGTCTGCGTCTGGGTGTGTGCACCCGCTACAGTATAGGATGCGAATATTGCACTCTTGGATGCAAAGTGACCAACGGGCTTGGCGGCTAGGGAGAACTTTTACTGGATAGGGCATCTGCGAATGAGTGTGTGCCCATTGCAATATAGGATGGGAATATTGTACTCTTGGATGTACAGTGACCAACGGGCTAGGCGGCCACCGAGAACATTAACTGGACAGGGCGTCTGCGTCTGAGTGTGTGCGCCCGCTGCAGCATAGGACGCAAATATTGTACTCTTGGAAGCAGTGAACAACGGGCTAGGCGGCCAGTGAGAACATGAACTGGACAGGGCGTCTGCGTCAATGTATTTTCGCCCGCTGCAGCATAGGACGCGAATATTGCACTTTTGGATACGGAGTGACCAACGGGCTATGTGGCCAGTGAGAACTATAACAGGATAGGGCGTCTGCATCTATGTATGTGCGCCCGCTGCAGGATAGGACACGAATATTGTACTCTTTGATGCACAGTGACCAACGGGCTAGGCGGCCAGTGAGAACTTTAACTGGACAGGGCGTCTGCGTCTGAGTGTGTGCGCCCGCTGCAGTATGCGACGCGAATATTGTACTCTTGGATGCACAGTGACCAACGGGCTAGGCGACTAGCGAGAACTTTAAGTGGGCAGGGCGTCTGCGTCTAAGTGTGTGCGCCCGCTGCCGTATAGGACTCGTATATTGTACTCTTGGATGCACAGTGACCAACGGGCTAGGCGGCCTGCAAGAACGCTAACCGGAGAGGGCATCTGCGACTGAGCGTGTGCGCGCGCTGCAATATAGGACACGAAAAATGTACTTTTAGATGCACAGTGACCAGCGGGCTAGGCGGCCAGTGAGAACTTTAGCTGGACAGGGCGTCTGCTTCTGAGTGGGTGCGCCCGCTGCATTATAGGACGCGAATATTGAACTCTTGGATGCAAAGTGACCAACGGGCTTGGCGGCCAGTGAGAACTTTAACTGGATAAGGCATCTGCGACTGAGTGTGTGCGCCCGCTGCAGTATAGGCCGCGAATATTGTACTCTTGGATCCACAGTGACGAACGGGCTAGGCGGGCATGGAGAACATTAATTGGACAGGGCATCTGCGACTGAGTGTGTGCGCCCGCTGCAGTATAGGACGCAACTATTGTATTCTTGGATGCACAGTGACCAACGGGCTAGGCAGCCAGTGAGAACTTTAACTGGACAGGGCATCTGCGACTGAATGTGTGCGCCCGCTGCAGTATAGGACGCGAATATTGTACTCTTGAATGCAAAGGGACTAACGTTCTAGGCGGCCAGTGAGAACTTTACTGGACCGGAAATCTGCGACTGGGTGGGGGCGCCCGCTGCAGTATAGGATGCGAATATTGTACTCTTGGATGCAAAGTGACCAACGGGCTAGGCGGGCAGGGAGAATTTTAACTGGACAGGTCATCTGCGACTGAGTGTGTGCGCCTGCTGCAGTATAGGGCAAGAATATTGTACTCTTGGATCCACAGTGACCAACGGGCTAGGCGGCCAGTGCGAACCTTAAATGGACAGGGCGTCTGTGTCTGAGTGTGTGCGCCCGCTGCAGTATAGGACGCGAATATTGTACTCTAGGATGCACAGTGACAAACGGGCTAGGCGGCAAGTGAGAACTTTAACTGGACAGGGCATCTGCGACTGAGCATGTGCGCCCGCTGCACTATAGGACGCGAATATTGTACTCTTGGATGCAAAGTGACGAACGGGCTAGGCGGCCAATCAGAACGTTAACTGGACAGGGCATCTGCATCTCAGTGTGTGCGCCCGCTCCAGTATAGGACGCGAATATTGTACTCTTAGATGCACAGTGACCAACAGGCTAGGCGGCCAGCAAGAAATTAAACTGGACAGGGCGTCTGCGCCTAAATGTGTACGCGCGCTGCAGTATAGGACGCGACAATTGTACTCTTGGATGCACAGTGACCACTAGGCTAGGCGGTCAATGAGAAATATAACTGGACTGGGTGTCTGCGCATAAGTGTGTGCGCCCGCTGCAGTATAGGACGCGAATATTGTAGTCTTGGATGCACAGTGACCAACGGCCTAGGCGGCCAGTGAGAACTTTAACTGGACACGGAGTCTGCGTCTAAGTGTGTGCACCCGCTACAGTATAGGATGCGAATACTCTACTCTTGGATCCACAGTGACCAACGGGCTAGGCGGCCAGTGAGAAATTTAACTGGACAGGGCGTCTGCGCCTGAATGTGTGCGCCCGCTGTAGTATAGGACGCGACTATTGTATTCTTGGATGCACAGTGACCAACGGTATAGGCGGCCAGCGAGAACTTTAGGTCGACAAGGCGTCTGCGTCTGAGTGTGCGCACCCACTGCAGTATAGAACGCAAAAAATGTACTCTTGGATGCACAATGACCAACGCGCTAGGCAGCCAGCGAGAATTTTAACTGGACAGGGCTTCTGCGACTGAGTGTGTGCGCCCGCTGCAGTATAGGACAGCGAATATTGTACTCTGGGATCCACAGTGACCAACGGGCTAGGCGGGCAGGGAGAACTTTAATTGGAGAGGGCATCTGCGACTGAGTGTGTGCGCCCGCCGCAGTATAGGACGCGAATGTTGTACTCTAGGATGCACAGTGACAAACGGGCTAGGGGGCCAGTGAGAACTTTAATGGGACAGGGCATCTGCGACTGAGTGTGTGCGCCCGCTGCAGTATAGGACGTGAATATTGTACTCTTGCATGCACAGTGACCGACGGGCTAGGCCGCCAGTGAGAACTTTAACTGGGCACGGCGTCTGCGTCTAAGTGTGTGCGCCCGCTGCAGTGTAGGAGGCGAATATTCTACTCTTGGATGTCAATGGGCTAGGTGTCCAGTGAGATCTATAACTGGACAGGGCGTCTGCGTCGGAGTGTGGGCGCCCGCTGCAGCATAGGACGCGAATATTGTACTCTTGGATACGGAGTGACCAACGGGCAATGTGGCCAGTGAAAACTATAACAGGATAGGGTGTGTGCGTCTGAGTGTGGGCACCCGCTGCTGTATAGGACGCGAATATTGTACTCTTGGATGCACAGTGACCAACGGGCTAGGCGGCCAGTGAGAACTTTAATTGGACAGGGCGTCTGCGTCTATGAATGTGCGCCCGCTGCAGCATAGGACGCGAATATTGTACTCTTGGATGCACTTTGACCAACGGGCTAGGCGGCCAGTGAGAACTTTAACTGGGCAGGGCATCTGCGACTGAGTGTGTGTGCCCATTGCAATATAGGACGGGAATATTGTACTCTTGGATGTACAGTGACCAACGGGCTAGGCGGCCACCGAGAACATTACCTGGACAGGGCGTCTGCGTCTGAGTGTGTGCGCCCGCTGCAGCATAGGACGCAAATATTGTACTCTTGGAAGCAGTGAACAACGGGCTAGGCGGCCAGTGAGAACATGAACTGGACAAGGCGTCTGCGTCAATGTATTTCCGCCCGCTGCAGCATAGGACGCGTATATTGCACTTTTGGATACGGAGTGACCAACGGGCTACGTGGCCAATGAGAACTATAACAGGATAGGGCGTGTGCGTCTGAGTGTGGGCACCCGCTGCTGTATAGGACGTGAACATTGTAGTCTTGGATGCACAGTGACCAACGGGCTAGGCGGCCAGTGAGAACTTTAACTGGTCAGGGCATCTGCGTCTGAGTGTGTGCGCCCGCTGCAGTATAGGACGCGAATATTGTACTGTTGGATGCAGTGACCAATGGGCTAGGCGGCTAGTTAGAACTTTAACTGGACAGGGCGTCTGCGTCTATGTATGTGCGCCCGCTGCAGGATAGGACGCGATAATTGTACTCTTTGATGCACAGTGACCAACGGGCTAGGCGGCCAGTGAGAACTTTAACTGGACAGGGCGTCTGCTTCTGAGTGGGTGCGCCCGCTGCAGTATAGGACGCGAATATTGAACTCTTGGATGCAAAGTGACCAACGGGCTTGGCGGCCAGTGAGAACTTTAACTGGACAGGGTGTCTGCGTCTAAGTGTGTGCACCCGCTCCAGTACAGGATGCGAATAAATTACTCTTGGATGCACAGTGACCAACGGGCTAGGCGGCCAGTGAGATCTTTATCTGGACAGGGCGTCTGCGTCTGAGTGTGTGCGCCCGCTGCAGTATAGGACGCAAATATTGTGCTCTTGGATGCACAGTGACCAACGGGCTTGGCGGTCAGCGAGAAATTTAACTGGACAGGGCGTCTGCGCCTGAATGTGTGCGCCCGCTGCAGTATAGCACGCGAATATAGTACTTTTGGATGCACAGTGACCAACGGGCTATGCGGCAAGTGAGAACTTTAACTGGTCAGGGCATCTGCGTCTGAGTGTGTGCGCCCGCTGCAGTATAGGACGCGAATATTGTACTGTTGGATGCAGTGACCAACGGGCTAGGCGGCTAGTTAGAACTTTAACTCGACAGGGCGTCTGCGTCTATGTATGTGCGCCCGCTGCAGGATAGGACGCGATAATTGTACTCTTTGATACACAGTGACCAACGGGCTAGGCGGCCAGTGAGAACTTTAACTTGACAGGGCGTCTGCGTCTGAGTGTGTGCGCCCGCTGCAGTATGGGACTCGTATATTATACTCTTGGATGCACAGTGACCAACGGGCTTGGCGGCCTGCAAGAAAGCTAACCGGAGAGGGCATCTGCGACTGAGCGTGTGCGCGCGCTGCAATATAGGACACGAAAAATGTACTTTTAGATGCACAGTGACCAGCGGGCTAGGCGGCCAGCGAGAAAAAATAAACTGGACACTGTGTCTGCGCCTAAATGTGTGCGCGCGCTGCAGTATAGGACGCGACAATTGTACTCTTGGATGCACAGTGACCACTAGGCTAGGCGGTAAGTGAGAAATTTAACTGGACTGGGTGTCTGCGCATAAGTGTGTGCGCCCACTCCAGTATAGGATGCGAATAAATTACTCTTGGATGCACAGTGACCAACGGGCTGGGCGGCCAGTGAGATCTTTATCTGGACAGGGCGTCTGCGTCTGAGTGTGTGCGCCCGCTGCAGTATAGGACGCGAATATTGTACTCTTAGATGCACAGTGACCAACAGGCTAGGCGGCCAGCGAGAAATTAAACTGGACAGGGTGTCTGCGCCTAAATGTGTGCGCGCGCTGCAGTATAGGACGCGACAATTGTACTCTTGGATGCACAGTGACCACTAGGCTAGGCGGTAAGTGAGAAATTTAACTGGACTGGGTGTCTGCGCATAAGTGTGTGCGCCCGCTGCAGTATAGGACGCGAATATTGTACTCTTGGATGCACAGTGACCAACGGGCTAGGCGGCCAGTGAGAACTTTAAGTGGACAGGGAGTCTGCGTCTAAGTGTGTGCACCCGCTACAGTATAGGATGCGAATACTATACTCTTGGATGCACAGTGACCAACGGGCTAGGCGGCCAGTGAGAACTTTAAATGGACATTGCATCTGCGTCTGAATGTGTGCGCCTGCTGCAGTATGGGACGGGAATATTGTACTCTTAGATGTACAGTGACCAACGGGCTTGTCGGCCAGCGAGAAATTTAACTGTACAGGGCGTCTGCGCCTGAATGTGTGCGTCCGCTGCAGTATAGAATGAGACTATTGTATTCTTGGAAGCACAGTGACCAACGGTATAGGCGGCCAGCGAGAACTTTAGGTCGACAAGGCGTCTGCGTCTGAGTGTGCGCGCCCACTGCAGTATAGAACGCAAAAAATGTACTCTTGGATGCAAAGTGACCAACGGGCCAGGCGGCTAGGGATAACTTTAACTGGTCAGGGCATCTGCGACTGAGTGTGTGCGCCCGCTGCTGTATAGGCCGCGAATATTGTACTCTTGGATCCACAGTGACTAACGGTGCAGGCGGGCAGGGTGAACTTTAATTGGACAGGGCATCTGCGACTGAGTGTGTGCGCCTGCTGCAGTACAGGACAAGAATATTGTACTCTTGGATCCACAGTGACCAACGGGCTAGGCGGCCAGTGCGAACTTTAAATGGACAGGGCGTCTGTGTCTGAGTGTGTGCGCCCGCTGCAGTATAGGACGCGAATATTGTTCTCTAGGATGCACAGTGACAAACGCGCTAGGGGGCCAGTGAGATCTTTAACTGGACAGGGCATCTGCGACTGAGTGTGTGCGCCCGCTGCAGTATAGGACGCGAATATTGTACTCTTGGATGCGCAGCCACCAACGGGCTAGGCGGCCAGATAGAACTTTAACTGGGCACGGCGTCTGCGTCTAAGTGTGTGCGCCCGCTGCAGTGTAGGACGCGAATATTCTACTCTTGGATGTGAATGGGCTAGGTGTTCAGTGAGAACTATAACTGGACAGGGCGTCTGCGTCTGAGTGTGTGCGCCAGCTGCAGTATAGGACGCAAATATTGTACTCTTGGATGCACAGTGACCAACGGGCTAGGCGGTCAGCGAGAAATTTAACTGGACAGGGCGTCTGCGCCTGAATGTGTGCGCCCGCTGCAGTATAGCACGCGAATATAGTACTTTTGGATGCACAGTGACCAACGGGCTATGCGGCAAGTGAGAACTTTAACTGGACAGGGCATCTGCGTCTGAATGTGTGCGCCTGCTGCAGTATGGGACGCGAATATTGTACTCTTAGATGTACAGTGACCAACGGTCTAGTCGGCCAGCGAGAAATTTAACTGGACAGGGCGTCTGCGCCTGAATGTGTGCGTCCGCTGCAGTATAGGACGAGACTATTGTATTCTTGGAAGCACAGTGACCAACGGTATAGGCGGCCAGCGAGAACTTTAGGTCGACAACGCGTCTGCGTCTGAGTGTGCGCGCCCACTGCAGTATAGAACGCAAAAAATGTACTCTTGGATGCACAGTGACCAACGGGCTAGGCAGCCAGTGAGAAATTTACCTGGACAGGGCATCTGCGACTGAGTGTGTGCGCCCGCTGCAGTATAGGACGCGAATATTGAACTCTTGGATGCAAAGTGACCAACGGGCCAGGCGGCCAGGGAGAACTTTAACTGGTCAGGGCATCTGCGACTGAGTGTGTGCGCCCGCTGCTGTATAGGCCGCGAATATTGTACTCTTGGATCCACAGTGACTAACGGGGTTGGCGGGCAGGGAGAACTTTAATTGGACAGGGCATCTGCGACTGAGTGTGTGCGCCTACTGCAGTACAGGACAAGAATATTGTACTCTTGGATCCACAGTGACCAACGGGCTAGGCGGCCAGTGCGAACTTTAAATGGACAGGGCGTCTGTGTCTGAGTGTGTGCGCCCGCTGCAGTATAGGACGCGAATATTATTCTCTAGGATGCACACTGACAAACGGGCTAGGGGGCCAGTGAGAACTTTAACTGGACAGGGCATCTGCGACTGAGTGTGTGCGCCCGCTGCAGTATAGGACGCGAATATTGTACTCTTGGATGCACAGTGACCAACGGGCTAGGCGGTCAGCGAGAAATTTAACTGGACAGGGCGTCTGCGCCTGAATGTGTGCGCCCGCTGCACTATAGGACGCGAATATTGTACTCTTGGATGCACAGTGACCAACGGACTAGGCGGCCAGTGAGAACTTTAACTGGACAGGGAGTCTGCGTCTAAGTGCGTGCACCCGCTACAGTAAAGGATGCGAATACTGTAGTCTTGGATGCACAGTGACCAACAGGCTAGGCGGCCAGTGAAAACGTTAACTGGACAGGGCATCTGCATCTCAGTGTGTGCGCCCGCTGCAGTATAGGACGCGAATATTGTACTCTTAGATGCACAGTGACCAACAGGCTAGGCGGCCAGCGAGAAATTAAACTGGACAGGGCGTCTCCGCCTGAATGTGTGCGCGCGCTGCAGTATAGGACGCGAATATTGTACTCTTCAATGCAAAGGGACAAACGGGCTAGGCGGCCAGTGAGAACTTTACTGGAGCGGACATCTGCGACTGGGTGGGGGCGCCCGCTGCAGTATAGGATGCGAATATTGTACTCTTGGATGCAAAGTGACCAACAGGCCAGGCGGCCAGGGAGAACTTTAACTGTATAGGGCATCTGCGGCTGAGTGTGTGCGCCCGCTGCAGTATAGGCCGCGAATATTGTACTCTTGGATCCACAGTGACCAACGGGCTAGGCGGGCAGGGAGAACTTTAATTGGACAGGGCATCTGCGACTGAGTGTGTGCGCCTGCTGCAGTATACTACAAGAATATTGTACTCTTGGGTCCACAGTGACCAACGGGCTAGGCGGCCAGCGAGAAATTTAACTGGACAGGGCGTCTGCGCCTGAATGTGTGCCCCGGCTGCAGTATAGGACGCGAATATTGTACTCTTGGATGCACAGTGACCAACGGGCTAGGCGGCCAGCGAGAAATTTAACTGGACAGGGCGTCTGCGTCTGAGTGTGCGCGCCCACTGCAGTATAGAACGCAAAAATGTACTTTTGGATGCACAGTGACCAACGGGCTCGGCAGCCAGCGAGAACTTTAACTGGACAGGGCGTCTGCGCCTGAATGTGTGCGCCCGCTGCAGTATAGCGCGCGAATATAGTACTTTTGGATGCAAAGTGACCAACGGGCTAGGCGGCAAGTGAGAACTTTAACTGGACAGGGCATCTGCGACTGAGTATGTGCGCCCGCTGCAGTATAGGATGCGAGTATTGTACTCTTGGATGCAAAGTGACGAACGGGCTAGGCGGCCAGTCAGAACCTTAACTGGACAGGGCATCTGCGACTGAGTATGTGCGCCCGCTGCAGTATAAGACGCGAGTATTGTACTCTTGGATGCAAAGTGACGAACGGGCAAGGCGGCCAGTCAGAACCTTAACTGGACAGGGCGTCTGCGCCTGAATGTGTGCGCGCGCTGCAGTATAGGACGCGACAATTGTACTCTTTGATGCACGGTGACCACTAGGCTAGGCGGTCAGTGAGAAATTTAACTTGACTGGGTGTCTGCGCATAAGAGTGTGCGCCCGGTGCAGTATAGGACGCGACTATTGTATTCTTGGATGCACAGTGACCAACGGTATAGGCGGCCAGCGAGAACTTGAGCTCGACAAGGCGTCTGCGTCTGAGAGTGGCGCGCCCACTGCAGTATAGAACGCAAAAAATGTCCTCTAGGATGCACAGTGACCAACGGGCTAGGCAGCCAGTGAGAACTTTAACTGGACAGGGCATCTGCGACTGAGTGTGTGCGCCCGCTGCAGTATAGGACGCGAATATTGTACTCTTGAATGCAAAGAGACAAACGGGCTAGGCGGCCAGTGAGAACTTTACTGGACCGGACATCTGCGACTGGGTGGGGGCGCCCGCTGCAGTATAGGATGCGAATATTGTACTCTTGGATGCAAAGTGACCAACGGGCCAGGCGGCCAGGGAGAACTTTAACTGGATAAGGCATCTGGTACTGAGTGTGTGCGCCCGCTGCAGTATAGGCTGCAAATATTGTACTCTTGGATCCACAGTGACCAACGGGCTAGGCGGGCAGGGAGAACTTTCATTGGACAGGGCATCTGCGACTGTGTGTGCGCCCGCTGCAGTATAGGACGCGAATATTGTAATCTAGGATGCACAGTGACAAACGGGCTAGGGGGCCAGTGAGAACTTTAACTGGACAGGGCATCTGCGACTGAGTGTGTGCGCCCGCTGCAGCATAGGACGCGAATATTGTACTCTTGGATGCGCAGTCACCAACGGGCTAGGCGGCCAGTGAGAACGTTAACAGGACAGGGCGTCCTTATCTGAGTGTGTGCGCCCGCTGCAGTATAGGACACGAATATTGTACTCTTGGATCCACAGTGACCAACGGGCTAGGCGGCCAGTGCGAACTTTTAATGGACAGGGCGTCTGCGTCTGAGTGTGTGCGCCCGCTGCAGTGTAGGACGCGAATATTGTACTTTTGGATGCACAGTGACCAACGGGCTAGGCGGCAAGCGACAACTTTACCTGGACAGGGCATCTGTGACTGAGTATGAGCGCCCGCTGCAGTATAGGACGCAAATATTGTACTCTTGGATGCAAAGTGACGAACGGGCTAGGCGGCCAGTCAGAACGTTAACTGGACAGGGCATCTGCATCTCAGTGTGTGTGCCCGCAGCAGTATAGGACGCGAATATTGTACCCTTAGATGCACAGTGACCAACAGGCTAGGCGGCCAGCATGAAATTAAACTGGACAGGGCGTCTGCGCCTGAATGTGTGCGCCCGCTGCAGTATAGGACGCGACTATTGTATTCTTGGATGCACAGTGACCAACGGTATAGGCGGCCAGCGAGAACTTTAGGTCAACAAGGCGTCTGCGTCTGAGTGTGCGCGCCCACTGCAGTATAGAACGCAAAAAATGTACTCTTGGATGCACAGTGACCAACGGGCTAGGCAGCCAGTGAGAACTTTAACTGGACAGGGCATCTGCGACTGAGTGTCTGCGCCCGCTGCAGTATAGGACACAAATATTGTACTCTTGAATGCAAAGGGACTAACGGGCTAGGCGGCCAGTGAGAACTTTACTGGACCGGACATCTGCAACTGGGTGGGGGCGCCCGCTGCAGTATAGGATGCGAATATTGTACTCTTGGATGCAAAGTGACCAACGGGACAGGCGGCCAGGGAGAACTTTAACTGGACAGGGCATCTGCGACTGAGTGTGTGCGCCCGCTGCAGTATAGGCCGCGAATATTGTACTCTTGGATCCACAGTGACCAACGGGCTAGGCGGGCAGGGAGAACTTTAAATGGACAGGGCGTCTGCGTCTGGGTGTGTGCGCCCGCTGCAGTATAGGACACGAATATTGTACTCTTGGATGCACAGTGACCAACGTTCTAGGCGGCCAGTGAGAACTTTAAGTGGGCACGGCGTCTGCGTCTAAGTGTGTGCGCCCGCTGCAGTGTAGGACGCGAATATTCTACTCTTGGATGTGAATGGGCTAGGTGTCCAATGCGAACTATAACTGGACAGGGCGTCTGCGTCTGAGTGCGTGCGCCCGCTGCAGTATAGGACGCAAATATTGTACTCTTGTATGCACAGTGAACAACGGGCTAGGCGGCCAGCGAGAAATTTAACTGGACAGGGCGTCTGCGCCTGAATGTGTGCGCCCGCTGCAGTATAGGACGCGAATATTGTACTTTTGGATGCACAGTGACCGACATGCTAGGCGGCAAGTGAGAACTTTAACTGGACAGGGCATCTGCGACTGAGCATGTGCGCCAGCTGCAGTATAGGACGCGACAATTGTACTCTTGGATGCACAGTGACCACTAGGCTAGGCGGTCAATGAGAAATTTAACTGGACTGGGTGACTGCGCATAAGTGTGTGCGCCCGCTGCAGTATAGGACGCGAATATTGTAGTCTTGGATGCACAGTGACCAACGGGCTAGGCGGCCAGTGAGAACTTTAACTGGACAGGGAGTCTGCGTCTAAGTGTGTGCACCCGCTACAGTATAGGATGCGAATACTCTACTATTGGATGCACAGTGACCAACGGGCTAGGCGGCCAGTGAGAAATTTAACTGGACAGGGCGTCTGCGCCTGAATGTGTGCGCCCGCTGCAGTATAGGACGCGACTATTGTATTCTTGGATGCAAAGTGACCAACGGTATAGGTGGCCAGCGAGAACTTTAGGTCGACAAGGCGTCTGCGTCTGAGTGTGCGCGCCCACTGCAGTACAGACCGCAAAAAATGTACTCTTGGATGCACAATGACCAACGGGCTAGGCAGCCAGTGAGAACTTTAACTGGACAGGGCATCTGCGACTGAGTGTGTGCGCCCGCTGCAGTATAGGACGCGAATATTGTACTCTTGAATGCAAAGGGGCAAACGGGCTAGGCGGCCAGTGAGAACTTTACTGGACCGGACATCTGCGACTGGGTGTGTGCGCCCGCTGCAGCATAGGCCGCGAATGTTGTACTCTTGGATCCACAGTTACCAACGGGCTAGGCGGGCAGGGAGAACTTTAATTGGACAGGGCATCTGCGAGTGAGTGTGTGCGCCTGCTGCAGTATAGGGCAAGAATATTGTACTCTTGGATCCACAGTGACCAACGGGCTAGGTGGCCAGTGCGAACTTTAAATGGACAGGGCGTCTGTGTCTGAGTGTGTGCGCCCGCTGCAGTATAGGACGCGAATATTGTACTCTTGGATGCACAGTGACCAACAGGCGTAGGCGGCCAGCGAGAAATTTAACTGGACAGGGCGTCTGCGCCTGAATGTGTGCGCCCGCTGCAGTATAGGACGCGAATATTTTACTTTTGGATGCACAGTGACCGACGGGCTAGGCGGCAAGTGAGAACTTTAACTGGACAGGGCATCTGCGACTGAGCATGTGCGCCCGCTGCAGTATAGGACGCGAATATTGTACTCTTGGATGCAAAGTGACGAACGGGCTAGGCGGCCAGTCAGAACGTTAACTGGACAGGCCATCTGCATCTCAGTGTGTGCGCCCGCTGCAGTATAGGACGCGAATATTGTACTCTTAGATGCACAGTGACCAACAGGCTAGGCGGCCAGCGAGAAATTAAACTGGACAGGGCGTCTGCGCCTGAATGTGTGCGCGCGCTGCAGTATAGGACGCGACAATTGTACTCTTGGATGCACAGTGACCACTTGGCTAGGAGGTCAATGAGAAATTTAACTGGACTGGGTGTCTGCGCATAAGTGTGTGCGCACGCTGCAGTAAAGGACGCGAATATTGTATTCTTGAATGCAAAGGGACAAACGGGCTAGGCGGCCAGTGAGAACTTTACTGGACCGGACATCTGCGACTGGGTGGGGGCGCCCGCTGCAGTATAGGACAAGAATATTGTACTCTTGAATCCACAGTGACCAACGGTCTAGGCGGCCAGTAAGAACTTTGAATGGACAGGGCGTCTGTGTCTGAGTGTGTGCGCCCGCTGCAGTATAGGATGCGAATATTGTACTCTAGGATGCACAGTGACAAACGGGCTAGGGGGCCAGTGAGAACTTTCACTAGACAGGGCGTCTGCGTCTGAATGTGCGCGCCTGCTGCAGTATGGGACGCGAATATTGTACTCTTAGATGCATCATGACCAACGGGCTAGTCGGCCAGCGAGAAATTTAACTGGACAGTGCGTCTGCGCCTGAATGTGTGCGCCCGCTGCAGTATAGGACGCGACTATTGTATTCTTGGATGCACAGTGACCAACGGTATAGGCGGCCAGCGAGAACTTTAGGTCGACAAGGCGTCTGGGTCTGAGTGTGCGCGCCCACTGCAGTATAGGACACAAATATTGTACTCTTGAATGCAAAGGACTAACGGGCTAGGCGGCCAGTGAGAACTTTACTGGACCGGACATCTGCGACTGGGTGGGGGCGCCCGCTGCAGTATAGGATGCGAATATTGTACTCTTGGATGCAAAGTGACCAACGGGCCAGGCGGCCAGGGAGAACTTTAACTGGACAGGGCATCTGCGACTGAGTGTGTGCGCCCGCTGCAGTATAGGCCGCGAATATTGTGCTCTTGGATCCACAGTGACCAACGGGCTAGGCGGGCAGGGAGAACTTTAAATGGACAGGGCGTCTGTGTCTGAGTGTGTGCGCCCGCTGCAGTATAGGACGCGAATATTGTACTCTAGGATGCACAGTGACAACCGGGCTAGGGGTCCAGTGAGAACGTTAACAGGACAGGGCGTCTGCGTCTGGGTGTGTGAGCCCGCTGCAGTATAGGACACGAATATTGTACTCTTGGATGCACAGTGACCAACGTTCTAGGCGGCCAGTGAGAACTTTAACTGGGCACGGCGTCTGCGTCTAAGTGTGTGCACCCGCTGCAGTGTAGGACGCGAATATTCTACTCTTGCATGTGAATGGGCTAGGTGTCCAATGCGAACTATAACTGGACAGGGCGTCTGCGCCTAAATGTGTGCGCCCGCTGCAGTATAGGACGCGAATATTGCACTTTTGGATGCACAGTGACCAACGGGCTAGGTGGCAAGTGAGAAATTTAACTGGACAGGGCATCTGCGACTGAGCATGTGCGCCCGCTGCAGTATAGGACGCGAATATTGTACTCTTAGATGCACAGTGACCAACAGGCTAGGCGGCCAGCGAGAAATTAAACTGGACAGAGCGTCTGCGCCTGAATGTGTGCGCGCGCTGCAGTATAGGACGCGACAATTGTACTCTTGGATGCACAGTGACCACTTGGCTAGGAGGTCAATGAGAAATTTAACTGGACTGGGTGTCTGCGCATAAGTGTGTGCGCCCGCTGCAGTATAGGACGCGAATATTGTACTCTTGAATGCAAAGGGACAAACGGGCTAGGCGGCCAGTGAGAACTTTACTGGACCGGACATCTGCGACTGGGTGGGGGCGCCCGCTGCAGTATAGGACAAGAATATTGTACTCCTGAATCCACAGTGACCAACGGTCTAGGCGGCCAGTGCGAACTTTAAATGGACAGGGCGTCTGTGTGTGAGTGTGTGCGCCCGCTGCAGTATAGGACGCGAATATTGTACTCTAGGATGCACAGTGACAAACGGGCTAGGGGGCCAGTGAGAACTTTAACGGGACAGGGCATCTGCGACTGAGTGTGTGCGCCCGCTGCAGTATAGGACGTGAATATTGTAGTTTTGGATGCACAGTGACCAGCGGGCTAGGCGGCAAGTGAGAACTTTAACTGGACAGGACATCTGCTACTGGGTATGTGCGCCCGCTGCAGTATAGGACGCGAATATTGTACTCTTGGATGCAAAGTGACGAACGGGCTAGGCGGCCAGTGAGAACGTTAACTGGACAGGGCATATACGTGTATGTGTGAGCGCCCGCTGCAGAAAAGGACGCGAATATTGTACTCTTGGATGCAAAGTGACCAACGGGACAGGCGGCCAGGGAGAACTTTAACTGGACAGGGCATCTGCGACTGAGTGTGTGCGCCCGCTGCAGTATAGGCCGCGAATATTGTACTCTTGGATCCACAGTGACCAACGGGCTAGGCGGGCAGGGAGAACTTTAAATGGACAGGGCGTCTGCGTCTGGGTGTGTGCGCCCGCTGCAGTATAGGACACGAATATTGTACTCTTGGATGCACAGTGACCAACGTTCTATGCGGCCAGTGAGAACTTTAACTGGGCACGGCGTCTGCGTCTAAGTGTGTGCGCCTGCTGCAGTGTAGGACGCGAATATTATACTCTTGGATGTGAATGAGCTAGGTGTCCAATGCGAACTATAACTGGACAGGGCGTCTGCGTCTGAGTGCGTGCGCCTGCTGCAGTATAGGACGCAAATATTGTACTCTTGTATGCACAGTGACCAACGGGCTAGGCGGCCAGCGAGAAATTTAACTGGACAGGGCGTCTGCGCCTGAATGTGTGCGCCCGCTGCAGTATAGGACGCGAATATTGTACTTTTGGATGCACAGTGACCGACATGCTAGGCGGCAAGTGAGAACTTTAACTGGACAGGGCATCTGCGACTGAGCATGTGCGCCAGCTGCAGTATAGGACGCGACAATTGTACTCTTGGATGCACAGTGACCACTAGGCTAGGCGGTCAATGAGAAATTTAACTGGACTGGGTGACTGCGCATAAGTGTGTGCGCCCGCTGCAGTATAGGACGCGAATATTGTAGTCTTGGATGCACAGTGACCAACGGGCTAGGCGGTCAGTGAGAACTTTAACTGGACAGGGAGTCTGCGTCTAAGTGTGTGCACCCGCTACAGTATAGGATGCGAATACTCTACTATTGGATGCACAGTGACCAACGGGCTAGGCGGCCAGTGAGAAATTTAACTGGACAGGGCGTCTGCACCTGAATGTGTGCGCCCGCTGCAGTATAGGACGCGACTATTGTATTCTTGGATGCAAAGTGAGCAACGGTATAGGTGGCCAGCGAGAACTTTAGGTCGACAAGGCGTCTGCGTCTGAGTGTGCGCGCCCACTGCAGTACAGAACGCAAAAAATGTACTCTTGGATGCACAATGACCAACGGGCTAGGCAGCCAGTGAGAACTTTACTGGACCGGACATCTGCGACTGGGTGGGGGCGCCCGCTGCAGTATAGGATGCGAATATTGTACTCTTGGATGCAAAGTGACCAACGGGCCAGGCGGCCAGGGAGAACTTTAACTGGACAGGGCATCTGCGACTGAGTGTGTGCGCCCGCTGCAGTATAGGCCGCGAATATTGTACTCTTGGATCCACAGTGACCAACGGGCTAGGCGGGCAGGGAGAACTTTAAATGGACAGGGCGTCTGTGTCTGAGTGTGTGCGCCCGCTGCAGTATAGGACGCGAATATTGTACTCTAGGATGCACAGTGACAAACGGGCTAGGGGTCCAGTGAGAACGTTAACAGGACAGGGCGTCTGCGTCTGGGTGTGTGAGCCCGCTGCAGTATAGGACACGAATATTGTACTCTTGGATGCACAGTGACCAACGTTCTAGGCGGCCAGTGAGAACTTTAACTGGGCACGGCGTCTGCGTCTAAGTGTGTGCGCCCGCTGCAGTGTAGGACGCGAATATTCTTCTCTTGCATGTGAATGGGCTAGGTGTCCAATGCGAACTATAACTGGACAGGGCGTCTGCGCCTAAATGTGTGCGCCCGCTGCAGTATAGGACGCGAATATTGTACTTTTGGATGAACAGTGATCGACGGGCTAGGCGGCAAGTGAGAACTTTAACTGGACAGGGCATGTGCGACTGAGCACGTGCGCCAGCTGCAGTATAGGACGCGAATATTGTACTCTTGGATGCAAAGTGACGAACGGGCTAGGCGGCCAGTCAGAACGTTAACTGGACAGGGCATCTGCATCTCAGTGTGTGCGCCCGCTGCAGTATAGGACGCGAATATTGTACTCCTAGATGCACAGTGACCAACAGGCTAGGCGGCCAGCGAGAAATTAAACTGGACAGGGCATCTGCGCCTGAATGTGTGCGCGCGCTGCAGTATAGGACGCGACAATTGTACTCTTGGATGCACAGTGACCACTAGGCTAGGCGGTCAATGAGAAATTTAACTGGACTGTGTGTCTGCGCATAAGTGTGTGCGCCCGCTGCAGTATAGGACGCGAATATTGTAGTCTTGGATGCACAGTGACGAACGGTCTAGGCGGCCAGTGAGAACTTTAACTGGACAGGAAGTCTGCGTCTAAGTGTGTGCACCCGCTACAGTATAGGATGCGAATACTCTACTCTTGGATGCACAGTGACCAACGGGCTAGGCGGCCAGTGAGAAATTTAACTGGACAGGGCGTCTGCGCCTGAATGTGTGCGCCCGCTGCAGTATAGGGCGCGACTATTGTATTCTTGGATGCAAAGTGACCAACGGTATAGGCGGCCAGCGAGAACTTTAGGTCGACAAGGCGTCTGCGTCTGAGTGTGCGCGCCCATTGCAGTATAGAACGCAAAAAATGTACTCTTGGATGCACAATGACCAACGGGCTTGGCAGCCATTGAGAACTTTAACTGGACAGGGCATCTGCGACTGAGTGTGTGCGCCCGCTGCAGTATAGGACGCGAATATTGTACTCTTGAATGCAAAGGGACAAACGGGCTAGGCGGCCAGTGAGAACTTTAATTGGACAGGGCATCTGCGACTGAGTGTGTGCGCCTGCTGCAGTATAGGGCAATAATATTGTACTCTTGGATCCACAGTGACCAACGGGCTAGGCGGCCAGTGCGAACTTTAAATGGACAGGGCGTCTGCGCCTGAATGTGTGCGCCCGCTGCAGTATAGGACACGAATATTGTACTCTTGGATGCACAGTGACCAACGTTCTAGGCGGCCAGTGAGAACTTTAACTGGGCACGGCGTCTGCGTCTAAGTGTGTGCGCGCGCTGCAGTATAGGACGCGAATATTGTAGTCTTGGATGCAAAGTGACGAACGGGCTAGGCGGCCAGTCAGAACGTTAACTGGACAGGGCATCTGCATCTCAGTGTGTGCGCCCGCTGCAGTATAGGACGCGAATATTGTACTCTTAGATGCACAGTGACCAACAGGCTAGGCGGCCAGCGAGAAATTAAACTGGACAGGGCGTCTGCGCCTGAATGTGTGCGCGTGCTGCAGTATAGGACGCGACAATTGTACTCTTGGATGCACAGTGACCACTTGGCTAGGCGGTCAATGAGAAATATAACTGTACTGGGTGTCTGCGCATAAGTGTGTGCGCCCGCTGCAGTATAGGACGCGAATATTGTAGTCTTGGATGCACAGTGACCAACGGGCTAGGCGGCCAGTGAGAACTTTAACTGGACAAGGAGTCTGCGTCTAAGTGTGTGCACCCGCTACAGTATAGGATGCGAATACTCTACTCTTGGATGCACAGTGACCAACGGGCTAGGCGGCCAGTGAGAAATTTAACTGGACAGGGCGTCTGCGCCTGAATGTGTGCGCCCGCTGCAGTATAGGACGCGACTATTGTATTCTTGGATGCAAAGTGACCAACGGTATAGGCGGCCATCGAGAACTTTAGGTTGACAAGGCGTCTGCGTCTGAGTGTGCGCGCCCACTGCAGTATAGAACGCAAAACATGTACTCTTGGATGCACAATGACCAACGGGCTAGGCAGCCAGTGAGAACTTTAACTGGACAGGGCATCTGCGAATGACTGTGTGCGCCCGCTGCAGTATAGGACGCGAATATTTTACTCTTGAATGCAAAGTGACCAACGGGCCAGGCGGCCAGGGAGAACTTTAACTGGATAGGGCATCTGCGACTGAGTGTGTGCGCCCGCTGCAGCATAGGCCGCGAATATTGTACTCTTGGATCCACAGTTACCAACGGGCTAGGCGGGCAGGGAGAACTTTAAATGGACAGGGCGTCTGTGTCTGAGTGTGTGCGCCCGCTGCAGTATAGGACGCGAATATTGTACTCTAGGATGCACAGTGACCAACGGGCTAGGCGGCCAGTGAGAACTTTAACTGGACAGGGCATCTGCGACTGATTGTGTGCACCCGCTACAGTATAGGACGCGAATATTGTACTCTTGGATGCGCAGTCACCAACGGGCTAAGCGGCTAGTGAGAACGTTAACAGGACAGGGCGTCTGCGTCTGAGTGTGTGCGCCCGCTGCAGCATAGGCCGCGAATATTGTACTCTTGGATCCACAGTTACCAACGGGCTAGGCGGGCAGGGAGAACTTTGAATGGACAGGGCGTCTGTATCTGAGTGTGTGCGCCCGCTGCAGTATAGGACGCGAATATTGTACTCTAGGATGCAAAGTGACCAACGGGCCAGGCGGCCAGGGAGAACTTTAACTGGATAGGGCATCTGCGACTGAGTGTGTGCGCCCGCTGCAGCATAGGACGCGAATATTCTACTCTTGGATGTCAATGGGCTAGGTGTCCAGTGAAAACTATAGCTGGACAGGGCGTCTGCGTCTGACTGTGTGCGCCCGCTGCAGTATAGGACGCAAATATTGTACTCTTGGATGCACAGTGACCAACGGGCTAGGTGGCCAGCGAGAAATTTAACTGGACAGGGCGTCTGCGCCTGAATGTGTGCGCCCGCTGCAGTATAGGACGCGAATATTGCACTTTTGGATGCACAGTGACCAACGGGCTAGGTGGCAAGTGAGAAATTTAACTGGACAGGGCATCTGCGACTGAGCATGTGCGCCCGCTGCAGTATAGGACGCGAATATTGTACTCTTAGATGCACAGTGACCAACAGGCTAGGCGGCCAGCGAGAAATTAAACTGGACAGAGCGTCTGCGCCTGAATGTGTGCGCGCGCTGCAGTATAGGACGCGACAATTGTACTCTTGGATGCACAGTGACCACTTGGCTAGGAGGTCAATGAGAAATTTACCTGGACTGGGTGTCTGCGCATAAGTGTGTGCGCCCGCTGCAGTATAGGACGCGAATATTGTACTCTTGAATGCAAAGGGACAAACGGGCTAGGCGGCCAGTGAGAACTTTACTGGACCGGACATCTGCGACTGGGTGGGGGCGCCCGCTGCAGTATAGGACAAGAATATTGTACTCTTGAATCCACAGTGACCAACGGTCTAGGCGGCCAGTGCGAACTTTAAATGGACAGGGCGTCTGTGTGTGAGTGTGTGCGCCCGCTGCAGTATAGGACGCGAATATTGTACTCTAGGATGCACAGTGACAAACGGGCTAGGGGGCCAGTGAGAACTTTAACGGGACAGGGCATCTGCGACTGAGTGTGTGCGCCCGCTGCAGTATAGGACGTGAATATTGTAGTTTTGGATGCACAGTGACCAGCGGGCTAGGCGGCAAGTGAGAACTTTAACTGGACAGGACATCTGCTACTGAGTATGTGCGCCCGCTGCAGTATAGGACGCGAATATTGTACTCTTGGATGCAAAGTGACGAACGGGCTAGGCGGCCAGTGAGAACGTTAACTGGAGAGGGCATATACGTGTATGTGTGAGCGCCCGCTGCAGAAAAGGACGCGAATATTGTACTCTTGGATGCACAGTGACCAACGGGCTAGGCGGCCAGTGAGAACTTTAACTGGACAGAGCGTCTGCATCTGAGTGTGTGCGCCCGCTGCAGTATAGGACACGAATATTGTACTCTTAGATGCAGAGTGACCAACAGGCTAGGCGGCCAGCGAGAAATTTAACTGGACAGGCCGTCTGCGCCTGAATGTGCGCGCCTGCTGCAGTATGGGACACGAATATTGTACTCTTAGATGCATGGTGACCAACGGGCTAGTCGGCCAACGAGAAATTTAAGTGGACAGTGCGTCTGCGCCTGAATGTGTGCGCCCGCTGCAGTATAGGACGCGACTATTGTATTCTTGGATGCACAGTGACCAACGGTATAGGCGGCCAGCGAGAACTTTAGGTCGACAAGGCGTCTGCGTCTGAGTGTGCGCGCCCACTGCAGTATAGAACGCAAGAAATGTACTCTTGGATGCACAGTGACAAACGGGCTAGGCAGCCAGTGAGAACTTTAACTGGGCACGGCGTCTGCGTCTAAGTGTGTGCGCCCGCTGCAGTGTAGGACGCGAATATTCTACTCTTGGATGTGAATGGGCTAGGTGTCCAATGCGAACTATAACTGGACAGGGCGTCTGCGTCTGAGTGTGTGCGGCCGCTGCAGTATAGGACACAAATATTGTACTCGGATGCACAGTGACCAACGGGCTAGGCGGCCAGCGAGAAATTTAACTGGACAGGGCGTCTGCGCCTGAATGTGTGCGCCCGCTGCAGTATAGGACGCGAATATTGTACTTTTGGATGCACAGTGACCGACGGGCTAGGCGGCAAGTGAGAACTTTAACTGGACAGGGCATCTGCGACTGAGCACGTGCGCCAGCTGCAGTATAGGACGCGAATATTGTACTCTTGGATGCAAAGTGACGAACGGGCTAGGCGGCCAGTCAGAACGTTAACTGGACAGGGCATCTGCATCTCAGTGTGTGCGCCCGCTGCAGTATAGGACGCGAATATTGTACTCTTAGATGCACAGTGACCAACAGGCTAGGCGGCCAGCGAGAAATTAAACTGGACAGGGCATCTGCGCCTGAATGTGTGCGCGCGCTGCAGTATAGGACGCGACAATTGTACTCTTGGATGCACAGTGACCACTAGGCTAGGCGGTCAATGAGAAATTTAACTGGACTGGGTGTCTGCGCATAGGTGTGTGCGCCCGCTGCTGCAGTATAGGACGCGAATATTGTAGTATTGGATGCACAGTGACCAACGGGCTAGGCGGCCAGTGAGAACTTTAACTGGACAGGCAGTCTGCGTCTAAGTGTGTGCACCCGCTACCGTATAGGATGCGACTACTCTACTCTCGGATGCACAGTGAACAACGGGCTAGGCGGCCAGTGAGAAATTTAACTGGACAAGGCGTTTGCGCCTGAATGTGTGCGCCCGCTGCAGTATAGGACGCGACTATTGTATTCTTGGATGCAAAGTGACCAACGGTATAGGCGGCCAGCGAGAACTTTAGGTCGACAAGGCGTCTGCGTCTGAGTGTGCGCGCCCATTGCAGTATAGAACGCAAAAAATCTACTCTTGGATGCACAATGACCAACGGGCTAGGCAGCCATTGAGAACTTTAACTGGACAGGGCATCTGCGACTGAGTGTGTGCGCCCGCTGCAGTATAGGACGCGAATATTGTACTCTTGAATGCAAAGGGACAAACGGGCTAGGCGGCCAGTGAGAACTTTACTGGACCGGACATCTGCGACTGGGTGGGGGCGCCCGCTGCAGTATAGGATGCGAATATTGTACTCTTGGATGCAAAGTGACCAACGGGCCAGGCGGCCAGGGAGAACTTTACCTGGATAGGGCATCTGCGACTGAGTGTGTGCGCCCGCTGCAGCATAGGCCGCGAATGTTGTACTCTTGGATCCACAGTTACCAACGGGCTAGGCGGGCAGGGAGAACTTTAATTGGACAGGGCATCTGCGACTGAGTGTGTGCGCCTGCTGCAGTATAGGGCAATAATATTGTACTCTTGGATCCACAGTGACCAACGGGCTAGGCGGCCAGTGCGAACTTTAAATGGACAGGGCGTCTGTGTCTGAGTGTGTGCGCCCGCTGCAGTATAGGACGCGAATATTGTACTCAAGGATGCACAGTGACAAACGGGCTAGGCGGCCAGCGAGAAATTTAACTGGACAGGGCGTCTGCGCCTGAATGTGTGCGCCCGCTGCAGTATAGGACACGAATATTGTACTCTTGGATGCACAGTGACCAACGTTCTAGGCGGCCAGTGAGAACTTTAACTGGGCACGGCGTCTGCGTCTAAGTGTGTGCGCCCGCTGCAGTGTAGGACGCGAATATTCTACTCTTGGATGTGAATGGGCTAGGTGTCCAATGCGAACTATAACTGGACAGGGCGTCTGCGTCTGAGTGTGTGCGCCCTCTGCAGTATAGGAGGCAAATATTGTACTCTTGGATGCACAGTGACCAACGGGCCAGGCGGCCAGCGAGAAATTTAACTGGACAGGGCGTCTGCGCCTGAATGTGTGACCCGCTGCAGTATTGGACGCGAATATTGTACTTTTGGATGCACAGTGACCGACGGGCTAGGCGGCAAGTGAGAACTTTAACTGGACAGGGCATCTGCGACTGAGCACGTGCGCCAGCTGCAGTATAGGACGCGAATATTGTACTCTTGGATGCAAAGTGACAAACGGGCTAGGCGGCCAGTCAGAACGTTAACTGGACAGGGCATCTGCATCTCAGTGTGTGCGCCCGCTGCAGTATAGGACGCGAATATTTTACTCTTAGATGCACAGTGACCAACAGGCTAGGCGGCCAGCGAGAAATTAAACTGGACAGGGCATCTGCGCCTGAATGTGTGCGCGCGCTGCAGTATAGGACGCGACAATTGTACTCTTGGATGCACAGTGACCACTAGGCTAGGCGGTCAATGAGAAATTTAACTGGACTGGGTGTCTGCGCATAAGTGTGTGCGCCCGCTGCAGTATAGGACGCGAATATTGTAGTCTTCGATGCACAGTGACCAACGGGCTAGGCGGCCAGTGAGAACTTTAACTGGACAGGCAGTCTGCGTCTAAGTGTGTGCACCCGCTACAGTATAGGATGCGAATACTCTACTCTTGGATGCACAGTGACCAACGGGCTAGGCGGCCAGTGAGAAATTTAACTGGACAGGGCGTCTGCGCCTGAATGTGTGCGCCCGCTGCAGTATAGGACGCGACTATTGTATTCTTAGATGCAAAGTGACCAACGGTATAGGCGGCCAGCGAGAACTTTAGGTCGACAAGGCGTCTGCGTCTGAGTGTGCGCGCCCATTGCAGTATAGAACGCAAAAAATGTACTCTTGGATGCACAATGACCAACGGGCTAGGCAGCCATTGAGAACTTTAACTGGACAGGGCATCTGCGACTGAGTGTGTGCGCCCGCTGCAGTATAGGACGCGAATATTGTACTCTTGAATGCAAAGGGACAAACGGGCTAGGCGGCCAGTGAGAACTTTACTGGACCGGACATCTGCGACTGGGTGGGGGCGCCCGCTGCAGTATAGGATGCGAATATTGTACTCTTGGATGCAAAGTGACCAACGGGCCAAGCGGCCAGGGAGAACTTTACCTGGATAGGACATCTGCGACTTAGTGTGTGCGCCCGCTGCAGCATAGGCCGCGAATGTTGTACTCTTGGATCCACAGTTACCAACGGGCTAGGCGGGCAGGGAGAACTTTAATCGGACAGGGCATCTGCGACTGAGTGTGTGCGCCTGCTGCAGTATAGGGCAATAATATTGTCACGTGGTAGTGACGTTAAAGAACACAGCAGCAGTACTGTTAAAAACAAAACTAGCTTTTATTGGGCGAACCTGTGCCCACGAAACAGGCTACACTTAAAGCACAACGATTGCGGCGAACACAGTCGGCGATCGTCGAAAATCCGATCAGCGGGTCAAGCGCGTCGGCTTTTATAGATCAGTCGTGGAATGTTCCAGATTAACCGATGGGACCCGCGTGCCTTCTACAAAGTTCTACACTATTCGCGTCGTGCATACATGCAATCAGATTACACAAGTTGCGGTGAAAGACAGTGGAGGGAACCATCGATAACATTCCAGAAACTTCTTTTGCTTCCAGGCGCGTCCTGCGCTGCACGATAACATTTGTTAGGCGGCCAAACGTGGTCGCCCGATAAAGATAAGTACACGTGTCATTACCCCCCTCTTAAAAAGCATCGACCCGATGCTGCAAACAAACGAAAGTAATAAATAAGCACTCGTAGCAAAGAAAACAACAAAATAAGGGAAGTTCGTTAACGTCCGTAAAACGGTTTAAGACCCACTACGTGGACCACTTCAGGTCGTGCGCGGCGCCGCTGTGAATGCGAAATGCCGTCTGGCACGACCTCATAGTCCAGTGTGCCAATACGTCGGATGACCTTGTAGGGTCCGAAATAGCGTCGCAGTAGTTTCTGACTCAGTCCTCGTCGGCGTATCGGGGTCCATACCCAAACACGGTCGCCGGGCTGGTACTCGACGAAGCGTCGTCGGAGGTTGTAGTGTCGGCTGTCGGTACTCTGCTGGTTCTTGATCCGCAGGCGGGCGAGCTGTCGGGCTTCTTCGGCGCGCTGGAGAAAGGTAGCGACATCAAGGTTCTCCTCGTCAGTGACGTGCGGCAGCATGGCGTCGAGTGCGACAACCTCATCCTCGAGATCAACTCTTCGATTTACGCGTACAACATTGCCATGCGCGGGGTGATAGCAGTCGTGACGCGGGTGGTGCTGGAGATGCCCCTGCTGCTCACGAGCTCGGCAGGCGGCGGCGGGGAGGTGGCGACCCAGCCGAGCGCGGCAGAGTACGGCAGCAAGCTGCGCAAGTACCCAGCACCTCCACCAGATGTCACGTGGTAGTGACGTTAAAGAACACAGCAGCAGTACTGTTAAAAACAAAACTAGCTTTTATTGGGCGAACCTGTGCCCACGAAACAGGCTACACTTAAAGCACAACGATTGCGGCGAACACAGTCGGCGATCGTCGAAAATCCGATCAGCGGGTCAAGCGCGTCGGCTTTTATAGATCAGTCGTGGAATGTTCCAGATTAACCGATGGGACCCGCGTGCCTTCTACAAAGTTCTACACTATTCGCGTCGTGCATACATGCAATCAGATTACACAAGTTGCGGTGAAAGACAGTGGAGGGAACCATCGATAACATTCCAGAAACTTCTTTTGCTTCCAGGCGCGTCCTGCGCTGCATGATAACATTTGTTAGGCGGCCAAACGTGGTCGCCCGATAAACACGTGTCAATATTGTACTCTTGGATCCACAGTGACCAACGGGCTAGGCGGCCAGTGCGAACTTTAAATGGACAGGGCGTCTGTGTCTGAGTGTGTGCGCCCGCTGCAGTATAGGACGCGAATATTGTACTCAAGGATGCACAGTGACAAACGGGCTAGGCAGCCAGCGAGAAATTTCACTGGACAGGGCGTCTGCGCCTGAATGTGTGCGCCCGCTGCAGTATAGGACGCGAATATTTTACTTTTGGATGCACAGTGACCGACGGGCTAGGCGGCAAGTGAGAACTTTAACTGGACAGGGCATCTGCGACTGAGCATGTGCGCCCGCTGCAGTATAGGACGCGAATATTGTACTCTTGGATGCAAAGTGACGAACGGGCTAGGCGGCCAGTCAGAACGTTAACTGGACAGGGCATCTGCATCTCAGTGTGTGCGCCCGCTGCAGTATAGGACGCGAATATTGTACTCTTAGATGCACAGTGACCAACAGGCTAGGCGGCCAGCGAGAAATTAAACTGGACAGGGCGTCTGCGCCTGAATGTGTGCGCGCGCTGCAGTATAGGACGCGACAATTGTACTCTTGCATGCACAGTGACCACTTGGCTAGGCGGTCAATGAGAAATTTAACTGGACTGGGTGTCTGCGCATTAGTGTGTGCGCCCGCTGCAGTATAGGACGCGAATATTGTAGTCTTGGATGCACAGTGACCAACGGGCTAGGCGGCCAGTGAGAACTTTAACTGGACAAGGAGTCTGCGTCTAAGTGTGTGCACCCGCTACAGTATAGGATGCGAATACTCTACTCTTGGATGCACAGTGACCAACGGGCTAGGCGGCGAGTGAGAAATTTAACTGGACAGGGCGTCTGCGCCTGAATGTGTGCGCCCGCTGCAGTATAGGACGCGACTATTGTATTCTTGGATGCAAAGTGACCAACGGTATAGGCGGCCATCGAGAACTTTAGGTCGACAAGGCGTCTGCGTCTGAGTGTGCGCGCCCACAGCAGTATTGAACGCAAAAAATGTACTCTTGGATGCACAATGACCAACGGGCTAGGCAGCCAGTGAGAACTTTAACTGGACAGGGCATCTGCGAATGAGTGTGTGCGCCCGCTGCAGTATAGGACGCGAATATTTTACTCTTGAATGCAAAGGGACAAACGGGCTAGGCGGCCAGTGAGAACTTTACTGGACCGGACATCTGCGACTGGGTGTGTGCGCCCGCTGCAGTATAGGACACGAATATTGTACTCTTAGATGCACAGTGACCAACGGGCTAGGCGGCCAGTGAGAACTTTTAACTGGGCACGGCGTCTGCGTCTAAGTGTGTGCGCCCGCTGCAGTGTAGGACGCGAATATTCTACTCTTGCGTGTCAATGGGCTAGGTGTCCAGTGAGAACTATAGCTGGACAGGGCGTCTGCGTCTGACTGTGTGCGCCCGCTACAGTATAGGAGGCAAATATTGTACTCTTGGATGCACAGTGACCAACGGGCTAGGTGGCCAGCGAGAAATTTAGCTGGACAGGGCGTCTGCGCCTGAATGTGTGCGCCCGCTGCAGTATAGGACGCGAATATTGCACTTTTGGATGCACAGTGACCAACGGGCTAGGCGGCAAGTGAGAAATTTAACTGGACAGGGCATCTGCGACTGAGTATGTGCGCCCGCTGCAGTATAGGACGCGAATATTGTACTCTTGGATGCAAAGTGACGAACGGGCTAGGCGGCCAGTGGGAACGTTAACTGGACAGGGCATCTGCTTGTATGTGTGCACGCCCGCTGCAGTATAGGACGCGAATATTGTACTCTTGGATGCAAAGTGACGAACGGGCTAGGCGGCCCGTGAGAACGTTAACTGGACAGGGCATCTGCGTGTATGTGTGCGCGCCCGCTGCAGTATAGGACGTGAATATTGTACTCTTAGAACCACGGTGACCAACAGGCTAGGCGGCCAGCGAGAAATGTAACTGGACAGGGCGTCTGCGCCTGAATGTGTGCGCCCGCTGCAGTATAGGACCCGAATATTGTACTCTTCGATGCACTTTGACCAACGGGCTAGGCGGCCAGTGAGAACCTTAACTGGACAGGGTGTCTGCGTCTAAGTGTGTGCACCCGCTACAGTATAGGATGCGAATATTGTACTCTTGGATGCACAGTGACCAACGGGCTAGGCGGCCAGTGAGGACTTTATCTGGACAGGGCGTCTGCGTCTGAGTGTGTGCGCCCGCTACAGTATAGGATGCGAAGATTGTACTCTTAGATGCACAGTGACCTGCGGGCTAGGCGGCCAGTGAGAACTTTAACTGGACAGGGCATCTGCGACTGAGTGTGTGCGCCCGCTACAGTATAGGACGCGAATATTGTACTCTTGGATGCACAGTGACCAACGGGCTTGGCGGCCAGTGAGAACCTTAACAGGACAGGGCGTCTGCGACTGAGTGTGTGCGCCCGCTACAGTATAGGATGCGAAGATTGTACTCTTAGTTGCACAGTGACCTGGGGGCTAGACGGCCAGTGAGAACTTTAACTGGACAGGGCGTCTGCGTGTGAATGTGTGTGCCCGCTGCATTATAGGACGCGAATATTGTACTCTTCGATGCAAAGTGACCAACGGGCTTGGCGGCCAGTGAGAACCTTAACTGGACAGGGCATCTGCGTCTAAGTGTGTGCAACCGCTACAGTATAGGATGCGAATATTGTACTCTTGTATGCACAGTGACCAACGGGCTAGGCGGCCACTGAGAACTTTAACTCGACAGGGCGTCTGCCTCTGAGAGTGTGCGCTTGCTGCAGTAAGGGACGCGAATATTGTACTCTTACATGCACAGTGACCAACAGGCTGGGCGGCCGGCGAGAAATTTAACTGGACAGGGCGTCTGCGTCTGAGTGTGTGCGCCCGCTGCACTATAGGACGAGAATATTGTACTCTTGGATCCACAGTGACCACCGGGCTAGGCGGCCAGCGAGATCTTTAACTGGACAGGGCATCTGCGACTGAGTGTGTGTGCCTGCTGCAGTATAGGACGCGAATATTGTACTCTTCGATGCACAGTGACCAATGGGCTAGGGGGCCAGTGAGAACGCTAACTGGACAGGGCATCTGCGACTGTGTGTGTGTGCCCGCTGCAGTATAGGACGCGAATATTGTACTCTTGAATGCAAAGGGACCAATGGGATAGGCGGCCAGTGAGAACTTTACTTGATCGGACATCTGCGACTGAGTGTGTGCGCCCGCTGCAGTATAGGAGGCGAATATTGTACTCTTGGATCCACAGTGACCAATGGGCTAGGCGGTCAGTGAGAACTTTATTTGGACAGGGCATCTGCGACTGAGTGTGTGCGCCTGCTTGAGTATAGGACGAGAATATTTTACTCTTGGATCCACAGTAACCAACGGGCTAGGCGGCCAGTGAGGACTTTACCTGGACAAGGCGTCTGCGTCTGAGTGTGTGCGCCCGCTGCAGTATAGGACGCGAATATTGTACTCTTGGATGCAAAGGGACCAATGGGCTAGGCGGCCAGTGAGAACATTACTGGACCGGACATCTGCGACTGAGTGGGTGCGCCCACTGCACTATAGGACGCGAATATTGTACGCTTAGAGGCACAGTGACCAGGGGGCTAGGCGGCCAGGGAGAACTTTAACTGGACAGGGCGCCTGCCTCTGAGTGTGTGCGCCCGCTGCAGTACAGGACGCGAATATTGTACTCTTGGATCCTCATTGACCAACGGGCTAGGCGGCGAGGGAGAACTTTAATTGGACAGGGCATTTGCGACTGAGTGTGTGCGCCCGCTGCAGTATAGGACGCGAATATTGTACTCTTGGATGCACAGTGACCAACGCGCTAGGCGGCCAGTGAGAACTTTAAGTGGACAGGTCGTCTGCGTCTGAGTGTGTGCGCCCGCTGCAGTATAGGACGCGAATATTGTACTCTTGAATGCAAAGGGACCAATGGGCTAGGGGGCCAGTGAGAACATTAAGTGGACAGGTCGTCTGCGTCTGAGTGTGTGCGCCCGCTGCAGTATAGGACGCGAATATTGTACTCTTGGATTCGCAGTGACCAATGGGCCAGGCGGCCAACGAGAACTTTAACTGGACAGGGCATCTGCGACTAAGTGCGTGCGCTTGCTGCAGTATAGGACGCGAATATTGTACTCTTGGATGCACAGTGACCAACGGGCTAGGCGGCCAGTGAGAGCTTTATCTGGACAGGGCATCTGCGACTGAGTGAGTGCGCCCGCTGCAGTATAGGACCCGAATATTGTACACTTTGATGCACACTGACCAACGGGCTAGGCGGCCAGCGAGAACTTTATCTGGACCGGGCATCTACGACTGAGTGTGTGCGCCCGCTGCATTATAGGACGCGAATATTGTACTCTTGGATGCACAGTGACCAATGGGCTAGGCGGACAGTGAGAACTTTAAGTGGACAGGCGTCTGCGTCTGAGTGTGTGCGCCCGCTGCAGAATAGCCCGCGAATATTGTACTCTTGAATGCAAAGGGACCAATGGGCTAGGCGTCCAGTGAGAACTTTACTGGACCGGACATCTGCGACTGAGTGTGTGCGGCCGCTGCACTATAGGACGCGAATATTGTACTCTCGGATGCAAAGTGCCCAACGGGCTAGGCGGATAGTGAGAACTTTAATTGGACAAGGCATCTGCGATAGAGTGTGTGCGCCCGCTGTAGTATAGGACGCGAATATTGTACTCTTGGATGAAAAGTGACCAACGGGCTAGGCGTCCAGTGAGAACTTTACTGGACCGGACATCTGCGACTGAGTGTGTGCGCCCGCTGCAGTGTCGGACGCGAATATTGTACTCTTGCATGCAAAGTGACCAACGAGCTAGGCGACCAGCGAGAACTTTAACTGGACAGGGCATCTGCGACTGAGTGTGTGCGCCCGCTGCAGTACAGGACGCGAATATTGTACTCTTGGATCCACAGTGACCAACGGGCTAGGCGGCCAGTGAGAACTTTAATTGGACAGGGCATCTGCGACTGAGTGTATGCGCCTGCTTGAGTACAGGACGCGAATATTGTACTCTTGGATCCACAGTGACCCACGGGCTAGGCGGCCAGTGAGAACTTTAACTGGACAGGGCATCTGCGACTAAGTGTGTGCGCCCGCTGCAGTAGAGGACGAGAATATTGTACTTTTCGAGGCACAGTCACCAACGGGCTAGGCGGCCAGTGAGAACGTTAACAGGATAGGGCGTCTGCGACTGTGTGTGCGCCCGCTGCAGTATAGGACATGAATATTGTACTCTTGCATGCCAATGGGCTAGGTGGCCAGTGAGAACTATAACTGGACAGGGTGTCTGCGTCTGAGCGTGTGCGCCCGCTGCAGTATAGGACGAGAATATTGTACTCTTGGATCCACAGTGACCAACGGGCTAGGCGGCCAGCGAGATCTTTAACTGGACAGGGCATCTGCGACTGAGTGTGGGCGCCTGCTGCAGTATAGGACGAGAATATTGTACTCTTGGATCCACAGTGACCAATGGGCCAGGCGGCCAGCGAGAACTTTAAATGGACAGGGCGTCTGCGACTGTGTGTGTGTACCCGCTGCAGTATAGGACGCGAATATTGTACTCTTGAAAGCAAAGGGACCAATGGGCTAGGCGGCCAGTGAGAACTTTACTTGACCGGACATCTGCGACAGAGTGTGTGCGCCCGCTACAGTATAGGACGCGAATATTGTACTCTTGGATCCACAGTGACCAATGGGCTAGGCGTTCAGTGAGAACTTTATTTGGACAGGGCATCTGCGACTGAGTGTGTGCGCCTGCTTGAGTATAGGAGGAGAATATTTTACTCTTGGATCCACAGTAACCAACGGGCTAGGCGGCCAGTGAGGACTTTAACTGGACAGGGCGTCTGCGTCTGAGTGTGTGCGCCTGCTGCAGTATAGGACGCGAATATTGTACTCTTGGATGCAAAGGGACCAATGGGCTAGGCGGCCAGTGAGAACTTTACTTGACCGGACATCTGCGACTGAGTGTGTGCGCCCACTGCACTATAGGACGCGAATATTGTACGCTTGGAGGCACAGTGACCAGGGGGCTAGGCGGCCAGGGAGAACTTTAACTGGACAGGGCGCCTGCCTCTGAGTGTGTGCGCCCGCTGTAATACAGGACGCGAATATTATACTCTTGGATGCACAGTGACCAACGGGCTAGGGGGCCAGTGAGAACATTAATTGGACAGGGCATTTGCGACTGAGTGTGTGCGCCCGCTGCAGTATAGGACGCGAATATTGTACTCTTGGATGCACAGTGACCAACAGGCTAGGGGGCCAGTGAGAACTTTAACTGGACAGAGCATCTGCGACTGAGTGTGTGCGCCCGCTGCACTATAGGACGCGAATATTGTACTCTTGGATGCAAATTGCCCAATGGGCTAGGCAGCCAGTGAGAACTTTATTGGACAGGGCATCTGCGACTGAGTGTGTGCGCGCGCTACAGTATAGGACGAGAATGTTGTACTCTTGGATGCACAGTGACCAACGGGCTAGGCGGCCAGCGAGAACTTTAACTGGACAGGGCGTCTGCGTCTGAGTGTGTGCGCCCGCTGCAGTATAGGACGCGAATATTGTACTCTTGGATGCACACTGACCAACGGACTAGGCGGCCAGTGAGAACTTTAACTGGACAGGGCATCTGCGACTGAGTGTGTGCGCCCGCTGCAGTATAGGAGGCGAATATTTTACTCTTGGATGCCAATGGGCTAGGTGTCCAGTGAGAACTATAACTGGACAGGGCGTCTGCGTCTAAGTGTGTGCGCCCGCTTCAGTATAGGACGAGAATATTGTACTCTTGGATCCACAGTGACCAACGGGCTAGGCGGCCAGTGAAAACTTTAACTGGACAGGGCGTCTGCCTCTGAGTGTGTGCGCCCGCTGCAGTACAGGACGCGAATATTGTACTCTTGGATCCGCAGTTACCATCGGGCTAGGCGGCTAGTGAGACCATTAATTGGACAGGATATCTGCGACTGAGTGTGTGCGCCTGCTGCAGTATAGGACGAGAATATTGTGCTCTTGGAGGCACAGTCACCAACGGGCTAGGCGGCCAGGGAGAACTTTAACTGGACAAGGCGTCTGCGTCTGAGTGTGTGCGCCCGCTGTAGTACAGTAGGCGAATATTGTACTCTTGGATCCACAGTGACCAACGGGCTAGGCGGCTAGTGAGAACTTTAATTGGACACGGCATCTGCGACTGAGTGTGTGCGCCTGCTGCAGTAAAGGACGAGAATATTGTACTCTTGGATGCAAAGTGACCAACAGGCCAGGCGGCCAGGGAGAACTTTAACTGTATAGGGCATCTGCGGCTGAGTGTGTGCGCCCGCTGCACTATAGGCCGCGAATATTGTACTCTTGGATCCACAGTGACCAACGGGCTAGGCGGGCAGGGAGAACTTTAATTGGACAGGGCATCTGCGACTGAGTGTGTGCGCCTGCTGCAGTATACTACAAGAATATTGTACTCTTGGGTCCACAGTGACCAACGGGCTAGGCGGCCAGCGAGAAATTTAACTGGACAGGGCGTCTGCGCCTGAATGTGTGCCCCGGCTGCAGTATAGGACGCGAATATTGTACTCTTGGATGCACAGTGACCAACGGGCTAGGCGGCCAGCGAGAAAATTAACTGGACAGGGCGTCTGCGTCTGAGTGTGCGCGCCCACTGCAGTATAGAACGCAAAAATGTACTTTTGGATGCACAGTGACCAACGGGCTAGGCAGCCAGCGAGAATTTTAACTGGACAGGGCGTCTGCGCCTGAATGTGTGCGCCCGCTGCAGTATAGCGCGCGAATATAGTACTTTTGGATGCAAAGTGACCAACGGGCTAGGCGGCAAGTGAGAACTTTAACTGGACAGGGCATCTGCGACTGAGTATGTGCGCCCGCTGCAGTATAGGATGCGAGTATTGTACTCTTGGTTGCAAAGTGACGAACGGGCTAGGCGGCCAGTCAGAACCTTAACTGGACAGGGCATCTGCGACTGAGTATGTGCGCCCGCTGCAGTATAGGACGCGAGTATTGTACTCTTGGATGCAAAGTGACGAACGGGCAAGGCGGCCAGTCAGAACCTTAACTGGACAGGGCGTCTGCGCCTGAATGTGTGCGCGCGCAGCAGTATAGGACGCGACAATTGTACTCTTTGATGCACGGTGACCACTAGGCTAGGCGGTCAGTGAGAAATTTAACTTGACTGGGTGTCTGCGCATAAGAGTGTGCGCCCGGTGCAGTATAGGACGCGACTATTGTATTCTTGGATGCACAGTGACCAACGGTATAGGCGGCCAGCGAGAACTTGAGGTCGACAAGGCGTCTGCGTCTGAGAGTGGCGCGCCCACTGCAGTATAGAACGCAAAAAATGTCCTCTAGGATGCACAGTGACCAACGGGCTAGGCAGCCAGTGAGAACTTTAACTGGACAGGGCATCTGCGACTGAGTGTGTGCGCCCGCTGCAGTATAGGACGCGAATATTGTACTCTTGAATGCAAAGAGACAAATGGGCTAGGCGGCCAGTGAGAACTTTACTGGACCGGACATCTGCGACTGGGTGGGGGCGCCCGCTGCAGTATAGGATGCGAATATTGTACTCTTGGATGCAAAGTGACCAACGGGCCAGGCGGCCAGGGAGAACTTTAACTGGATAAGGCATCTGGTACTGAGTGTGTGCGCCCGCTGCAGTATAGGCTGCGAATATTGTACTCTTGGATCCACAGTGACCAACGGGCTAGGCGGGCAGGGAGAACTTTCATTGGACAGGGCATCTGCGACTGTGTGTGCGCCCGCTGCAGTATAGGACGCGAATATTGTACTCTAGGATGTACAGTGACAAACGGGCTAGGGGGCCAGTGAGAACTTTAACTGGACAGGGCATCTGCGACTGAGTGTGTGCGCCCGCTGCAGCATAGGACGCGAATATTGTACTCTTGGATGCGCCGTCACCAACGGGGTAGGCGGCCAGTGAGAACGTTAACAGGACAGGGCGTCCTTATCTGAGTGTGTTCGCCCGCTGCAGTATAGGACACGAATATTGTACTCTTGGATCCACAGTGACCAACGGGCTAGGCGGCCAGTGCGAACTTTAAATGGACAGGGCGTCTGCGTCTGAGTGTGTGCGCCCGCTGCAGTGTAGGACGCGAATATTGTACTTTTGGATGCACAGTGACCAACGGGCTAGGCGGCAAGCGACAACTTTACCTGGACAGGGCATCTGTGACTGAGTATGAGCGCCCGCTGCAGTATAGGACGCAAATATTGTACTCTTGGATGCAAAGTGACGAACGGGCTAGGCGGCCAGTCAGAACGTTAACTGGACAGGGCATCTGCATCTCAGTGTGTGCGCCCGCAGCAGTATAGGACGCGAATATTGTACCCTTAGATGCACACTGACCAACAGGCTAGGCGGCCAGCATGAAATTAAACTGGACAGGGCGTCTGCGCCTGAATGTGTGCGCCCGCTGCAGTATAGGACGCGACTATTGTATTCTCTGATGCACAGTGACCAACGGTATAGGCGGCCAGCGAGAACTTTAGGTCAACAAGGCGTCTGCGTCTGAGTGTGCGCGCCCACTGCAGTATAGAACGCAAAAAATGTACTCTTGGATGCACAGTGACCAACGGGCTAGGCAGCCAGTGAGAACTTTAACTGGACAGGGCATCTGCGACTGAGTGTGTGCGCCCGCTGCAGTATAGGACACAAATATTGTACTCTTGAATGCAAAGGGACTAACGGGCTAGGCGGCCAGTGAGAACTTTACTGGACCGGACATCTGCAACTGGGTGGGGGCGCCCGCTGCAGTATAGGATGCGAATATTGTACTCTTGGATGCAAAGTGACCAACGGGACAGGCGGCCAGGGAGAACTTTAACTGGACAGGGCATCTGCGACTGAGTGTGTGCGCCCGCTGCAGTATAGGCCGCGAATATTGTACTCTTGGATCCACAGTGACCAACGGGCTAGGCGGGCAGGGAGAACTTTAAATGGACAGGGCGTCTGCGTCTGGGTGTGTGCGCCCGCTGCAGTATAGGACACGAATATTGTACTCTTGGATGCACAGTGACCAACGTTCTAGGCGGCCAGTGAGAACTTTAACTGGGCACGGCGTCTGCGTCTAAGTGTGTGCGCCCGCTGCAGTGTAGGACGCGAATATTCTACTCTTGGATGTGAATGGGCTAGGTGTCCAATGCGAACTATAACTGGACAGGGCGTCTGCGTCTGAGTGCGTGCGCCCGCTGCAGTATAGGACGCAAATATTGTACTCTTGTATGCACAGTGACCAACGGGCTAGGCGGCCAGCGAGAAATTTAACTGGACAGGGCGTCTGCGCCTGAATGTGTGCGCCCGCTGCAGTATAGGACGCGAATATTGTACTTTTGGATGCACAGTGACCGACATGCTAGGCGGCAAGTGAGAACTTTAACTGGACAGGGCATCTGCGACTGAGCATGTGCGCCAGCTGCAGTATAGGACGCGACAATTGTACTCTTGGATGCACAGTGTCCACTAGGCTAGGCGGTCACTGGGAAATTTAACTGGACTGGGTGACTGCGCATAAGTGTGTGCGCCCGCTGCAGTATAGGACGCGAATATTGTAGTCTTGGATGCACAGTGACCAACGGGCTAGGCGGCCAGTGAGAACTTTAACTGGACAGGGAGTCTGCGTCTAAGTGTGTGCACCCGCTACAGTATAGGATGCGAATACTCTACTATTGGATGCACAGTGACCAACGGGCTAGGCGGCCAGTGAGAAATTTAACTGGACAGGGCGTCTGCGCCTGAATGTGTGCGCCCGCTGCAGTATAGGACGCGACTATTGTATTTTTGGATGCAAAGTGACCAACGGTATAGGTGGCCAGCGAGAACTTTAGGTCGACAAGGCGTCTGCGTCTGAGTGTGCGCGCCCACTGCAGTACAGAACGCAAAAAATGTACTCTTGGATGCACAATGACCAACGGGCTAGGCAGCCAGTGAGAACTTTAACTGGACAGGGCATCTGCGACTGAGTGTGTGCGCCCGCTGCAGTATAGGACGCGAATATTGTACTCTTGAATGCAAAGGGGCAAACGGGCTAGGCGGCCAGTGAGAACTTTACTGGACCGGACATCTGCGACTGGGTGTGTGCGCCCGCTGCAGCATAGGCCGCGAATGTTGTACTCTTGGATCCACAGTTACCAACGGGCTAGGCGGGCAGGGAGAACTTTAATTGGACAGGGCATCTGCGAGTGAGTGTGTGCGCCTGCTGCAGTATAAGGCAAGAATATTGTACTCTTGGATCCCCAGTGACCAACGGGCTAGGTGGCCAGTGCGAACTTTAAATGGACAGGGCGTCTGTGTCTGAGTGTGTGCGCCCGCTGCAGTATAGGACGCGAATATTGTACTCTTGGATGCACAGTGACCAACAGGCGTAGGCGGCCAGCGAGAAATTTAACTGGACAGGGCGTCTGCGCCTGAATGTGTGCGCCCGCTGCAGTATAGGACGCGAATATTTTACTTTTGGATGCACAGTGACCGACGGGCTAGCGGCAAGTGAGAACTTTAACTGGACAGGGCATCTGCGACTGAGCATGTGCGCCCGCTGCAGTATAGGACGCGAATATTGTACTCTTGGATGCAAAGTGACGAACGGGCTAGGCGGCCGTCAGAACGTTAACTGGACAGGCCATCTGCATCTCAGTGTGTGCGCCCGCTGCAGTATAGGACGCGAATATTGTACTCTTAGATGCACAGTGACCAACAGGCTAGGCGGCCAGCGAGAAATTAAACTGGACAGGGCGTCTGCGCCTGAATGTGTGCGCGCGCTGCAGTATAGGACGCGACAATTGTACTCTTGGATGCACAGTGACCACTTGGCTAGGAGGTCAATGAGAAATTTAACTGGACTGGGTGTCTGCGCATAAGTGTGTGCGCACGCTGCAGTATAGGACGCGAATATTGTACTCTTGAATGCAAAGGGACAAACGGGCTAGGCGGCCAGTGAGAACTTTACTGGACCGGACATCTGCGACTGGGTGGGGGCGCCCGCTGCAGTATAGGACAAGAATATTGTACTCTTGAATCCACAGTGACCAACGGTCTAGGCGGCCAGTAAGAACTTTGAATGGACAGGGCGTCTGTGTCTGAGTGTGTGCGCCCGCTGCAGTATAGGATGCGAATATTGTACTCTAGGATGCACAGTGACAAACGGGCTAGGGGGCCAGTGAGAACTTTAAATGGACAGGGCGTCTGTGTCTGAGTGTGTGCGCCCGCTGCAGTATAGGACGCGAATATTGTACTCTAGGATGCACAGTGACAAACGGGCTAGGGGTCCAGTGAGAACGTTAACAGGACAGGGCGTCTGCGTCTGGGTGTGTGAGCCCGCTGCAGTATAGGACACGAATATTGTACTCTTGGATGCACAGTGACCAACGTTCTAGGCGGCCAGTGAGAACTTTAACTGGGCACGGCGTCTGCGTCTAAGTGTGTGCGCCCGCTGCAGTGTAGGACGCGAATATTCTACTCTTGCATGTGAATGGGCTAGGTGTCCAATGCGAACTATAACTGGACAGGGCGTCTGCGCCTAAATGTGTGCGCCAGCTGCAGTATAGGACGCGAATATTGTACTCTTGGATGCAAAGTGACGAACGGGCTAGGCGGCCAGTCAGAACGTTAACTGGACAGGGCATCTGCATCTCAGTGTGTGCGCCTGCTGCAGTATAGGGCAAGAATATTGTACTCTTGGATCCACAGTGACCAACGGGCTAGGCGGCCAGTGCGAACTTTAAATGGACAGGGCGTCTGTGTCTGAGTGTGTGCGCCCGCTGCAGTATAGGACGCGAATATTGTACTCTAGGATGCACAGTTACCATCGGGCTAGGCGGCCAGCGAGAAATTTAACTGGACAGGGCGTCTGCGCCTGAATGTGTGCGCCCGCTGCAGTATAGGACACGAATATTGTACTCTTGGATGCACAGTGACCAACGTTCTAGGCGGCCAGTGAGAACTTTAACTGGGCACGGCGTCTGCGTCTAAGTGTGTGCGCGCGCTGCAGTATAGGACGCGAATATTGTACTCTTGGATGCAAAGTGACGAACGGGCTAGGCGGCCAGTCAGAACGTTAACTGGACAGGGCATCTGCATCTCAGTGTGTGCGCCCGCTGCAGTATAGGACGCGAATATTGTACTCTTAGATGCACAGTGACCAACAGGCTAGGCGGTCAGCGAGAAATTAAACTGGACAGGGCGTCTGCGCCTGAATGTGTGCGCGCGCTGCAGTATAGGACGCGACAATTGTACTCTTGGATGCACAGTGACCACTTGGCTAGGCGGTCAATGAGAAATATAACTGTACTGGGTGTCTGCGCATAAGTGTGTGCGCCCGCTGCAGTATAGGACGCGAATATTGTAGTCTTGGATGCACAGTGACCAACGGGCTAGGCGGCCAGTGAGAACTTTAACTGGACAAGGAGTCTGCGTCTAAGTGTGTGCACCCGCTACAGTATAGGATGCGAATACTCTACTCTTGGATGCACAGTGACCAACGGGCTAGGCGGCCAGTGAGAAATTTAACTGGACAGGGCGTCTGCGCCTGAATGTGTGCGCCCGCTGCAGTATAGGACGCGACTATTGTATTCTTGGATGCAAAGTGACCAACGGTATAGGCGGCCATCGAGAACTTTAGGTTGACAAGGCGTCTGCGTCTGAGTGTGCGCGCCCACTGCAGTAAAGAACGCAAAAAATGTACTCTTGGATGCACAATGACCAACGGGCTAGGCAGCCAGTGAGAACTTTAACTGGACAGGGCATCTGCGAATGAGTGTGTGCGCCCGCTGCAGTATAGGACGCGAATATTTTACTCTTGAATGCAAAGTGACCAACGGGCCAGGCGGCCAGGGAGAACTTTAACTGGATAGGGCATCTGCGACTGAGTGTGTGCGCCCGCTGCAGCATAGGCCGCGAATATTGTACTCTTGGATCCACAGTTACCAACGGGCTAGGCGGGCAGGGAGAACTTTAAATGGACAGGGCGTCTGTGTCTGAGTGTGTGCGCCCGCTGCAGTATAGGACGCGAATATTGTACTCTAGGATGCACAGTGACCAACGGGCTAGGCGGCCAGTGAGAACTTTAACTGGACAGGGCATCTGCGATTGAGTGTGTGCACCCGCTGCAGCATAGGCCGCGAATATTGTACTCTTGGATCCACAGTTACCAACGGGCTGGGCGGGCAGGGAGAACTTTAAATGGACAGGGCGTCTGTGTCTGAGTGTGTGCGCCCGCTGCAGTATAGGACGCGAATATTGTACTCTAGGATGCACAGTGACCAACGGGCTAAGCGGCTAGTGAGAACGTTAACAGGACAGGGCGTCTGCGTCTGAGTGTGTGCGCCCGCTGCAGCATAGGCCGCGAATATTGTACTCTTGGATCCACAGTTACCAACGGGCTAGGCGGGCAGGGAGAACTTTAAATGGACAGGGCGTCTGTGTCTGAGTGTGTGCGCCCGCTGCAGTATAGGACGCGAATATTGTACTCTAGGATGCAAAGTGACCAACGGGCCAGGCGGCCAGGGAGAACTTTAACTGGATAGGGCATCTGCGACTGAGTCTGTGCGCCCGCTGCAGCATAGGACGCGAATATTCTACTCTTGGATGTCAATGGGCTAGGTGTCCAGTGAAAACTATAGCTGGACAGGGCGTCTGCGTCTGACTGTGTGCGCCCGCTGCAGTATAGGACGCAAATATTGTACTCTTGGATGCACAGTGACCAACGGGCTAGGTGGCCAGCGAGAAATTTAACTGGACAGGGCGTCTGCGCCTGAATGTGTGCGCCCGCTGCAGTATAGGACGCGAATATTGCACTTTTGGATGCACAGTGACCAACGGGCTAGGTGGCAAGTGAGAAATTTAACTGGACAGGGTATCTGCGACTGAGCATGTGCGCCCGCTGCAGTATAGGACGCGAATATTGTACTCTTAGATGCACAGTGACCAACAGGCTAGGCGGCCAGCGAGAAATTAAACTGGACAGTGCGTCTGCGCCTGAATGTGTGCGCGCGCTGCAGTATAGGACGCGACAATTGTACTCTTGGATGCACAGTGACCACTTGGCTAGGAGGTCAATGAGAAATTTAACTGGACTGGGTGTCTGCGCATAAGTGTGTGCGCCCGCTGCAGTATAGGACGCGAATATTGTACTCTTGAATGCAAAGGGACAAACGGGCTAGGCGGCCAGTGAGAACTTTACTGGACCGGACATCTGCGACTGGGTGGGGGCGCCCGCTGCAGTATAGGACAAGAATATTGTACTCTTGAATCCACAGTGACCAACGGTCTAGGCGGCCAGTGCGAACTTTTAATGGACAGGGCGTCTGTGTGTGAGTGTGTGCGCCCGCTGCAGTATAGGACGCGAATATTGTACTCTAGGATGCACAGTCACAAACGGGCTAGGGGGCCAGTGAGAACTTTAACGGGACAGGGCATCTGCGACTGAGTGTGTGCGCCCGCTGCAGTATAGGACGTGAATATTGTAGTTTTGGATGCACAGTGACCAGCGGGCTAGGCGGCAAGTGAGAACTTTAACTGGACAGGACATCTGCTACTGAGTATGTGCGCCCGCTGCAGTATAGGACGCGAATATTGTACTCTTGGATGCAAAGTGACGAACGGGCTAGGCGGCCAGTGAGAACGTTAACTGGACAGGGCATATACGTGTATGTGTGAGCGCCCGCTGCAGAAAAGGACGCGAATATTGTACTCTTGGATGCAAAGTGACCAACGGGACAGGCGGCCAGGGAGAACTTTAACTGGACAGGGCATCTGCGACTGAGTGTGTGCGCCCGCTGCAGTATAGGCCGCGAATATTGTACTCTTGGATCCACAGTGACCAACGGGCTAGGCGGGCAGGGAGAACTTTAAATGGACAGGGCGTCTGCGTCTGGGTGTGTGCGCCCGCTGCAGTATAGGACACGAATATTGTACTCTTGGATGCACAGTGACCAACGTTCTAGGCGGCCAGTGAGAACTTTAACTGGGCACGGCGTCTGCGTCTAAGTGTGTGCGCCCGCTGCAGTGTAGGGCGCGAATATTCTACTCTTGGATGTGAATGGGCTAGGTGTCCAATGCGAACTATAACTGGACAGGGCGTCTGCGTCTGAGTGCGTGCGCCCGCTGCAGTATAGGACGCAAATATTGTACTCTTGTATGCACAGTGACCAACGGGCTAGGCGGCCAGCGAGAAATTTAACTGGACAGGGCGTCTGCGCCTGAATGTGTGCGCCCGCTGCAGTATAGGACGCGAATATTGTACTTTTGGATGCACAGTGACCGACATGCTAGGCGGCAAGTGAGAACTTTAACTGGACAGGGCATCTGCGACTGAGCATGTGCGCCAGCTGCAGTATAGGACGCGACAATTGTACTCTTGGATGCACAGTGACCACTAGGCTAGGCGGTCAATGAGAAATTTAACTGGACTGGGTGACTGCGCATAAGTGTGTGCGCCCGCTGCAGTATAGGACGCGAATATTGTAGTCTTGGATGCACAGTGACCAACGGGCTAGGCGGCCAGTGAGAACTTTAACTGGACAGGGAGTCTGCGTCTAAGTGTGTGCACCCGCTACAGTATAGGATGCGAATACTCTACTATTGGATGCACAGTGACCAACGGGCTAGGCGGCCAGTGAGAAATTTAACTGGACAGGGCGTCTGCGCCTGAATGTGTGCGCCCGCTGCAGTATAGGACGCGACTATTGTATTCTTGGATGCAAAGTGACCAACGGTATAGGTGGCCAGCGAGAACTTTAGGTCGACAAGGCGTCTGCGTCTGAGTGTGCGCGCCCACTGCAGTACAGAACGCAAAAAATGTACTCTTGGATGCACAATGACCAACGGGCTAGGCAGCCAGTGAGAACTTTAACTGGACAGGGCATCTGCGACTGAGTGTGTGCGCCCGCTGCAGTATAGGACGCGAATATTGTACTCTTGAATGCAAAGGGGCAAACGGGCTAGGCGGCCAGTGAGAACTTTACTGGACCGGACATCTGCGACTGGGTGTGTGCGCCCGCTGCAGCATAGGCCGCGAATGTTGTACTCTTGGATCCACAGTTACCAACGGGCTAGGCGGGCAGGGAGAACTTTAATTGGACAGGGCATCTGCGAGTGAGTGTGTGCGCCTGCTGCAGTATAGGGCAAGAATATTGTACTCTTGGATCCACAGTGACCAACGGGCTAGGTGGCCACTGCGAACTTTAAATGGACAGGGCGTCTGTGTCTGAGTGTGTGCGCCCGCTGCAGTATAGGACGCGAATATTGTACTCTTGGATGCACAGTGACCAACAGGCGTAGGCGGCCAGCGAGAAATTTAACTGGACAGGGCGTCTGCGCCTGAATGTGTGCGCCCGCTGCAGTATAGGACGCGACTATTGTATTCTTGGATGCACAGTGACCAACGGTATAGGCGGCCAGCGAGAACTTTAGGTCGACAAGGCGTCTGCATCTGAGTGTGCGCGCCCACTGCAGTATAGGACACAAATATTGTACTCTTGAATGCAAAGGGACTAACGGGCTAGGCGGCCAGTGAGAACTTTACTGGACCGGACATCTGCGACTGGGTGGGGGCGCCCGCTGCAGTATAGGATGCGAATATTGTACTCTTGGATGCAAAGTGACCAACGGGCCAGGCGGCCAGGGAGAACTTTAACTGGACAGGGCATCTGCGACTGAGTGTGTGCGCCCGCTGCAGTATAGGCCTCGAATATTGTACTCTTGGATCCACAGTGACCAACGGGCTAGGCGGGCAGGGAGAACTTTAAATGGACAGGGCGTCTGTGTCTGAGTGTGTGCGCCCGCTGCAGTAATGGACGCGAATATTGTACTCTAGGATGCACAGTGACAAACGGGCTAGGGGTCCAGTGAGAACGTTAACAGGACAGGGCGTCTGCGTCTGGGTGTGTGAGCCCGCTGCAGTATAGGACACGAATATTGTACTCTTGGATGCACAGTGACCAACGTTCTAGGCGGCCAGTGAGAACTTTAACTGGGCACGGCGTCTGCGTCTAAGTGTGTGCGCCCGCTGCAGTGTAGGACGCGAATATTCTACTCTTGCATGTGAATGGGCTAGGTGTCCAATGCGAACTATAACTGGACAGGGCGTCTGCGCCTAAATGTGTGCGCCCGCTGAGGTATAGGACGCGAATATTTTACTTTTGGATGCACAGTGACCGACGGGCTAGGCGGCAAGTGAGAACTTTAACTGGACAGGGCATCTGCGACTGAGCATGTGCGCCCGCTGCAGTATAGGACGCGAATATTGTACTCTTGGATGCAAAGTGACGAACGGGCTAGGCGGCCAGTCAGAACGTTAACTGGACAGGGCATCTGCATCTCAGTGTGTGCGCCCGCTGCAGTATAGGACGCGAATATTGTACTCTTAGATGCACAGTGACCAACAGGCTAGGCGGCCAGCGAGAAATTAAACTGGACAGGGCGTCTGCGCCTGAATGTGTGCGCGCGCTGCAGTATAGGACGCGACAATTGTACTCTTGGATGCACAGTGACCACTTGGCTAGGCGGTCAATGAGAAATTTAACTGGACTGGGTGTCTGCGCATTAGTGTGTGCGCCCGCTGCAGTATAGGACGCGAATATTGTAGTCTTGGATGCACAGTGACCAACGGGCTAGGCGGCCAGTGAGAACTTTAACTGGACAAGGAGTCTGCGTCTAAGTGTGTGCACCCGCTACAGTATAGGATGCGAATACTCTACTCTTGGATGCACAGTGACCAACGGGCTAGGCGGCCAGTGAGAAATTTAACTGGACAGGGCGTCTGCGCCTGAATGTGTGCGCCCGCTGCAGTATAGGACGCGACTATTTATTCTTGGATGCAAAGTGACCAACGGTATAGGCGGCCATCGAGAACTTTAGGTCGACAAGGCGTCTGCGTCTGAGTGTGCGCGCCCACTGCAGTATTGAACGCAAAAAATGTACTCTTGGATGCACAATGACCAACGGGCTAGGCAGCCAGTGAGAACTTTAACTGGACAGGGCATCTGCGAATGAGTGTGTGCGCCCGCTGCAGTATAGGACGCGAATATTTTACTCTTGAATGCAAAGGGACAAACGGGCTAGGCGGCCAGTGAGAACTTTACTGGACCGGACATCTGCGACTGGGTGGGGGCGCCCGCTGCAGTATAGGATGCGAATATTGTACTCTTGGATGCAAAGTGACCAACGGGCCAGGCGGCCAGGGAGAACTTTACCTGGACAGGGCATCTGCGACTGAGTGTGTGCACCCGCTACAGTATAGGACGCGAATATTGTACTCTTGGATGCGCAGTCACCAACGGGCTAGGCGGCCAGTGAGAACTTTTAACTGGGCACGGCGTCTGCGTCTAAGTGGGTGCGCCCGCTGCAGTGTAGGACGCGAATATTCTACTCTTGCGTGTCAATGGGCTAGGTGTCCAGTGAGAACTATAGCTGGACAGGGCGTCTGCGTCTGACTGTGTGCGCCCGCTGCAGTATAGGACGCAAATATTGTGCTCTTGGATGCACAGTGACCAACGGGCTAGGCGGCAAGTGAGAAATTTAACTGGACAGGGCATCTGCGACTGAGTATGTGCGCCCGCTGCAGTATAGGACGCGAATATTGTACTCTTGGATGCAAAGTGACGAACGGGCTAGGCGGCCCGTGAGAACGTTAACTGGACAGGGCATCTGCGTGTATGTGTGCGCGCCCGCTGCAGTATAGGACGTGAATATTGTACTCTTAGAACCACGGTGACCAACAGGCTAGGCGGCCAGCGAGAAATGTAACTGGACAGGGCGTCTGCGCCTGAATGTGTGCGCCCGCTGCAGTATAGGACCCGAATATTGTACTCTTCGATGCACTTTGACCAACGGGCTAGGCGGCCAGTGAGAACCTTAACTGGACAGGGTGTCTGCGTCTAAGTGTGTGCACCCGCTACAGTATAGGATGCGAGTATTGTACTCTTGGATGCACAGTGACCAACGGGCTAGGCGGCCAGTGAGGACTTTAACTGGACAGGGCGTCTGCGTCTGAGTGTGTGCGCCCGCTACAGTATAGGATGCGAAGATTGTACTCTTAGATGCACAGTGACCTGCGGGCTAGGCGGCCAGGGAGAACTTTAACTGGAGAGGGCATCTGCGACTGAGTGTGTGCGCCCGCTACAGTATAGGACGCGAATATTGTACTCTTGGATGCACAGTGACCAACGGGCTTGGCGGCCAGTGAGAACCTTAACAGGACAGGGCGTCTGCGACTGAGTGTGTGCGCCCGCTGCATTATAGGACGCGAATATTGTACTCTTGGATGCAAAGTGACCAACGGGCTTGGCGGCCAGTGAGAACCTTAACTGGACAGGGCATCTGCGTCTAAGTGTGTGCAACCGCTACAGTATAGGATGCGAATATTTTACTCTTGTATGCACAGTGACCAACGGGCTAGGCGGCCAGTGAGAACTTTAACTCGACAGGGCGTCTGCCTCTGAGAGTGTGCGCTTGCTGCAGTAAGGGACGCGAATATTGTACTCTTACATGCACAGTGACCAACAGGCTGGGCGGCCGGCGAGAAATTTAACTGGACAGGGCGTCTGCGCCTGAATGTGTGCGCCCGCTGCAGTATAGGACGCGACTATTGTATTCTTGGATGCACAGTGACCAACGGTATAGGCGGCCAGCGAGAACTTTAGGTCGACAAGGTGTTTGCGTCGGAGTGTGTGCGCCCGCTACAGTATAGAACGCAAAAAATGTACTCTTGGATGCACAGTGACCAATGGGCTAGGCTGCCAGTGCAAACTTTAACTGGACAGGGCATCTGCGACTGAGTGTGTGCGCCCGCTGCAGTATAGGACGCGAATATTGTACTCTTGAATGCAAAGGGACCAACGGGCTAGGCGGCCAGTGAGAACGTTACTGGACCGGGCATCTGCGACTGGGTGGGGTGGCCCGCTGCAGTATAGGATGCGAATATTGTACTCTTGGATGCAAAGTGACCAACGGGCCAGGCGGCCAGGGAGAACTTTACCTGGACAGGGCATCTGCGACTGAGTGTGTGCGCCCGGTGCAGTATAGGCCGCGAATATTGTACTCTTGGATCCACATTGACCAACGGGCTAGGCGGGCAGGGAGAACTTTAATTGGACAGGGCATCTGCGACTGAGTGTGTGCGCCTGCTGCAGTAAAGGACAAAATATTGTACTCTTGGATCCACAGTGACCAACGGGCTAAGCGGCCAGTGCGAATATTAAATGGACAGAGTGTCTGTGTCTGAGTGTGCGCGCCCGCTGCAGTATAGGACGCGAATATTGTACTTTAGGATGCAGAGTGACAAACGGGCTAGGCGGCCAGCGAGAACTTTAACTGGACGGGGTGTCTGCGTCTAAGCGTGTGCAGTCGCTACAGTATAGGATGCGAATATTGTACTCTTGGATGCACAGTGACCAACGGGCTAGGCAGCCAGTGAGAACTTTAACTGGACAGGGCGTCTGCGTCTGAGTGTGTGCGCCGGCTGCAGTAAAGGACGCGAATATTGTACTCTTGGATGCACAGTGACCAACGGGCTAGGCAGCCAGTGAGAACTTTAACTGGACAGGCCGTCTCCGTTTAAATGTGTGCGCCCGCTGCAGCATAGGATGCGAATATTGCACTCTTGGAGGCACAGTGACCAACGGGCTAGGTGGCCAGTGAGAACTATAACTGGATAGGGCGTCTGCGTCTGAGTGAGGGCGCCCGCTGCAGTATATGACGCGAATATTGCACTCCTGGATGCCGTGACCAACGGGCTAGGCGGCCAGTGAGAACTTTAACTGGACAGGGTGTCTGGGACTGAGTGTGTGCGACCGCTACAGTATAAGAAGCGAATATTGTACTCTTGGATGCACAGTGACCAACGGGCTAGGCGGCCAGTGAGAACTTTAACTGGGCATCTGCGTTTAAGTGTGTGCGCCCGCTGCAGCGTAGGACGCGAATATTGCACTCTTGGATGCACAGTGACCAAGGGGCTAGGCGGCCAGTGAGAACTTTAACTGGACGGGGTGTCTGCGTCTAACCATGTGTAGCCGCTACAGTATAGGACGCGAATATTGTACTCTTAGATGCACAGTGACCAACGGGCTAGGCGGCCAGCGAGAAATTTAACTGGACAGGGCGTCTGCGTCTGAGCGTGTGTAGCCGCTACAGTATAGGACGCGGAAAATGTACTCTTGCGTGCACTGTGACCAACGGGCTAGGCGGCCAGTGAGAACTTTAACTGGACGGGGTGTCTGTGTCTAAACGTGTGCAGTCGCTACAGTATAGGATGCGAATATTGTACTCTTGGATGCACAGTGACCAACAGGCTAGGCAGCCAGTGAGAACTTTAACTGGACAGGCCGTCTGCGTTTAAGTGTGTGCGCCCGCTGCAGCATAGGACGCGAATATTGCACTCTTGGAGGCGCAGTGACCAACGGGCTACTTGGCCAGTGAGAACTATAACTGGATAGGGCGTCTGCGTCTGAGTGAGGGCGCCCGCTGCAGTATATGACGCGAATAATGCACTCTTGGATGCGCAGTGACCAATGGGCTAGGTGGCCAGTGAGAACTATCACTGGATAGGGCGTCTGCGTCTGAGTGTGGGCGCCCGCTGCAGTATATGACGCGAATATTGCACTCCTGGATGCCGTGACCAACGGGCTAGGCAGCCAGTGAGAACTTTAACTGGACAGGGCGTCTGCGACTGAGTGTGTGCGCCCGCTACAGTATAGGACGCGAATATTGTACTCTTGCATGCACAGTGAGCAACGTGCTAGGCGGCCAGTGAGAACTTTAACAGGACAGGGCGCCTGCGTCTGAGTGTGCGCGCCCGCTGCAGTAAAGGACGCGAATATTGTACTCTTGGATGCACAGTGACCAACGGGCTAGGCGGCCAGTGAGAACTTTAAGTGGACAGGGCGTCGGCGTCTGAGTGTGTGTACCCGCTGCAGTATAGGACGCGAATATTGTACTCTTAGATGCACAGTGACCAACGGGCTAGGCGGCCAGTGAGAAATTTAACTGGGCATCTGCGTTTAAGTGTGTGCGTCCGCTGCAGTGTAGGACGTGAATATTGCACTCTTGGATGCACAGTGTCCAAGGGGCTAGGCGGCCAGTGAGAACTTTAACTGGACAGGGTGTCTGGGTCTAAGTGTATGCACCCGCTACAGTATAGGATGCGAATATTGTACTCTTAGATGCACAGTGGCCAGCGGGCTAGGCGGCCAGTGAGAACTTTAACTAGACAGGGCATCTGCGACTGATTGTGTGCGCCCGCTACAGTATAGGACGCGTATATTGTACTCTTGGATGCAAAGTGACCAACGGGCTTGGCGGCCAGTGCGAACTTTAACTTCACAGGGCGTCTCCGTCTGAGTGTGTGCGCCCGCTGCATTATAGGACGCGAATATTGTACTCTTGGATGCAAAGTGACCAACGGGCTTGGCGGCCAGGGAGAATCTTAACTGGACAGGGCGTCTGCGTCTGAGTGTGTGCGCCCGCTGCAGTAAAGGACACGAATATTGTACTCTTGGATGCAAAGTGACCAACGGGCTAAGCGGCCAGTGAGAACTTTAACTGGGCATCTGCGTTTAAGTGTGTGCGCCCGCTCCAGTGTAGGACGTGAATATTGCACTCTTGGATGCACAGTGACCAAGGGGCTAGGCGGCCAGTGAGAACCTTAACTGGACAGGGTGTCTGGGTCTAAGTGTATGCACCCGCTACAGTATAGGATGCGAATATTGTACTCTTAGATGCACAGTGACCAGCGGGCTAGGCGGCCAGTGAGAACCTTAACTGGACAGGGTGTCTGGGTCTAAGTGTATGCACCCGCTACAGTATAGGATGCGAATATTGTACTCTTAGATGCACAGTGACCAGCGGGCTAGGCGGCCAGTGAGAACTTCAACTGGACAGGGCATCTGCGACTGATTGTGTGCGTCCGCTACGGTATAGGACGCGAATATTGTACTCTTGGATGTACAGTGACCAACGGGCTAGGCGGCCAGTGCGAACTTTAACTTGACAGGGCGTCTGCGTCTGAGTGTGTGCGCCCGCTGCATTATAGGACGCGAATATTGTACTCTTGGATGCAAAGTGACAAATGGGCTTGGCGGCCAGGGAGAACCTTAACTGGACAGGGCGTCTGCGTCTGAGTGTGTGCGCCCGCTACAGTATAGGGCGCAGATATTGTACTCTTGGATGCACAGTGACCAGCGGGCTAGGCGGCCAGTGAGAACCTTAACTGGACAGGGTGTCTGGGTCTAAGTGTATGCACCCGCTACAGTATAGGATGCGAATATTGTACTCTTGGATGCACAGTGAGCAACGGCCTATGCGGCCAGTGAGAAATTAAACTGGACAGTGCGCCTGCGTCTGAGTGTGTGCGCCCGCTGCAGTAAAGGACGCGAATATTGTACTCTTGGATGCACAGAGCCCAACGGGCTAGGCGGCCAGTGAGAACTTTAAGTGGACAGGGCGTCTGCGTCTGAGTGTGTGGGCCCGCTGCAGTAAAGGACGCGAATATTGTACTCTTGGATGCACAGTGACCGACGTGCTCGGCGGCCAGTGAGAACTTTAACTGGGCATCTGTGTTTAAGTGTGTGCGCCCGCTGCAGTGTAGGACGCGAATATTGTACTCTTGGATGCACAGTGACCAAGGGGCTAGGCGGCCAGTGAGAACTTTACCTGGACAGGGTGTCTGCGTCTAAGTGTGTGCGCCTGCTGTAGCATAGGACGCGAATATTGTACTCTTGGATGCACAGTGACCAACGGGCTAGGCGGCCAGTGAGGACTTCAACTGGACAGGGCATCTGCGACTTAGTGTGTGCGCCCGCTGCAGTAACGGACGCGAATATTGTACTCTTGGATGCACAGTGACCAACGGGCTAGGCGGCCAGTGAGAACTTTACCTGGACAGGACGTCTGCGTCTGAGTGTGCGCGCCCGCTGCAGTATAGGACGCGAATATTGTATTCTTGGATGCACAGTGACCAGCGGGCTAGGCGGTCAGTGATAACTTTAAGCGGATAGGGCGTCTGTGTCTGAGTGTGTGCGCCCGCTGCAGCAAAGGACGCGAATATTGTACTCTTGGATGCACAGTGACCAACGGGCTATGCGGCCACTGAGAACATTAACTGGACAGGCCGTCTGCGTTTAAGTGTGTGCGCCCGCTGTAGCATAGGACGCGAATATTGCACTCTTCTATGCGCAGTGTCCGACGGGCTAGGTGGCCAGTGAGAACTATACCTGGATAGGGCGTCTGCGTCAGAGTGTGTGCGCCCGCTGCAGTAAAGGACGCGAATATTGTACTCTTGGATACACAGTGACCAACGGGCTAGGCGGCCAGTGAGAACTTTAACTAGACAGGGTGTCTCGGTCTAAGTGTATGCACCCGCTACAGTATAGGATGCGAATATTGTACTTTTAGATGCACAGTGACCAGCGGGCTAGACGGCCAGTGAGAACTTTAACTGGACAGGGCATCTGCGTCTGAGTGTGTGCGCCCGCTGCATTATAGGACGCGAATATTGTACTCTTGGATGCAAAGTGACCAACGGGCTTGGCGGCCAGAGAGAACCTTAACTGGACAGGGCATCTGCGGCTGAGTGTGTGCGCCTGCTGCAGTAAAGGACGCGAATATTGTACTCTTGGATGCACAGTGACCAACGGGCTAGGCGGCCAGTGAGAACTTTAACTGGACAGGGTGTCTGCGTCTAAGTGTGTGCATCCGCTACAGTATAGGATGCGAATATGTACGCTTAGAGGCACAGTGACCAGCGGGCTAGGCGGCCAATGAGAACTTTAACTGGACAGGGCATCTGCGACTGAGTGTATGCACCCGCTGCAGTATAGGACGCGAATATTGTACTCTTGGATGCACAGTGAGCAACGGGCTAGGCGGCCAGTGAGAACTTTAACTGGACAGGGCGCCTGCGTCTGAGTGTGTGCGCCCGCTGCAGTAAAGGACGCGAATATTGTACTCTTGGATGCACAGAGCCCAACGGGCTAGGCGGCCAGTAAGAACTTTAACTGGACAGGCTGTCTGCGTTTAAGTGTGTGCGCCCGCTGCAGCATAGGACGCGAATATTGCACTCTTGGATGCGCAGTGACCAACGGGCTAGGTGGCCAGTGAGAACTATACCTGGATAGGGCATCTGCGGCTGAGTGTGTGCGCCCGCTACAGTATAGGACGCGAATATTGTACTCTTGGATGCACAGTGACCAACGGGCTAGGCGGCCAGTGAGAACTTCAACTGGACAGTGCTTCTGCGTCTGAGTGTGTGCGCCCGCTGCATTATAGGACGCGAATATTGTACTCTTGGATGCAAAGTGACCAACGGGCTTGGCTGCCAGGGAGAAACTTCACTGGACAAGGCATCTGCGCCTGAGTGTGTGCGCCTGCTGCAGTATAGGACGCGAATATTGTACTCTTGGATGCAAAGTGACCAAGGGGCTAGGCGGCCAGTAAGAACTTTAACTGGACAGGGCTTCTGCATCTGAGTGTGTGCGCCCGCTGCTGTAAAGGACGCGAATATTGTAATCTTGGATGCACAGTGACCAACGGGCTAGGCGGCCAGTGAGAACTTTAACTGGGCATCTGCGTTTAAGTGTGTGCGCCCGCTACAGTATAGGACGTGAATATTGCACTCTTGGATGCACAGTGACCAAGGGGCTAGGCGGCCAGTGAGAACTTTAACTGGACAGGGCATCTGCGACTGATTGTGTGCGCCCGCTACAGTATAGGACGCGAATATTGTACTCTTGGATGCACAGTGACCAACGGGCTAGGCGGCCAGTGAGAACTTTAACTTCACAGGGCGTCTGCGTCTGAGTGTGTGCGCCCGCTGCAAATATAGGACGCGAATATTGTACTCTTGGATGCAAAGTGACCAACGGGCTTGGCGGCCAGGGAGAACCTTAACTGGACAGGCCATCTGCGGCTGAGTGTGAGCGCCTGCTGCAGTATAGGACGCGAATATTGTACTCTTGGATGCACAGTGACCAAGGGGCTAGGCGGCCAGTGAGAACTTTAACTGGACAGGGTGTCTGCGTCTAAGTGTGTGCATCCGCTACAGTATAGGATGCGAATATTGTACTCTTAGATGCACAGTGACCAGCGGGCTAGGCGGCCAGTGAGAACTTTAACTGGACAGGGCATCTGCGGCTGAGTGTGTGCGCCCGCTGCATTATAGGACGCGAATATTGTACTCTTGGATGCAAAGTGACCAAGGGGCTAGGCGGCCAGTAAGAACTTTAACTGGACAGGGCATCTGCGACTTAGTGTGTGCTCCCGCTACAGTATAGGGCGCAGATATTGTACTCTTGGATGCACAGTGACCAGCGGGCTAGGCGGCCAGTGAGAACTTTAACTGGGCATCTGCGACTGAGTGTGTGCGCCCGCTACAGTATAGGGCGCAGATATTGTACTCTTGGATGCACAGTGACCAGCGGGCTAGGCGGCCAGCGAGATCTTTAACTTCACAGGGCGTCTGCGTCTGAGTGTGTGCGCCCGCTGCAAATATAGGACGCGAATATTGTACTCTTGGATGCAAAGTGACCAACGGGCTTGGCGGCCAGGGAGAACCTTAACTGGACAGGCCATCTGCGGCTGAGTGTGTGCGCCTGCTGCAGTATAGGACGCGAATATTGTACTCTTGGATGCACAGTGACCAAGGGGCTAGGCGGCCAGTGAGAACTTTAACTGGACAGGGTGTCTGCGTCTAAGTGTGTGCATCCGCTACAGTATAGGATGCGAATATTGTACTCTTAGATGCACAGTGACCAGCGGGCTAGGCGGCCAGTGAGAACTTTAACTGGACAGGGCATCTGCGGCTGAGTGTGTGCGCCCGCTGCATTATAGGACGCGAATATTGTACTCTTGGATGCAAAGTGACCAAGGGGCTAGGCGGCCAGGGAGAACCTTAACTGGACAGGGCATCTGCGGCTGAGTGTGTGCGCCTGCTGCAGTAAAGGACGCGAATATTGTACTCTTGGATGCACAGTGACCAACGGGCTAGGCGGCCAGTGAGAACTTCAACTGGACAGGGCTTCTGCGTCTGAGTGTGTGCGCCCGCTGCATTATAGGACGCGAATATTGTAGTCTTTGATGCAAAGTGACCAACGGGCTTGGCGGCCAGGGAGAACCTTCACTGGACAAGGCATCTGCGGCTGAGTGTGTGCGCCTGCTGCAGTATAGGACGCGAATATTGTACTCTTGGATGCAAAGTGACCAAGCGGCTAGGCGGCCAGTAAGAACTTTAACTGGACAGGGCTTCTGCATCTGAGTGTGTGCGCCCGCTGCAGTATAGGACGCGAATATTGTACTCTTGGATGCACAGTGACCAACGGGCTAGGCGGCCAGTGAGAACTTTAACTGGGCATCTGCGTTTAAGTGTGTGCGCCCGCTGCAGTGTAGGACGTGAATATTGCACTCTTGGATGCACAGTGGCCAAGGGGCTAGGCGGCCAGTGAGAACTTTAACTGGACAGGGTGTCTGCGACTGATTGTGTGTGCCCGCTACAGTATATGACGCGAATATTGTACTCTTGGATGCACAGTGACCAACGGGCTGGGTGGCCAGTGAGAACTTTAACTGGGCATCTGCGTTTAAGTGTGTGCGCCCGCTGCAGTGTAGGACGTGAATATTGCACTCTTGGATGCACAGTGACCAAGGGGCTAGGCGGCCAGTGAGAACTTTAACTGGACAGGGTGTCTGCGTCTAAGTGTGTGCATCCGCTACAGTATAGGATGCGAATATGTACGCTTAGATGCACAGTGACCAGCGGGCTAGGCGGCCAGTGAGAACTTTAACTGGACCGGGCATCTGCGACTGATTGTGTGTGCCCGCTACAGTATATGACGCGAATATTGTACTCTTGGATGCACAGTGACCAACGGGCTGGGTGGCCAGTGAGAACTTTAACTGGGCATCTGCGTTTAAGTGTGTGCGCCCGCTGCAGTGTAGGACGTGAATATTGCACTCTTGGATGCACAGTGACCAAGGGGCTAGGCGGCCAGTGAGAACTTTAACTGGACAGGGTGTCTGCGTCTAAGTGTGTGCATCCGCTACAGTATAGGATGCGAATATGTACGCTTAGATGCACAGTGACCAGCGGGCTAGGCGGCCAATGAGAACTTTAACTGGACAGGGCATCTGCGACTGAGTGTGTGCGCCCGCTACAGTATAGGGCGCAGATATTGTACTCTTGGATGCACAGTGACCAGCGGGCTAGGCGGCCAGTGAGAACCTTAACTGGACAGGGCGTCTGCGTCTGAGTGTGTGTGCCCGCTGCAGAAAAGGACACGAATATTGTACTCTTGGATGCACAGTGACCAACGGGCTTAGCGGCCAGTGAGAACTTTAACTGGGCATCTGCGTTTAAGTGTGTGCGCCCGCTGCAGTGTAGGACGTGAATATTGCACTCTTGGATGCACAGTGACCAAGGGGCTAGGCGGCCAGTGAGAACTTTAACTGGACAGGGTGTCTGCGACTGAGTGTGTGCGCCCGCTACAGTATAGGGCGCAGATATTGTACTCTTGGATGCACAGTGACCAGCGGGCTAGGCGGCCAGTGAGAACTTTAACTGGACAGGGCGTCTGCGTCTGAGTGTGTGCGCCCGCTGCATTATAGGACGCGAATATTGTACTCTTGGATGCAAAGTGACCAACGCGCTTGGCGGCCAGGAGAACCTTAACTGGACAGGGCATCTGCGGCTGAGTGCGTACGCCTGCTGCAGTATAGGACGCGAATATTTTACTCTTGGATGCACAGTGACCAAGGGGCTAGGCGGCCAGTAGGAACTTTAACTGGACAGGGCGTCAGCGTCTGAGTGTGTGCACCCGCTGCAGTATAGGACGCGAATATTGTACTCTTGGATGCACAGTGAGCAACGGGCTAGGCGGCCAGTGAGAACTTTAACTGGACAGGGCGCCTGCGTCTGAGTGTGTGCGCCCGCTGCAGTAAAGGACGCGAATATTGTACTCTTGGATGCACAGAGCCCAACGGGCTAGGCGGCCAGTAAGAACTTTAACTGGACAGGCTGTCTGCGTTTAAGTGTGTGCGCCCGCTGCAGCATAGGACGCCAATATTGCACTCTTGGATGCGCAGTGACCAACGGGCTAGGTGGCCAGTGAGAACTTTACCTGGATAGGGCATCTGCGGCTGAGTGTGTGCGCCCGCTACAGTATAGGACGCGAATATTGTACTCTTGGATGCACAGTGACCAACGGGCTAGGCGGCCAGTGAGAACTTCAACTGGACTGGGCTTCTGCGTCTGAGTGTGTGCGCCCGCTGCATTATAGGACGCGAATATTGTACTCTTGGATGCAAAGTGACCAACGGGCTTGGCGGCCAGGGAGAACCTTCACTGGACAAGGCAGCTGCATCTGAGTGTGTGCGCCCGCTGCTGTAAAGGACGTGAATATTGCACTCTTGGATGCACAGTGACCAAGGGGCTAGGCGGCCAGTGAGAACTTTAACTGGACAGGGCATCTGCGACTGTGTGTGTGCGCCCGCTGCAGTAAACGACGCGAATATTGTACTCTTGGATGCACAGTGACCAACGGGCTAGGCGGCCACTGAGAACTTTAACTGGACAGGGCGTCTGCGTCTGAGTGTGCGCGCCCGCTGCAGTATAGGAGGCGAATATTGTATTCTTGGATGCACAGTGACCAGGGGGCTAGGCGGTCAGTGATAACTTTAACTGGATAGGGCGTCTGCGTCTGAGTGTGTGCGCCCGCTGCAGCAAAGGACGCGAATATTGTACTCTTGGATGCACAGTGAACAACGGGCTAGGCGGCCAGTGAGAACTTTAACTGGGCATCTGCGTTTAAGTGTATGCACCCGCTACAGTATAGGCTGCGAATATTGTACTTTTATATGCACAGTGACCAGTGGGCTAGGCGGCCAGTGAGAACTTTAACTGGACAGGGCATCTGCGAGTGATTGTGTGCGCCCTCTACAGTATAGGACGCGAATATTGTGCTCATGGATGCACAGTGACCAACGGGCTAGGCGGCCAGTGAGAACTTTAACTTCACAGGGCGTCTGCGTCTGAGTGTGTGCGCCCGCTGCATTATAGGATGCGAATATTGTACTCTTAGATGCACAGTGACCAGCGGGCTACGCGGCCAGTGAGAACTTTAACTGGACAGGGCATCTGCGGCTGAGTGTGTGCGCCCGCTACTACAGTATAGGACGCGAATATTGTACTCTTGGATGCACAGTGACCAACGGGCTAGGCGGCCAGTGAGAACTTCAACTGGACAGGGCTTCTGCGTCTGAGTGTGTGCGCCCGCTGCATTATAGGACGCGAATATTGTACTCTTGGATGCAAAGTGACCAACGGGCTTGGCGGCCAGGGAGAACCTTCACTGGACAGGGCATCTGCGGCTGAGTGTGTGCGCCTGCAGCAGTGTAGGACGTGAATATTGCACTCTTGGATGCACAGTGACCAAGGGGCTTGGCGGCCAGTGAGAACTTTAACTGGACAGGGCATCTGCGACTGTGTTTGTGCGCCCGCTGCAGTAAAGAACGCGAATATTGTACTCTTAGATGCACAGTGACCAACAGGCTAGGCGGCCAGTGAGAACTTTAACTGGACAGGGCGTCTGCGTCTGAGTGGCGCGCCCGCTGCTGTATAGGATGCGAATATTGTATTCTTGGATGCACAGTGACCAGCGGGCTAGGCGGTCAGTGATAACTTTAACTGGATAGGGCGTCTGCGTCTGAGTGTGTGCGCCCGCTGCAGCAAAGGACGCGAATATTGTACTCTTGGATGCACAGTGAACAACGGGCTAGGCGGCCAGTGAGAACTTTAACTGGGCATCTGCGTTTAAGTGTATGCACCCGCTACAGTATAGGCTGCGAATATTGTACTTTTATATGCACATTGACCAGTGGGCTAGGCGGCCAGTGAGAACTTTAACTGGACAGGGCATCTGCGACTGATTGTGTGCGCCCGCTACAGTATAGGACGCGAGTATTGTGCTCATGGATGCACAGTGACCAACGGGCTAGGCGGCCAGTGAGAACTTCAACTGGACAGGGCGTCTGCGTCTGAGTGTGTGCGCCCGCTGCATTATAGGACGCGAATATTGTACTCTTGGATGCAAAGTGACCAACGGGCTTGGCGGCCTGGGAGAACCTTAACTGGACAGGGCATCTGCGGCTGAGTGTGTGCGCCTGCTGCAGTATAGGACGCGAATATTGTACTCTTGGATGCACAGTGACCAAGGGGCTAGGCGGCCAGTGAGAACTTTAACTGGGCATCTGCGTTTAGGTGTGTGCGCCCACTGCAGTGTAGGACGCGAATATTGCCCTCTTGGATGCGCAGTGACCAATGGGCTAGGTGGCCAGTGAGAACTATACCTGGATAGGGCGTCTGCGTCTGAGTGTGTGCGCCCGCTGCAGTAAAGGACGCGAATATTGTACTCTTGGATGCAAAGTGACCAACGGGCTAGGCGGTCAGTGATAACTTTAACTGGATAGGGCGTCTGCGTCTGAGTGTGTGCGCCCGCTGCAGCAAAGGACGCGAATATTGTACTCTTGGATGCACAGTGAACAACGGGCTAGGCGGCCAGTGAGAACTTTAACTGGACAGGGTGTCTGCGTCTAAGCGTGTGCACCCACTACAGTGTAGGATGCGAATATTGTACTCTTAGATGCACAGTGACCAGCGGGCTACGCGGCCAGTGAGAACTTTAACTGGACAGGGCATCTGCGGCTGAGTGTGTGCGCCCGCTACTACAGTATAGGACGCGAATATTGTACTCTTGGATGCACAGTGACCAACGGGCTAGGCGGCCAGTGAGAACTTCAACTGGACAGGGCTTCTGCGTCTTAGTGTGTGCGCCCGCTGCATTATAGGACGCGAATATTGTACTCTTGGATGCAAAGTGACCAACGGGCTTGGCGGCCAGTGAGCACTTTAACTGGACAGGGCGTCTGCGTCTGAGTGGCGCGCCCGCTGCTGTATAGGATGCGAATATTGTATTCTTGGATGCACAGTGACCAGCGGGCTAGGCGGCCAGTGATAACTTTAAGTGGATAGGGCGTCTGTGTCTGAGTGTGTGCGCCCGCTGCAGTAAAGGACGCGAATATTGTACTCTTGGATGCACAGTGACCAACGGGCTAGGCGGCCAGTGAGAACTTTAACTGGACAGGCCGTCTGCGTTTCAGTGTGTGCGCCCGCTGCAGCATAGGACGCGAATATTGCCCTCTTGGATGCGCAGTGACCAATGGGCTAGGTGGCCAGTGAGAACTATACCTGGATAGGGCGTCTGCGTCTGAGTGTGTGCGCCCGCTGCAGTAAAGGACGCGAATATTGTACTCTTGGATGCACAGTGACCAACGGGCTAGGCGGCCAGTGAGAACTTTAACTGGACAGGCCGTCTGCGTTTCAGTGTGTGCGCCCGCTGCAGCATAGGACGCGAATATTGCCCTCTTGGATGCGCAGTGACCAATGGGCTAGGTGGCCAGTGAGAACTATACCTGGATAGGGCGTCTGCGTCTGAGTGTGTGCGCCCGCTGCAGCATAGGACGCGAATATTGCACTCTTGGATGCGCAGTGACCAACGGACTAGGTGGCCAGTCAGAACTATACCTGGATAGGGCGTCTGCGTCTGAGTGTGGGCGCCCGCTGCAGTATATGACGCGAATATTGTGCTCCTGGATGCCGTGACCAACGGGCTAGGCGGCCAGTGAGAACTTTAACTGGACAGGCCGTCTGCGTTTAAGTGTGTGCGCCCGCTGCAGCATAGGACGCGAATATTGTATTCTTGGATGCGCAGTGACCAGCGGGCTAGGCGGCCAGTGAGAACTTTAACTGGACAGGGTGTCTGCGTCTAAGCGTGTGCACCCGCTACAGTGTAGGATGCGAATATTGTACTCTTAGATGCACAGTGACCAGCGGGCTACGCGGCCAGTGAGAACTTTAACTGGACAGGGCATCTGCGGCTGAGTGTGTGCGCCCGCTACAGTATAGGACGCGAATATTGTACTCTTGGATGCACAGTGACCAACGGGCTAGGCGGCCACTGAGAACTTCAACTGGACAGGGCTTCTGCGTCTGAGTGTGTGCGCCCGCTGCAGCGAGTGTAGGACGCGAATATTGCACTCTTGGATGCACAGTGACCAAGGGGCTAGGCGGCCAGTGAGAACTTCAACTGGACAGGGCTTCTGCGTCTGAGTGTGTGCGCCCGCTGCATTATAGGACGCGAATATTGTACTCTTGGATGCAAAGTGACCAACGGGCTTGGCGGCCATGGAGAACCTTCACTGGACAGGGCATCTGCGGCTGAGTGTGTGCGCCTGCAGCAGTATAGGACGCGAATATTGTACTCTTGGATGCAAAGTGACCAAGGGGCTAGGCGGCCAGTAAGAACTTTACCTGGACAGGGCTTCTGCATCTGAGTGTGTGCGCCCGCTGCAGTAAAGGACGCGAATATTGTACTCTTCGATGCACAGTGACCAACAGGCTAGGCAGCCAGTGAGAACTTTAACTGGGCATCTGCGTTTAAGTGTGTGCGCCCGCTGCAGTGTAGGACGTGAATATTGCCCTCTTGGATGCGCAGTGACCAATGGGCTAGGTGGCCAGTGAGAACTATACCTGGATAGGGCGTCTGCGTCTGACTGTGTGCGCCCGCTGCAGTAAAGGACGCGAATATTGTGCTCCTGGATGCCGTGACCAACGGGCTAGGCGGCCAGTGAGAACTTTAACTGGACAGGCCGTCTGCGTTTAAGTGTGTGCGCCCGCTGCAGCATAGGACGCGAATATTGTATTCTTGGATGCGCAGTGACCAGCGGGCTAGGCGGCCAGTGATAACTTTAAGTGGATAGGGCGTCTGTGTCTGAGTGTGTGCGCCCGCTGCAGTAAAGGACGCGAATATTGTACTCTTGGATGCACAGTGACCAACGGGCTAGGCGGCCAGTGAGAACTTTAACTGGACAGGCCGTCTGCGTTTAAGTGTGTGCGCCCGCTGCAGCATAGGACGCGAATATTGCCCTCTTGGATGCGCAGTGACCAATGGGCTAGGTGGCCAGTGAGAACTATACCTGGATAGGGCGTCTGCGTCTGACTGTGTGCGCCCGCTGCAGTAAAGGACGCGAATATTGTGCTCCTGGATGCCGTGACCAACGGGCTAGGCGGCCAGTGAGAACTTTAACTGGACAGGCCGTCTGCGTTTAAGTGTGTGCGCCCGCTGCAGCATAGGACGCGAATATTGTATTCTTGGATGCGCAGTGACCAGCGGGCTAGGCGGCCAGTGAGAACTTTAACTGGACAGGGTGTCTGCGTCTAAGCGTACGCACCCGCTACAGTATAGGATGCGAATATTATAATCTTAGATGCACAGTGACCAGCGGGCTAGGCGGCCAGTGAGAACTTTAACTGGACAGGGCATCTGCAAATGAGTGTGTGCGCCCGCTACAGTATAGGGCGCGATTATTGTACTCTTGGATGCACAGTGACCAACGGGCTAGGCGGTCAGTGAGAACTTTATCTGAACAGGGTATCTGCGACTGAGTGTGTGCACCCGCTGCAGTAAAGGACGCGAATATTGTACTCTTGGATGCACAGTGACCAACGGGCTAGGCGGCCAGTGAGAACTTTATCTGGACAGGGCATCTGCGACTGAGTGTGTGCGCCCGCTACAGTATACGATGCGAATATTGTACTCTTGGATGCACAGTTACCAACGGGCTAGACGGCCAGTGAGAACTTTAACTGGACAGGGCGTCTGCGTCTGGGTGTGTGCGCCCGCCGCAGTAAAGGACGCGAATATTGTACTCTTGGATGCACAGTGACCTACGGGCTAGGCGGCCAGTGAGAAGTTTAACTGGACAGCACTCTAAGAAAAAAGAGAGTAAAAAGTGAGTCACGGCAACTTGACTCTCCTTTTTCTTCCGAAGACCCACTTTTACGCGAGTAGAGTCAGAAAACAAGAGTCAACATTTGCGCATGGGTCGTTTGACTCTCAATAGCACGCGAAGAGTCGTCGTGGAAAATCGCCATTCCTCTGATATTTGAGATGAGTCTGGCGAGAGAAAGATTTTAATGCAGGAGAAGAAATACCAGATAAACTCTTCTGTTTTAGGCAGGCCCTTGGGTTCGTGTCCTGGTGGTAATGCGGTGTATCATTCTTTCATCGTTGTCATGTTCTGCAATTACTTCGAACTCTATATATTGATTTTCCTTGACCATGTTTGTTGATACCTCGCACGCTTAAGCGATAGCTGGTTTCCTATGCTAAGGAAGACCTGGATTTGCCACACTGGATTCTGACCATAAGTAAATTTAAAAAAAAGTATTGGCTACTAAAAATAGCACAGCAACGAGATAACAAGTTCAGTAGGCGCCCTCGACAGTGTCGATTGTAAGTGTAATTCCGCGACTTAAAATTAAATTTTGAAGATTTAAGTTCAAAAATCAAGGTCTTGTTATGAGGCGCACGGTAATGGAAAGCTGCAGATTTATTTTCAGCAGTTCGGGTTATTTAACGTGTACGGAATCCACGGTATACGCGCATTTTCGCATTCTGACCCCGTTGGAATGTGACTGCCGCGGTTGTGGTTGGACCCGTCACCTCGAGCTCAGCATCGCAACACCAAAGCCACTGGGCTACCGCAGTGCGTTGCGTTCCGCGACCAGAAACAAATATTAGTGTACGCAACACTGCTTTGGAACCCCCTAGAAATATAAAAACAATAACACAGCAGTTTCACCCCAATGCTGCATGAACCACTGCACGAAGTATTGCACGAACCAAGGTTCGTAGTTTCATCGGCTAAATAAACTGCAGTAAACATTCGCTTACTCCTGAAATTAGCAAGCACTGGGTCACGCGCGCACGTGCAAACATCAACAGATCTCACTCAATGACGGCGAACACTCGCTGTCACAGCGTTGGCATGATGAAGGGCGCGAGCAGAGCGGACCGAACGCTTCTGCTGCCTCTTCCTTCAAAGCGTCTCCGAAAATTTGCGCTATCTGAGCACACCCTTACCTCCCCCCCCCCCCCCTCCCCACTCCCAGCCTTGCATCCATCGGAAATTATCTCCAAAACAGAGTGAGGGTGGCGCAAGACCGGGCTAAAGCAACGGCTAGAGGAGGAGAAGCGCGCTAAACTAGCGCCTCCCTCTCCCGGCTTGAGCGCGTTTTATCACGTGACCTCCTTAGATACTTGACTTGGGGCGCCCATCCAGCCCGGCTCAGCCTCGAACACTTCCTTTAACGCGCACAGTCAACGGCGCGGGATGGGATCTTATCACACTTGACTTTATACGTAAGCTCGCGGTAAAACCGACAGATATATTTCGACGGTTGTGCCCATATAACTGCTATCGCAAAATTCGCAATCAACAGAAAATTTTACTGAGGACCAACAACGCTGCTTCTCCACGTCGTGATACAGCGGTGAACGATATTTCGGGCAAATGTGTTGCTAAATCTCCGTCAAACACTACGCTCGCATTTGGTGACAGCGGAACGCAGTCGCAAGAAATTGTGGAGAAAATACCGGAGTTCTGGCAGCTTCAGGTGCACTAGATTATTCAGTAACGTCGGCGGCTTTGTAGTTATACCTTACATTAGAGCAAACTGCACTCGACGGAGATCAAGGGCAGCCGCACCGTTATAGCTAAGCAAATTAAGAACAATTACGCCGCGTCTTCCCACTTCGAGCACGCTCCGACAGCCCAACGATAGATATTTCAAACGTAACCGCACTCGGACTAGCAAATTTTGCTTCTGCGAAGTGAACGTAGCGGGTATTTCAAGACGCGTGTTAAATTCACGGCTGTTTCATTCGTGAGCATTACTTACGTGACGTAAAATTATCAGTGAGCAAAACAGCTTTTGTTTCAACGCAAGGAAAGAAAACCGAAACTAGTTGTGCGGATTCAAATGATCCAAAGCCGAAGCCGTCAATAGTATGACGCCATTTTTCAGTTGCGTTGCATCTCGCGCGAGCAAGTTGTCGTCGAGTGGTGGTTCTATATTCTATGGAGTGGTTCTGAAAGCGCTGCGTTAGGGGCGACTGCAACCAGGCGTTGCGGCAAGGTACGGTGGGAACTTCTGTGCGTGCTGTGTGATTGCGACGAGGACGACTGCCGCCAGCAGCGGCATGTCGCCGATTTCGTCTTTGCCGACATCGAGCAAGTGCAGCTTGACCGTCACAAGCGCCGGAAGTGTTGCGTTTTGCACTGCATTTTCCTTGTGATATGGGAGATCGCAACGCAGAGACGACCAGATGCATACGAAAGACTACCAGCGGAGAGTGACCTGTGCCATATTTCTCTTAACCTCTCAGGTAAGCATATCAGCTTTTGTTCCGAGTTTACAAACGGTGCGTAATCGGCCCTTCCGGCACGGCTACATTTTGCGCCACGTTTCTCTTGGCAGTTCACAGACGTTTCTTAGGCATGCGTGGGCGTATGTATGCGAAAATACTACTGGCAGACGGAAGCCTCAGGAGAGCATCTGAAATTATAGCAAAGCTGTACAGCCATAGATAAACACCGTTCTTAACGACTCCAATAACGAGTGGCCTGTCGCATCGAAAAATCCGTAGAATACCAAGTATTGCGTAACTTGAAGTGTAGTGTGACCAATGTGACTTTCGCTGGCGAAGACAGGTTGTCGAAAAAACAGTAGTCTATTCTGAAGATTTACTAGCGCTTTAGGTATATTACCGCGAATAATAAGAACGCTACCACGCTGTATGGCAGTGTCAGGCGATGTGGCAGCACAGATATTTTCGTAGCCGTAAGGCGGCTGCATGCACGAGCGAACAGACACAACCCTTTAAAAGCGCTAAAAGAGAACAAATTAAATGTGCATTTGGCGTCAAGTCGGAAACACATTGGCTTACAGTATAAGCCGATGTATAATGCTATTATTTTTATGTCATCTTTATTTTCACGGTTGTAAATATTTAAAAGCATGAATTTGCTGCAACCTTTATATAGTAAATCCTACTAGGCGCACAAAACCTGGCTGTGTTGTGTAGAGAATTTGTGCTATTCCTACTGGATTTTGTATTTTGAGTCCGGTGTTTTATGAAAAAGAGGGTCTTTTTATTTGTAGTCTTTTGTTAGTGCAGATATTTGGGAAGCAGAAATGAGTTGATTGCAAAGTTGTATCTCCCGGTGAGCTGCACATAAACCCAAGTTTATCCTTTCTTGGCTATTGTAAGGTGCATATAACAATTTTAAGTATATACAGCCGTAGTTGGCTTTGTCACTGTAGCGTATTTTGTAAAAGTAGAATGCTATGATTATTTTACTGTTTTCATGCAGAAATACCTTTTTTTCTTGTACCAAGAAACGCTCACATCATTGAATGAAATGAGGTGTGGTGTACTTTTCTACTAATTTAATAAAGGAAATTTCGTCTGCGGTGTATCAGAGATTAGTTTACTTTCTTTTACTAAACAATGCATTATCTCCTCTGCTACTGCTGTTGTTCTGTGTATCTTTGTAATTTTGAAATGTACTTTATTTTAGGTATTCAAGAAATGGCAACATCCAGAAGAAGACGCCATCTTATCCAGCACGTTATGGGTGAGACAGATCGTAGCAGGCACTTTTGCATATCTCATTAGCATATGATGCTATTTGTTTTAATTTTTGTGTCCACTTTCCTGGCCTTTTTCATTTGAGCATTATTGTGCAAAGGGTAATACTTTTACATCGAGATAGAGTAATCGTCCAAAAGAGAGAAACATGGCTGTAGGAGACAACACACATAAGCCTCCTTTGTCCGTATCTCTATGTTGCGCAGTTACTCTGTCATTATCTACCAACAACCACAAATTCTTCATCAGCTACATTTACTAATTCTCCGTGATTACAATTTAATTGATACAACATTGAAAGTACAGAGGTTCACAGGAAGACAGAGACTTGAAATGATAAGAGCCGTAGAACAAGGAGCATCGCTGGAGCCAATGTTCGACAAAGAGAAGGAGATGTTTTCTTGCCAAACATTGGCTCCAGTAAAATTTCTTGTTCTATCACTATTTACGATTAAAAGACAGCATTAGTGCTCTTGCTGAAGTATTATGCATTATGGAATAAAGATTTGCAGGGTTAAATGTCAGGAAAGTGAAATTTCTTGTGTATTTTAATGCTACAGCGAAAGCCAGAAAAACAAGATGTAGAGAACCACATTGTTATTTGTCACTACCCAGTTTGGCCAGCTTCATTCAGACCTTGCACTTTGTTGCATTAATGACCACTGGAATTCATTAATTGAATTGCTTCGTGATTTACTTATATTCAGAGATATTGAACTTGTTTTAATGTAGCTTAACATAGTGCATGTAAAAAATATACAATGACATTTTAAGAGGCTTGCAGTTGACTAGCAGATCACTTGATGGTATGTGCTCAGGTTTACCATTGAGCTTCCACGCACAAATCGGATGCACATTTTTTTTTCATTGCTTGGATTTTCATAAACATACGTACCATTTCTTCTTTGTCGATGTTCTAGTTGTGTTGTAGGACCTAACTGTTTACATTTATTTGTATTGGTATCCATGTTACACAGACAGCTGAATTTTTCTTGTAAACTGTGACATGGTAGGACTAAGAGCGTTTGTGCAAATTTGCTGCAGGTACACTCTGGTGGCTCCCGCCCCTGCATCCTACGACCACCGTGTACTCACTATGTTCACTAGGGAGTTCAAAGCCTTTGGCAACTCCTGCCACAGCGTCCTGCCACCACCGTGTCCTGACTACGTCCACTAGGGAGTTGGCAGCCTTCGTGATGCTGCCAAGCAGGCTGGAAGCTGACAGAAAGATCGAGGTAAATACATGTAATTAAGTGGCAAATTTTTGTGTGAAGTGGCTTGTAGCCACTCAGCAATGAAAGAATTAACTTCGAAGCAGTTTAGACTCCCTGCTATCGGTGCAGGAATGCTCAAGTCCATCCATTTTGCCTTAGCCGCCAAGAGGCTATGTGGATTAGACGAAATGCGATGCAAATTTCGAAACTAGTAGGAGACCACTTCTACAACTTTTTTTCTTGCGTGACACAAAACTGCTTTGATAAAGCTTTAGCAATTTAAAAACGATACAGTGTACTTTCATACATGTTATTGGGCATAAATTTACTAGGAGTGCCTCAATAGTAAGTATGCCGATAAACTTACACCAAAACTGACTTTTTTTGCTAGTTCATCCTCATCTCTGTGCACTGCTGCATAATTTATCTTCCTGAAACCAGTTTTTGCATGCAGCACAAGTCCTAAATATGTGGATTACATAAATTTGCAGCTTTTGCTGTATGCGAGTTCTATGAAAATAAAGTTAATAGGCCATTTTGTCCATTTTTAAAGACCCATAATAAACTGAGCGGTGGCTAATAAGCAGTTCAATTTTTGGTGTAAGGCCTCTCTTTATTGTCCTGAAAAATTTGGCCCCCTTAATGAAGGAACCAATTTTTTGGCTATGCCTTTTATGATGCATAGTTTGGTGCGTTACACAAGTATTTCTTGAAATTAACATTTGTCCTATATTGAAGGGCCTCCAGTTTTTGGAAAAGAAATTTCAAGTGGTCGTGTGCCAGGTCGGGACAGCTCGCATGAAATAGCCGACTTACAGAAATAGGGAGGGCCAAACCCGCCGTGGTTGCTCAGTGGCTATGATGTTGGGCTGCTGAGCACGAGGTCGCAGGATTGAACCCCGGCCACGACGGCCGCATTTCGAGGGGGGCGAAATGCGAAAACACCCGTGTTCTTAGATTAAGGTGCACATTAAAGAACCTCGGGGGGTCGAACTTTCCGGTTTCCTCCACTACGGCGTGCCTCATAATCAGAAAGTGGTTTTGGCACGTAAAACCCCATTATTTGAATTTTTTTAGGGAGGGCCCAGTACACTTGACTTTATGTTAAGATACTATTATTGATCTACAAAAGACGGAATGAAACATTCCGTCCTATAAGCAGCTCTTCACATTCATTCACACTTTTGCACATATGTATACCTCAAGTCAGGTGACCTGTGTCTGTTTTCATTATCTGCTATGTGCCGATGGTAAACTTCAGGTTTGCCCTATGATGGAGAATATTTTGTTGCTTATAGATATGGATTTGTGTTTTTCAGGTTGCCTCGAAATTTTACCCAAGCCGTGCCACACACTTGGGCCAGGCCTCTTGCAAACGACGTATAACCAGGCTCAACGCATGATGTCGAGTGAGTCCGGAGATCGAGGCAACCTGCTGTGCATGCAGCGTGCAACCTTTGGTGACCCTCAACATGTTCCACCTATTTCACAACTGCACACAGCTTCCACCTATCCAAACCGCATCACCAGCTCTGGTCACTCATCGAACCATGGATGAATGTTGGGGTGGAGTGATTTGAAGAGACATTCTTTTTGTCTCTTCAAATCCTTAGCAAATACTTGTGTTATTATAATTAATATGTGTCTTTAGTGCCTAGTTTTTAATGGTTCTCGCCATCGATTCCTGCTATTATAATGTATGTCTATCTTTATGCACAGTTTTTCATAGTTCTTTTGTACTTGTCTATGTAATTGATAGGTTCATACTTCTTGTTATACAGAAGGCTGAAATGCAAACTTACGGCATTTTTTTCTTCCTTTTGATAATCTACAGCACTGCAAACTGTTCAAGAAATGTAACCCAACGTGGGCTCTGGTGCTGGAAAAATTTAAGAGCAATATAGAGTACTAATTTCAAACACCCATTATTTTTGGAAAAGTAAAGAATATAGGAGCACAAAAAAGAAAATATTAAACTAGAGAAACATGAGTTCCCCTCATAAGTCTGATAGTAAAGTGACTTCCCTTCACTGCAAAGATACCAGAAATATACTCGCATACAAGATTTGAAACAAGAAAGCTATGATGCCCTTGGCATTTCTCAGTGCCTATTTGTCACACTGACGAATGTCAAAGGCCTCGTAGGTTTCATGTACACATTGGTTGTGTTACACTTTTGAGTATTGCATTTCTCAAACACAAAGGTTTACAGCAGTGCTTTAAATAGCAAATGCATTTCCTAATTTATTAGTGCAAGAGGAACAGTACAGATCATGTAAAAATTATTTTACAGACTAGTATATGTCCATGGATGCACGCTTCTGATGACGTAGCAGTGACGTGGTCATGGGATGAATGCCTTTATTTCAGATTTAAATATTGGCTTCCAGGTCTGGGTTAGTCTCCTACACTGAGTAGTCAAGGTCAGAGCCCATTTACTAGAGAAAGTGAATTAAACTAGGAATTATAAACATCAAAAGATCTTCTTTAGGAAATTAATGTGACAATCAGCAAGGTTATTTGGGCATTCATTTCCAAATTTGTAGGATATATTTTATGACTGGTTTCATTATTGTGAGAACAAATATTTGTTTATTGTCACACTAGAGTTGGCTGCCCCCATTTGTATACAACCCCTTTACAGGCTAAATATTCAGTGTGTTACCCTATTTACTCACATAATGATCGCACTTTATTGTAAAAAAAATTGACTCAAATTCAGAGGTGCGATCATTACGCTGGGTAAATTTCCCACAAAAAGAAAAAAAAATATATCCTCTGGCATTTGCTACGGGATGACAACAGGTCAACAAAGAGGTGGCTGCCTCTGTATGTACTGCGGGACACAAAAAAAAAAAACATGGTGACCGGCAGAGCAAGCCTAACGCGCCGAACACGATTTTTTTTTTCTTTTCGTGAGTACATTACGTGCATTCAAACAGTTTCTTCCGTATCAGTAATGAATAATATCGGCAAGTTTGCAGCAATAACATAGCCATGTCCACTTTGAGGGGACAGAAACAGATGGGCGCGCTTAGCTGCCTGTGACATAGGAGCACATGGCGGGCATGCTGCGGAAACTGCGGCATTTGTCTTCACTACTATCCTAATATGGCACGTTTCCGCTAAGGGTGGGTAAATATCTTAGCTGCGTTACAAACGTCGGCGAATGAATAGGGTACACTTCTAACATATCACTGTAAACGTGGCTGCTATCGTTGCCACTCGCGATTTGTTGCGTGCCCACAAGTGCAGACGAGAAGAAACGAAAGACGCCTTTTTTGTTGTTTTTGTTGACCACATCCATTACAAAGCCTACACATAATAAAGGCAAGTTTTGTTGTAGCTTTTTTTTGTCATATAAGTGCGGAAAGTGATGGAAGGAATGAAATGGTGCATCTGCTTAAGAATGTTTGGTGCGTGCAGACTGCTTGGTTTGTCTTGAAGAGTTGTTCGCATAGCAGTTGACAGATGGTAAGCGCGATCATTATTAGCTAGACTTGGCACATGACATATCGCTGCGGCAAGTTTGGGGTGCAATCTTACACGAGAAATAAAAAAATCGAATTTTGACATCAGAATTTAGGGGTGCGATCATTACGCGAGTGCAATCATTATGTGAGTGAATACGGTATTAGGTTGTTTTTGGTTTTGCGCACTCAATGTTAAGGGATGCAAATGGTGACATACAACAGAATGCAAAAATGACTAATGAATGCAAGCAGGGCGTGGGGCTTTTTAGGCAGATGCGTGGGTGTGCTATTTATAAAGCTCCCCATAGTATGCCTGAAGGCATTTCCTAACACTTTGGTAGAAAACACTGAAAACCACTTATGAAGAGGAAATACTCTTCAAAACAACTTTTTTATATATTTGTACTAGAGATTTGAATAAACTGCCATTCATAAAGTGTTTTATTAGATTTGAATTGTCATTGATTTTTGTGTAGCTGCTGTTCTTTAGTTATGGTCCTACACAGTGGCAAAATATTCTTGTGGGCACTTTCCTGGGTATAAAATTTTCAGAAATAGCTTCATGCTGTATCTTATTTAGCTAGTTATATACTGCAACCACTTATCGAAACGGCTTGTACAATTACTGGAACTATGCAAAAAATATTAGGCCACATTAAATAAATTTACAGATTGCAATTTCAATTAGATATCGGCATTCTGCATATCTTGAATAGTATGTATGCCAAATTTCGTTAGTATAGGACAATTATAAGTGCATAAGGTAATTGTCATGCTATTGTGAGAAAAAGTTTTTGAAGTATATTCTAATTTTTTTTGTCAATAGCATGAGAAGTATGCAAGATTAGTAGGCAGGCCTGTCTGCCTGCCTACTAATCTTGCATACTTCTAGTAACTTTACATGCTGTTTGAATAGATATTGGCACTTTGCAGTCTACAAAGAGCTGAGTTAGCTGCAGCACACATCTTTTTGGGAAAATTTAATACACAAGAAAGTGCCTGCAAATATGACTATGTATTTTGCTGTTGTGTAGGGCATAACTCGAGAAGCAGCTAAACAAAAACTAATGGAATATATAAAATCTGCATGAAGAACTCTACAATTGGCTCTCTTTTCAAACCTCTAGTACAAATAATAAAAATATTTCGAGTAATATTCAATCAGCAAAATGTTCCCCTTGCTACAGTGACCTACAACATAGCGACAAAAGTTTAAGGGAAGTCCTCTTGTCAAAGCGACTCTGGGCTGTCTTCCCAGGGGCTTCTGTTAAAGGCTGCATTTTCCTGCATTTGCCAGGAGAGCAATACAAAAATGTTTGTGAATGTGGAAATGGTATTGGCACACTAACAGAAAAAAAGACAGTTCTGTGAAATGTAGACTTGATTATAACTTTGTTCGACATTTACATTCCGACTGCATATATTTATTTCGTGTTTTGTACTGAGTGTTTCAGCGGTGACTGCCGCTAATTATTGAACATAACTGCTTCATGACAGTGCAACTACCAGAAATTTATAGCAGTGGCAGGCATTAGAATTACAGTACTCAATGACGTCTACTTTGTAAGAACTCAGACTAGCACCAGTTCTGAGATACACATACCCAAAAGGTAATGATCAAATAGATTTCTCTTTCACACAGAATTGTCCCACAAGGCTTACAGAACTCATTGTTTGTCATCTTGTACAAGCAGATTATGCGCCAGATGTAATTTATGCTCAGTAAATACATAAATCAGTCATGTGAGGTGTCTCACTTTAGGTTGCAAGTTCGAACTTCTTTTAATCTTGCTTGTTTTTATTTTTTTTTTGCTTTGTGAGCATGAGTGAGTTGGTGACCTTGGCACATATTGTCAAAACTGTTTCTTCATCACTGGGAATAACAAAATTTCATTTACACATGAAATTCCCAGTTACTGATATGGTAGGCTTCGAGCTTAATTCCCTTATCTTTCATATGTTTATGTACCAAGTAGTTTTATCGTTCATTGAAACATATCCATGCAACGCAGAGTGGGCACCCAAATTGTAAATATCTGTTCTTGCTTTCTACCCTGCTCTGGTGTTTTCAAAATCTAGCATTGGTGCAATGGCCTGTCTGCACCTGCAGAAAAGTAGTGAAGTGGCTAAAGTTAAAGGTCAACAACATAATTAAGATACAAAGCAAAAATATAAGTTCGCAATTGTCCCCCATAACCAGAGTTTTGCTTAGAATTTAAAAAATGGACATCCTGCTCGGGTGTGAGAGTTGCTTTGGGCACCAAGGGGACTACGTAGCACCTGCGCTAGTGTACAGAAAGCAAAAAAAAAATCACTCCAGATTGCATCGGCAGCGGAAAGTTAAGCACAGATCTTTTATTTCACGCACCATTCATGTGGCTTATCATCTGCTCCTGTTGTATGGGAACGCATACATTGGGAAGACAATCCTTTGCGCCATTGTTACCTTAGCGGGACACCAGAGAAAGGTAGAAATAAGTAAAATCGAGAACAGGTATTCATACTTGGTTGCACACAGTGTATTATCTGGAAATGTTTCACTCTACGAAAGACTACTGTGATAGATAATCATAATGACAAAGACAAAAGAATTAAAAGAGGTATGTGTCAGTCATCCGTCCGTGACCTCCAGTGTTTATAAAAACACTTCTTTCTGTATATGTGCCAAGCCGTAGGGAGGCTTTATGTAACTCAGTCATGCTTGCTTAGTTAAAGATTGCAATAAGGGAAATCACAAGAACATTGTATGAGTGATTTGTAAATGTGGCACCTAATGTAACTTATTCATGTATGGGCTGAGGATAGATTACAGCCAGTGCATAATGTGCTCTTACAGGATGACTTGTGATGAGTAAAAGAAGACTTCCTCACATCTTCCTCTTTGTTTCTTCTGGATCTTTGTGCACTATGTGCATTGTTACAGCTGCGTGCATGTAGCTGGTTATAGTTTATGTGTTCTGCTTCCTTCCTTGTCCTCATAATTCATGCGCCATCTTTGCCGTAACAAAATACAGCTACCTGTGCTAATTATTTTGTCAATGTGTTTGCATTATGGAAAGTTTTGTATTAGCGGTTATTTCTACCTGTGAAATTGTCTGTGTCAGCTATTATACTTAGTCTTGCAAAAGTATGTTTCTCAACATAAATAAATGATCAGTATAAGTGTTGCTGTATTTATTTTTGTAATTTTGTCAGTTATGAAGTTTTTATACACTGTTGCATGTTGTATGACAGAATAAAATTGATGCACAACTTTTTAATGTGGTGTTTTTCAGATCAATTTTCATCTCACGCTAACATGCACAAATTGTGTGGGAAAAAGTGCCAACAAGAGTACCATAAGGTAAGACAGCTGTTTTTACTGTTAGATTGGATTATAAATTGCCAACCAGTTGTTTTTAACTAGCATAGTATAATGCATAGATAATGTAATCTAAGTTGGAATGTTGTTTTTATTGCACTTCATTATATGTGTCTCATTTGCACATAAGTGCAGCCTTTCTTATTTGTTATGTGTAGCTTACTTGCTTAGAATGTTAAGTCGTAAGTTTAGAACAAGGAAATAGGTAGAACTTATAAATCTTTTGACATGTTATAAGAGACTTGTGCGGTGGTGAATTAAACTTCTACATGAGGTACATAATATTTTGGGGTATCATCAAGGTACTGAGTGGCATTGCAGTGTCATGCATATGCAGCTGCAGCCTACATATTGGATTTTGCTTTTGCTACATTTTGCTTGGTTGGCTATTGAATAAAGTTTAATAGTAATGAGAACTGTCTTGCTTTCATAGTGATTCTGTGCTGACTGATACATTTCAATTTTCCAGAAGACAATAACAAAGATTGATGAAATATTAACTTTTTCTTGCTAGCCTGCCATGTGCTTTTTGGCACGTTTACTGTGGATTCTTTGTTATCCTATGTTGTGTTTTCACAGTAGTCATCTTGAGAACTAGCCGTAGTCGTGTGTGCTTACAGCAATAGTTGTTGACACATTTTGAAAAGCGGCTCGACACTGCCATCCAAGAGTGAAACGACTTACATGGATCAGTTGCTTTACTTTATTTGCAAGAGACCGGCACCACGCACTAAGGGTAACTTGACACACACTGCTGGAGTCATCAGACTCATCTAGAATACTTACCGGAATCATTCATGCAGTGTTCATGTGACACTTTATCTTGAGTCGTCTGACTCATCTAGAATTGTTAACCGACTCCCTCAGCACTAGTCTTGTAACCCTTCTGAGAGAGTATAGGCGACTACTACAACAGAGTATGCATGACTATTGTGTGCGGAGTCACGCAAACACCTTGTATGGAGCACAGATAGTCTCGGGACTCTCTGCCAAAAGAGAGTTCGGGTGTCTCCCAAAAAGTGTGTCATATACGTGACGAGTCCAGACTCTTCGAAAAGAGTAAGGGATACTCTTTTTTTTCTTAGTGTGAGGGTGTCTGCGTCTAAGTGTGTGCGCCTGCTGCAGTATAGGACGCGAATATTGTACTCTTGGATGCACAGTGACCAAGGCGCTAGGCGACCAGTGAGAACTTTAACTGGACATGGTGTCTGCGTCTAAGTGTGTGCACCCGCTACAGTATACGATTCGAATATTGTACTCTTAGATGCACAGTGACCAGCGGGCTAGGCGGCCAGCGAGAAATTTAACTGGACAGGGCGTCTGCGCCTGAATGTGTGCGCCCGCTGCAGTATAGGACGCAAATATTGTACTCTTGGATGCACAGTGACCAACGGGCTAGACGGCCAGTGAGAACTTTAACTGGACAGGGCGTCTGCGTCTGAGTGTGTGCGCCCGCTGCAGTAAAGGACGCGAATATTGTACTCTTGGATGCACAGTGACCAACAGGCTAGACGGCCAGTGAGAACTTTAACTGGACAGGGCGTCTGTGTTTAAGTGTGTGCGCCCGCTTCAGCATAGGACGCGAATATTGTACTGTTGGATCCACCGTGACCAACGGGCTAGGCGGCCAGTGAGAACATTAATTGGACAGGGCGTCTGCGTCTGCGTGTGTGCGCACGCTGCAATAGAAGACGCGAATATTGTACTCTTAGATGCACAGTGACCAATGGGCTAGGCGGCCAGCGAGAAATTTAACTGGACAGGGCGTCTGCGCCTGAATGTGTGCGCCCGCAGCAGTATAGGACGCAAATCTTGTACTCTTGGATGCACAGTGACCAACGGGCTATGAGGCCAGTGATAACTTTAACTGGACGGGGCGTCTGTGTCTGAGTGTGTGCGCCCGCTGCAGTATAGGACGCGAATATTGTACTCTTGGATGCAAAGAGACCAACGGGCTAGGTTGCCAGTGAGAAATATAACAGGATAGGGCTCTGCGTCTGAGTGTGTGCGCCCGCTGCAGTATAGGACGCGAATATTGTACTCTTGGATGCCGTGACCAACGGGCTCGGCGGCCAGTGACAACTTTAACTGCACAGGGTATCTGCGTCTTAGTGTGTGCGCCCGCTGCCGTATAGGACGCGAAAATCGTACTCTTAGATGCACAGTGACCAACGGGCTAGGCGGCCAGCGAGAAATTTAACTGCACAGGGCATCTGCGCCTGAATGTATGTGCCCGCTGCAGTCTAGGACGCGAAAAATGTACTCTTGGATGCACAGTGGCCAACGGGCTTGGCGGCCAGTGAGAACTTCAACTGGAGAGGGCATCTGCGACTGAGTATGTGTGCCCGCTGAAGTATAGGACGCGAATATTGTACACTTGGATGCACTGTGACCAACGGGCTAGGCGGCGAGTGAGAAGTTAACTGGACAGGGCATATGAGACTGAGCGTGCGTGCCCGTTGCCGTATAGGACGGGTATATTGTACTCTTGGATGTGCAGTGACCAAGGGGCTAGGCGGCCACTGAGAACAATAACAGGACCGGGCGTCTGCGTCTGAGTGTGTGCGCCCGCTGCAGCATAGGACGCGAATATTGCACTCCTGGATGCACAGTGACCAACGGGCTAGGCGGCCAGTGAGAACTTTACCTGGACAGGGCGTCTGCGTTTAAGTGTGTGCGCCCGCTGCAGCATAGGACGCGAATATTGCACTCTTGGATGCGCAGTGACCAACGGGCTAGGCGGCCAGCGAGAACTTTAAGTGGACAGGGTGTCTGCGTCTGAGTGTGTGCGCCCACTGCAGTAAAGGACGCGAATATTGTACTCTTGGATGCACAGTGACCAACGGGCTAGGCGGCGAGTGAGAAGTTAACTGGACAGGGCATATGAGACTGAGCGTGCGTGCCCGTTGCCGTATAGGACGGGTATATTGTACTCTTGGATGTGCAGTGACCAAGGGGCTAGGCGGCCACTGAGAACAATAACAGGACCGGGCGTCTGCGTCTGAGTGTGTGCGCCCGCTGCAGTATAGGACGCCAAAAATGTACTCCTGGATGCACAGTGGCCAACGGGCTTGGCGGCCAGTGAGAACTTTAACTATACAGGGCATCTGCGTCTGAGTGTGGGCGCCCACTGCAGTAAAGGACGCGAATATTGTACTCTTGGATGCACAGTGACCAACGGGCTAGGCGGCGAGTGAGAAGTTAACTGGACAGGGCATATGAGACTGAGCGTGCGTGCCCGTTGCCGTATAGGACGGGTATATTGTACTCTTGGATGTGCAGTGACCAAGGGGCTAGGCGGCCACTGAGAACAATAACAGGACCGGGCGTCTGCGTCTGAGTGTTTGCGCCCGCTGCAGTATAGGACGCCAAAAATGTACTCCTGGATGCACAGTGACCAACGGGCTTGGCGGCCAGTGAGAACTTTAACTGGACAGGGCATCTGCGTCTGAGTGTGGGCGCCCGCTGCAGTATAGGACGCGATTATTGCACCCTTGGCTGCACAGTGACCAACGGGCTAGACGGCCAGTGAGAACTTTAACTGGACAGGGTGTCTGCGTCTGAGTGTGTGCGCCCACTGCAGTAAAGGACGCGAATATTGTACTCTTGGATGCACAGTGACCAACGGGCTAGGCGGCCAGTGAGAACTTTAACTGGACAGGGCGTCTGCGTTTAAGTGTGTGCGCCCGCTGCAGCATAGGACGCGAATATTGCACTCTTGGATGCGCAGTGACCAACGGGCTAGGTTGCCAGTGAGAACTTCACCTGGACAGAGCGTCTGCATCTGAGTGTGTGCGCCCGCTGCAGTATAGGACGCGAATATTGTACTGTTGGATGCAGTGAGCAACGGGCTGGGCGGCCAGTGAGAACTCTAACTGGACAGGGCGTCTGCGTCTATGTTTTTGCGCCCGCTGCAGTATAGGACGCGAATATTGTACTCTTGGATGCAAAGTGACCAACGGGGTTGGCGGCCAGTGAGAACTTTAATTGGACAGGGCATCCGCGACTGAGTGTGTGCGCCCGCTGCAGTATAGGACGCGAATATTGTACTCTTGGATGCAAAGTGACCAACGGACTCTGCGGCCAGGGAGAACTTCAACTGGACAGGGCATCTGCGGCTGAGTGTGTGCGCCCGCTGCAATATAGGACGCGAATATTGTACTATTAGATGCACAGTGACCAATGGGCTAGGCGGCCAGCGAGAAATTTAACTGGACAGGGCGTCTGCGCCTGAATGTGTGCGCCCGCTGCCGTTTAGGACGCGAATATTGTACTCTTGGATGCACAGTGACCAAGGGTAGGCGGCCAGTGAGAACTTTAACTGGACAGGGCGCCTGCGTCTGAGTCTGTGCGCCCGCTGCAGTATAGGACGCGAATATTGTACTCTTGGATGCAAAGTGACCAAGGGGCTTGGCGGCCAGGGAGAACTTTAACTGGACAGGGCATCTGCGACTGAGTGTGTGCGCCCGCTGCATTATAGGACGCGAATATAGTACTCTTGGATCCACCATGACCAACGGGCTAGGCGGCCAGTGAGAACATTAACTGGACAGGGCGTCTGCGTCTGAGTGTGTGCGCCCGCTGCAATATAGGACGCGAATATTGTACTATTAGATGCACAGTGACCAATGGGCTAGGCGGCCAGCGAGAAATTTAACTGGACAGGGCGTCTGCGCCTGAATGTGTGCGCCCGCTGCCGTTTAGGACGCGAATATTGTACTCTTGGATGCACAGTGACCAACGGACTAGGCGGCCAGCGAGAATTTTAGGTGGACAGGGCATCTGCGACTGAGTGTGTGTGCCCGTTGCTGTATAGGACGGGAATATTGTACTCTTGGATGCACAGTGAACAAGGGTAGGTGGCCAGTGAGAACTTTAACTGGACAGGGTGTCTGCGTCTAAACGTGTGCAGCCGCTACAGTATAGGACGCGAATATTGTACTCTTGGATGCACAGTGACCAACGGGCTAGGCGGCCGCTTAGAACAATAACAGGACAGGGCGTCTGCGTCTGAGTGTGTGCGCCCGCTGCAGCATAGGAGGCGAATATTGTACTCTTGGAAGCAGTGACCAACGGGCTAGGCGGCCAGCGAGAACTTTAAGTGGACTGGGCGTCTGCGTCTGTGTGTTTGCGCGTGCTGCAGTATAGGACGCGAAAAATGTACTCCGGGATGCACAGTGACCAACGGGCTTGGCGGCCAGTGACAACTTTAAGTGGACAGGGCATCTGCGACTGAGTATGTGTGCCCGCTGCAGTATAGGACGCGAATATTGTACTCTTCGAAGCAGTGACCAACGGGCTAGGTGGCCAGCGAGAACTTGAACTGGATAGGGCGTCTGCGTCAATGTATTTTTGACCGCTGCAGTATAGGACGCGAATATTGTACTCTTGGATGCACTGTGACCAACGGGCTAGGCGGCGAGTGAGAAGTTCAACTGGACAGGGCATCTGCGACTGAGTGTGTGTGCCCGTTGCAGTATAGGACGCGAATATTGTACTCTTGGATGCAAAGTGACCAACGGGCTTGGCGGCCAGGGAGAACCTTAACTGGACAGGGCATCTGTGTCTGAGTGTGTGAACCCGCTGTAGTATAGGACGCGAATATTGTACTCTTGGATGCACAGTGACCAATGGGCTAGGCGGCCAGCGAGAACTTTAACTGGACAAGGGCATGTGCGACCGAGTGTGTGTGCCCGCTACAGTATAGGACGCGAATATTGTACTCTTGGATGCACAGGGACCAGCGGGCTAGGCGGCCAGCGAGAACTTTAACTGGTTAGGGCGTCTGCGTCTATGTATGTGCGCCCGCTGCAGCATAGGACGCGAATATTGTACTCATGGATGAACTGTGACGAACGGGCTAGGCGGCCAGTGAGAACTTTAATTGGAAAGGGCATCTGCGACCGAGTGTGTGTGCCCGTTGCAGTATAGGACGCGATTATTGCACCCTTGGATGCACAGTGACCAACGGGCTAGATGGCCAGTGAGAACTTTAACTGGACAGGGTGTCTGCGTCTGAGTGTGTGCGCCCACTGCAGTAAAGGACGCGAATATTGTACTCTTGGATGCACAGTGACCAACGGGCTAGGCGGCCAGTGAGAACTTTACCTGGACAGGGTGTCTGCGTCTGAGTGTGTGCGCCCACTGCAGTAAAGGACGCGAATATTGTACTCTTGGATGCATAGTGACCAACGGGCTAGGCGGCCAGTGAGAACTTTAACTGGACAGGGCGTCTGTGTCTGAGTGTGTGCGCCCGCTGCAGTAAAGGACGTGAATATTGTACTCTTGGATGCACAGTGACCAACGGGCGAGGCGGCCGGTGAGAAGTTTAACTGGACATAGTGTCTGCGTCTAAGTGTGCGCGCCTGCTGCATTATAGGACGCGAATAATGTATGCTTTGATGCACAGTGACCAATGGGCTAGGCGGTCAGTGAGAACTTCAATTGGACAGGGCGCCTGCGTACAGTGTGTGCGCGCGCTGCAGCATAGGACGCGAATATTGTACTCTTGGATGCACAGTGACCAACGAGGTAGCCGGCCAGTGAAAACTTAAAGTGGACAGGGCATCTGCGACTGAGTCTGTGCGCCTGCTGCAGTATAGGACGCGAATATTTTACACTTGGATGCACAGTGACCAACGGGCTAGGCGGCCAGTGAGAACTTTACTGGACAGGGCCTCTGCGACTGAGTGTGTGCACAGGCTGCAGTATAGGACGCGAATATTGTACTCTTGTATGCACAGTGACCAACGGGCTAGGCGGCCAGTGAGAGCTTTACCTGGACTGGGCTTCTGCGTCTTAGTGTGTGCGCCCACTGCAGTATAGGACTCGAATATTGTACTCTTGGATGCACAGTGACCAACGGGCTAGACGGCCAGTGAGAACGTTGCCTGGACAGGGCGTCTGCGTCTGAGTGTGTGAGCCCGTTGCAGTATAGGACTCGAATATTGTATTCTTGGATGCACAGTGACCAACGGGCTAGGCGGCCAGTGATAAATTTATCTGGACAGGGCATCTGCGACTGAGTGTGTGCGCCCACTGCAGTATAGGACGCAAATATTGTACTCTTGGATGCATATTGACCAAAGCGCTAGGTTGCCAGTGACTACTGCAACTGGAGAGGGCATCTGCGGCTGAGTGTGTGCGCCCACTGCAGTATAGGACGCAAATATTGTACTCTTGGATGCATATTGACAAAAGCGCTAGGTGGCTAGTGAGTACTGTAACTGGACAGGGCGTCTGCGTCTGAGTGTGTGCGCCCGCTGAAGTATAGGTAACAAATATTGTGCTCTTGGCTGCACAGTGACCAACGGGCTAGGCAGCCAGTGAGAACTTTACCTGGACAGGGCATCTGCGACTGAGTGTGAGCGCCCGCTGCAGTATAGGACGCAAACATTGCACTCTTCGGTGCACAGTGATGATGGGGCTTGGCGTCAAGTGAGAACATTTACTGGACAGAGCGTCTACGTCTGAGTGTGTGAGCCCACTGCAGTATAGGACGTGAATACTGTACTCATGGATGCACAGTGACCAATGGGCTATGCGGCCAGCGAGAACTTTAACTGGACAAGGGCATCTCCGACCGTGTGTGTGCGCCCGCTGCAGTATAGGACGCGAATATTGTATTCTTGGATGCACAGTGACCAGTGGGCTAGGCGGCCAGTGAGACCTTTACCTGGACAGTGCATCTGCGACTGTTTCTGTGGGCCCGCTGCAGTATGGGACGCGAATATTGTACTCTTCGATGCACAGTGACCAACGGGCTAGGCAGCCAGTGAGAACATTAACTGGACAGGGCGTCTGCGTCTGAGTGTGTGCGCCCGCTGCAGTATAGGACGCGATTATTGCACCCTTGGATGCACAGTGACCAACGGGCTAGGCGGCCAGTGAGAACTTTAACTGGACAGGGCGTCTGCGTTTAGGTGTGTGCGCCCGCTGCAGCATAGGACGCGAATATTGCACTCTTGGATGCGCAGTGACCAACGGGCTAGGTGGCCAGTGAGAACTTCACCTGGACAGAGCGTCTGCATCTGAGTGTGTGCGCCCGCTGCAGTATAGGACGCGAATATTGTACTGTTGGATGCAGTGAGCAACGGGCTGGGCGGCCAGTGAGAACTCTAACTGGACAGGGCGTCTGCGTCTATGTTTTTGCGCCCGCTGCAGTATAGGACGCGAATATTGTACTCTTGGATGCAAAGTGACCAACGGGGTTGGCGGCCAGTGAGAACTTTAATTGGACAGGGCATCCGCGACTGAGTGTGTGCGCCCGCTGCAGTATAGGACGCGAATATTGTACTCTTGGATGCAAAGTGACCAACGGACTCTGCGGCCAGGGAGAACTTCAACTGGACAGGGCATCTGCGGCTGAGTGTGTGCGCCTGCTGCAGTATAGGACGAGAATATTGTACTCTTGGATGCACAGTGACCTAGGGGCTAGGCGGCAAATGAGAGCTTTAACTGGACAGGGTGTCTGCGTCTGAGTGTGTGCGCCCGCTGCAATATAGGACGCGAATATTGTACTATTAGATGCACAGTGACCAATGGGCTAGGCGGCCAGCGAGAAATTTAACTGGACAGGGCGTCTGCGCCTGAATGTGTGCGCCCGCTGCCGTTTAGGACGCGAATATTGTACTCTTGGATGCACAGTGACCAAGGGTAGGCGGCCAGTGAGGACTTTAACTGGACAGGGCGCCTGCGTCTGAGTCTGTGCGCCCGCTGCAGTATAGGACGCGAATATTGTACTCTTGGATGCAAAGTGACCAAGGGGCTTGGCGGCCAGGGAGAACTTTAACTGGACAGGGCATCTGCGACTGAGTGTGTGCGCCCGCTGCATTATAGGACGCGAATATAGTACTCTTGGATCCACCATGACCAACGGGCTAGGCGGCCAGTGAGAACATTAACTGGACAGGGCGTCTGCGTCTGAGTGTGTGCGCCCGCTGCAATATAGGACGCGAATATTGTACTATTAGATGCACAGTGACCAATGGGCTAGGCGGCCAGCGAGAAATTTAACTGGACAGGGCGTCTGCGCCTGAATGTGTGCGCCCGCTGCCGTTTAGGACGCGAATATTGTACTCTTGGATGCACAGTGACCAACGGACTAGGCGGCCAGCGAGAATTTTAGGTGGACAGGGCATCTGCGACTGAGTGTGTGTGCCCGTTGCTGTATAGGACGGGAATATTGTACTCTTGGATGCACAGTGAACAAGGGTAGGTGGCCAGTGAGAACTTTAACTGGACAGGGTGTCTGCGTCTAAACGTGTGCAGCCGCTACAGTATAGGACGCGAATATTGTACTCTTGGATGCACAGTGACCAACGGGCTAGGCGGCCGCTTAGAACAATAACAGGACAGGGCGTCTGCGTCTGAGTGTGTGCGCCCGCTGCAGCATAGGAGGCGAATATTGTACTCTTGGAAGCAGTGACCAACGGGCTAGGCGGCCAGCGAGAACTTTAAGTGGACTGGGCGTCTGCGTCTGTGTGTTTGCGCGTGCTGCAGTATAGGACGCGAAAAATGTACTCCGGAATGCACAGTGACCAACGGGCTTGGCGGCCAGTGACAACTTTAAGTGGACAGGGCATCTGCGACTGAGTATGTGTGCCCGCTGCAGTATAGGACGCGAATATTGTACTCTTCGAAGCAGTGACCAACGGGCTAGGTGGCCAGCGAGAACTTGAACTGGATAGGGCGTCTGCGTCAATGTATTTTTGACCGCTGCAGTATAGGACGCGAATATTGTACTCTTGGATGCACTGTGACCAACGGGCTAGGCGGCGAGTGAGAAGTTCAACTGGACAGGGCATCTGCGACTGAGTGTGTGTGCCCGTTGCAGTATAGGACGCGAATATTGTACTCTTGGATGCAAAGTGACCAACGGGCTTGGCGGCCAGGGAGAACCTTAACTGGACAGGGCATCTGTGTCTGAGTGTGTGAACCCGCTGTAGTATAGGACGCGAATATTGTACTCTTGGATGCACAGTGACCAATGGGCTAGGCGGCCAGCGAGAACTTTAACTGGACAAGGGCATGTGCGACCGAGTGTGTGTGCCCGCTACAGTATAGGACGCGAATATTGTACTCTTGGATGCACAGGGACCAGCGGGCTAGGCGGCCAGCGAGAACTTTAACTGGTTAGGGCGTCTGCGTCTATGTATGTGCGCCCGCTGCAGCATAGGACGCGAATATTGTACTCATGGATGAACTGTGACGAACGGGCTAGGCGGCCAGTGAGAACTTTAATTGGAAAGGGCATCTGCGACCGAGTGTGTGTGCCCGTTGCAGTATAGGACGCGATTATTGCACCCTTGGATGCACAGTGACCAACGGGCTAGATGGCCAGTGAGAACTTTAACTGGACAGGGTGTCTGCGTCTGAGTGTGTGCGCCCACTGCAGTAAAGGACGCGAATATTGTACTCTTGGATGCACAGTGACCAACGGGCTAGGCGGCCAGTGAGAACTTTACCTGGACAGGGTGTCTGCGTCTGAGTGTGTGCGCCCACTGCAGTAAAGGACGCGAATATTGTACTCTTGGATGCATAGTGACCAACGGGCTAGGCGGCCAGTGAGAACTTTAACTGGACAGGGCGTCTGTGTCTGAGTGTGTGCGCCCGCTGCAGTAAAGGACGTGAATATTGTACTCTTGGATGCACAGTGACCAACGGGCGAGGCGGCCGGTGAGAAGTTTAACTGGACATAGTGTCTGCGTCTAAGTGTGCGCGCCTGCTGCATTATAGGACGCGAATAATGTATGCTTTGATGCACAGTGACCAATGGGCTAGGCGGTCAGTGAGAACTTCAATTGGACAGGGCGCCTGCGTACAGTGTGTGCGCGCGCTGCAGCATAGGACGCGAATATTGTACTCTTGGATGCACAGTGACCAACGAGGTAGCCGGCCAGTGAAAACTTAAAGTGGACAGGGCATCTGCGACTGAGTCTGTGCGCCTGCTGCAGTATAGGACGCGAATATTTTACACTTGGATGCACAGTGACCAACGGGCTAGGCGGCCAGTGAGAACTTTACTGGACAGGGCCTCTGCGACTGAGTGTGTGCACAGGCTGCAGTATAGGACGCGAATATTGTACTCTTGTATGCACAGTGACCAACGGGCTAGGCGGCCAGTGAGAGCTTTACCTGGACTGGGCTTCTGCGTCTTAGTGTGTGCGCCCACTGCAGTATAGGACTCGAATATTGTACTCTTGGATGCACAGTGACCAACGGGCTAGACGGCCAGTGAGAACGTTGCCTGGACAGGGCGTCTGCGTCTGAGTGTGTGAGCCCGTTGCAGTATAGGACTCGAATATTGTATTCTTGGATGCACAGTGACCAACGGGCTAGGCGGCCAGTGATAAATTTATCTGGACAGGGCATCTGCGACTGAGTGTGTGCGCCCACTGCAGTATAGGACGCAAATATTGTACTCTTGGATGCATATTGACCAAAGCGCTAGGTTGCCAGTGACTACTGCAACTGGAGAGGGCATCTGCGGCTGAGTGTGTGCGCCCACTGCAGTATAGGACGCAAATATTGTACTCTTGGATGCATATTGACAAAAGCGCTAGGTGGCTAGTGAGTACTGTAACTGGACAGGGCGTCTGCGTCTGAGTGTGTGCGCCCGCTGAAGTATAGGTAACAAATATTGTGCTCTTGGCTGCACAGTGACCAACGGGCTAGGCAGCCAGTGAGAACTTTACCTGGACAGGGCATCTGCGACTGAGTGTGAGCGCCCGCTGCAGTATAGGACGCAAACATTGCACTCTTCGGTGCACAGTGATGATGGGGCTTGGCGTCAAGTGAGAACATTTACTGGACAGAGCGTCTACGTCTGAGTGTGTGAGCCCACTGCAGTATAGGACGTGAATACTGTACTCATGGATGCACAGTGACCAATGGGCTATGCGGCCAGCGAGAACTTTAACTGGACAAGGGCATCTCCGACCGTGTGTGTGCGCCCGCTGCAGTATAGGACGCGAATATTGTATTCTTGGATGCACAGTGACCAGTGGGCTAGGCGGCCAGTGAGACCTTTACCTGGACAGTGCATCTGCGACTGTTTCTGTGGGCCCGCTGCAGTATGGGACGCGAATATTGTACTCTTCGATGCACAGTGACCAACGGGCTAGGCAGCCAGTGAGAACTTTAACTGGACAGGGCATCTGCGACTAAGTGTGTGCGCCCACTGCAGTAGAGGACCCAAAAATTGTACTCTTGGATGCATATTGACCAAAGCGCTAGCTGGCCAGTGAGTACTGTAACTCGACAGGGCGTCTGCGACTGAGTGTGTGCGCCCACTGCAGTAGAGGACGCGAATATTGTACTCTTGGATGCACAGTGACCAACTGGCTAGGCGGCCAGTGAGAACTTTAACTGGACAGGGCGTCTGCGTTTAAGTGTGTGCGCCCGCTGCTGCATAGGACGCGAATATTGTGCTCTTGGATGCAAAGTGACCAATGGTGTAGGCGGCCAGTGAGAACTTTCATTTGACAGGGCATCTGCGACTGAGTGTGTGCGCCCGCTGCATTATAGGACGCGAATATTGTACTCTTGGATGCAAAGTGACCAACGGGCTCGGCGGCCAGGGAGAACCTTAACTGGACAGGGCATCTGCGGCTGAGTGTGTGCGCCTGCCGTAGTATAGGACGCAAATATTGCACTTTTGGATGCACAGTGACCAACGGGCTAGACGGCCAGTGAGAACTTTAACTCGACAGGGCGTCTGCGTCTGAGTGTGTGCGCCCGCTGCAGTATAGGACGCGAATATTGTACTGTTGGATGTAGTGACCAATGGGCTGGGCGGCCAGTGAGAACTTTAACTGGACAGGGTGTCTGCGTCTAAGTGTGTGCACCCGCTACAGTATAGGATGCGAATATTTTACTCTTAGATGCACAGTGACCAGCGGGCTAGGCGGCCAGTGAGAACTTTAACTAGACAGGGCATCTGCGACTGAGTGCGTACGCCCGCTACAGTATAGGACGCGAATATTGTACTCTTGGATGCACACTGACCAAGGGTAGGCGGCCAGTGAGAATTTTACTGGACAGGGTGTCTGCGTCTAAGCGTGGGCACCCGCTACAGTATAGGATGCGAATATTGTACTCTTGGAAGCAGTGACCAAGGGGCTAAGCGGCCAGTGAGAACTATAACTGGATAGGGCGTCTGCGTCTCAGTGTGTGCGCCCACTGCAGTATAGGACGCGAATATTGCACTCTTGGACGCTCACTGACCAGCGGGCTAGGTGGCGAGTGAGAACTTTAACTGGACAGGGCATCTGCGACTGAGTGTGTGCGCCCGCTGCAGTATAGGACGCGAATAGTGTACTCTTGGATGCCGTGACCAACGGGCTAGGCGGCCAGTGAGAACTTTAGCTGCACAGGGTGTCTGCGTCTGAGTGTGTGCGCCCGCTCCAGTACAGAAGGCGAATATTGTACTGTTGGATGCAGTGACCAACGGGCTAGCGGCCAGTGAGAACTTTAACTGGACAGGGCGTCTGCGTCTGAGTGTTTGCGCCCGCTGCAGTATAGGACGCGAAAAATGTATTCATGGATGGACAGTGACCAACGAGCTTGGCGGCCAGTGAGAACTTTAACTGGACAGGGCATCTGCGTCTGAGTGTGTGTGCCCGCTGCAGTATATGACGCGAATATTGTACACTTGCATGCACAGTGACCAACGGGGAAGGCGGCCAGTGAGAACTTTAACTGGACAGGGCGTCTGTGTCTGAGTGTGTGCGCCCGCTGCAGTAAAGGACGCGAATATTGTACTCTTGGATGCACAGTGACCAACGGGCTAAGCGGCCAGTGAGAACTTTAACTGGACAGGGCATCTGCGACTGAGTGTATGCGCCCGCTGCAGTATAGGACACGAATATTGTACCCTTTTACGCACAGGGACCAATGGGCTAGGCGGCCAGTGAGAACTTTAACTGGACAGGGCATCTGCGACTGAATGTGTGCGCTCGCTCCAGCATAGGACGCGAATATTGTACTATTGTACGCAGAGCGACCAACCGGGTAGGCGGCCAGTGAGATCTTTAACAGGACAGGGCATCTGCGACTGAGTGTGTGCGCCCGCTGCAGTATAGGACGCGAATAGTGTACTGTTGGATGCACAGTGTCGAACGGGCTAGGCGGCCAGTGAGAACTTTACCTGGACAGGGCTTCTGCGTCGGAGTGTGTGCGCCCGCTGCAGTATATGACGCGAAAATTGTACTCTTGCATGCACAGTGACCAACGGGCTAGGCGGCCAGTGAGAATTTTAACTGGAGAAGGCGCCTGCGTTGAGTGTGTGCGCGCGCTGCAGTATAGGACGCGAATATTGTACTCTTGGATGCACAGGGACCAGCGGGCTATGCGGCCAGCCAGAACTTTAACTGGACAAGGGCATCTCCGACCGTGTGTGTGCGCCCGCTGCAGTATAGGACGCGAATATTGTATTCTTGGATGCACAGTGACCAATGGGCTAGGCGGCCAGCGAGAACTTTAACTGGACAAGGGCATCTGCGACCGAGTGTGTGAGCCCGCTGCAGTATAGGACGCGAATATTGTACTCTTGGATGCACAGGGACCAGCGGGCTATGCGGCCAGCGAGAACTTTAACTGGACAAGGGCATCTCCGACCGTGTGTGTGCGCCCGCTGCAGTATAGGACGCGAATATTGTATTCTTGGATGCACAGTGACCAGTGGGCTAGGCGGCCAGTGAGACCTTTAACTGGACAGGGCATCTGCGACTGTGTCTGTGGGCCTGCTGCAGTATGGGACGCGAATATTGTACTCTTCGATGCACAGTGACCAACGGGCTAGGCAGCCAGTGAGTACTGTAACTCGAGAGGGCGTCTGCGACTGAGTGTGTGTGCCCGCTGCAGCATAGGAGGCGAATATTGTACTCTTGGATGCACAGTGACCAACGGACGAGGCGGCCAGTGAGAATTTTACCTGGACAGGGCGTCTGCGTCTTAGTGTTTGCGCCCGCTGCAGCATAGGACGCGAATATTGTACTCTTGGATGCACAGTGACCAACGGGCTAGGCGGCCAGTGAGAACTTTACCTGGACAGGGCGTGTGCGTCTGAGTGTGTGACCCCGCTGCAGTATAGGACATGAATATTTTACTCTTGGATGCACAGTGACCAATGTTGCGCCCCTCTGGGCGATCCCTCCGTTAGCAACCAGCTTGTTGCGTTTGAAGGCGATCCCACTGCAAGCGACCTGTCTCTCGAAGCTCTACCGACATTCCTTATTGGGTAGCGTGGCGTTTTCGGCGAGCTGCAGGCCTCCGGTAGACCATGGCGACGAGCAAGGGCGAGACGACGTTTTGCTAGTGCGAAACTTGCACGGTTTTATTCCATGGTAGTTAAAAGAAAATAAGAGAATGAAGTAACAAGTATGAAGTACATGGCATGAAGTCTCAAAGTCTCAAGTCTCTCTCAAGTACATTTCGGCGCCACTTAAATAGGCTCTCGGTCATCGTGTGGGCGGGATCTTGCTTCCGGCGATGACACGTGACAGGCACAGGGAGATGGCCCCTCCTCCTGCGATACCAGGCACGGGAAGAAGTCGATCCACTTTTCGACGAATCCTGGGAGAAGGCCCTTTGTGCCTGACGTTAACCCCCGCAGGAGAAGGCAACCCTCAGTTCGACGAATCCTGGGAGAAGGCCCTTTGTGCCTGACATTAACCCCCACAGGAGAAGGCAACCCTCAGTTCGACGAATCCTGGGAGAAGGCCCTTTGTGCCTGACGTTAACCCTCGAAGGAGAAGGCAACCCTCAGTTCGACGAATCCGGCGCGTAGGTCGTGTGAATCACCTCTCCGGCGCCGCGGATGACTCTCCGGTACGCACGCGCCGGGGTAGATTGAGCGACGAGGTAAGCACACCCGATGCCACGATCATGAGACGGGAAGGGGATGACGTCTCCCCCACGGTGCTCGTCCACGTTGAGGGGGGAAGGGGATGACGTATGGCCCTTGGCGTCAGGCCATACCTAACAGACTCTCCGGCGGGGGAGGAATATCCCGACGTGTAGGGGCCAGCAGCCGCTGTACGAGGGATCGGCGTTTCGGTTCAGGATTCTGCGCAGAGGTCACGAACCCTTCGTTCGTAGCAGGTAGATTCCGGGGAGTGGTCATCTGTCCACGTGGCGCTCTTGTGACAATTTTCCCGAGTCCGATCCGGTGAAGTTGGTCTTGCCATTTTTCGTCTCCTGCGTGGGCAAGCAATCACCCCAGAACAGTGCCGGACCCACAGCCACAAAGCAGCGAGCACGAGGCCACCCTCCCCCCAAGACACACTCGGCTCTTAACAAAAAAAAAGAAAACCCGCTATACCTTTCCCATTTCCTACGCGCGTCCTCCCCCCTTTCTACACTAAAAACAGCCATTTCTTGAAAGCGTTCGGACGTGGTCATTAATATCAGCTACCAATCTGCATCACCTCTGAAAAAACATATGAATGCATGAAAAAATTGTCACGGAAACCCGGATGAGTATGAGGCTTTCGATACTCTAGGGGCAACGACTTAAACCGTCGGCATTGCCGTTAAGCTTACCCTTCTTGTAGCGAATATCGAAGGTGTACTGTTGAAGAGCCAAGCTCCAGCGCAAAAGACGACCGTTTTTCGTAGACATGGACTGCAGCCATGTGAGGGGACAATGATCAGTCTCTATGGTGAATCTTGAGCCAGCGATATAGCAAGCTAGCTTCTGTACCGCCCAAACTACGCAGGCACTTTCCTTTTCTGATGCACTGTATGCTTCCTCACGAACGGAAAGCTTTCTACTGGCGTACAGTACAGGATGTTCGTTCTCGTCATCTTTCTTTTGACAGAGCACCACCCCCATACCCCTGTCACTGGCATCACACTGAAGAATGAATGGCTTAGAGTAGTCGGGCGCGTTCAACACTGGCTGACTCATTAGTGCGTTCTTCAGCATACTAAAAGCCCTTTCTTTTGCGTCATCCCACTTTACCGTTTGTGGTTCTGTTTTTCTGAGAGCATCCGTTAAAGGACTCGCAATCTCGGAACACCGCGGAATATATCTTTGGTAATAACCCGCCAAGCCAAGGAATGATCTGATGTCCCGCTTGGTGCGTGGTTGCGGGAAGTTGTCTATCGCGATCAGTTTCACCTCGGAAGCCGACGATGGCCTTGCCCCATTACATGACCTAGATAAGCTACCTCCGCGCGCCCTAATTGGCATTTGGGAGCCTGAACAGTTAAGTTGGCCTCTCGTAGCCGACACAACACGGTTCGCAGGTGTTGCATATGGTCCACCCATGATGAAGAAAAGATAGCTATGTCATCGAGATAGGGAAGTGCAAAGTCCTCCATTCCTCGTAGCACCTGGTCCATAAGGCTCGAGAAGCAATATGGCGCATTCTTCAATCCAAAACTCAGGACTTTCGGACGAAAGGTTCCCATCGGGGAAATAAACGCTGCAAGCCTGCTTGCCCTCGCGGTCAACGGAACCTGCCAATACCCTCTGACTAAATCGAGCGTAGAGATGAAATTAGCACTGCTCACTTTCTCAAGCCTTTCCTCGATATGCGGTATTGGATAAGTCTGGTCCTTCGTGATTAAAATGAGCCGGCGGTAGTCGATACACGGCCGCGGCTCTTTTCCCGGGACTTCAACCAAGATAAGAGGCGAGGTATAATCACTCTCTCCTGGCTCGATTACACCTAGCTCTAACATCTTGTTTATTTCAGCGGTCATGACTTCACGTTGACGAGGCGATACGCGATAAGCTTTCGAACGAACAGGGTCCGACGAGGTTAACTCGATATCGTGAACGATCGCAGTCGTCCTGCCCGGTGTGTTTGAAAAAACGTCTTTAAATTCAAACACGAGTTCGCTCAGTTCGGCCCTTTGATTGGGATTCAACTCCGCCTGTTTTACTAACTTATGAATGGTCTCGTCAATGTGTTCTGTCTCCGTCACTGCTGTCAACTCTGGAAAGTCGACAGGCATTTCCTCAGGTTGGTTAAGGGACATGTTCACAATGGCTTCCCTCTGCCTGTAGGGTTTAAGTAGATTGCTATGGTACACTTGTGGTGTCCTTCGTTTTCCCGGTGCCGTGATTACGTAGTTTGTTTCAGATAATTTCTGAATTATGTTCACCGGTCCTTCCCATTGAACCTCTAGTTTGTTTTTCAACGAGGGTTTCAGGATCATTACCTTTCTTTTCCCCCACTTCAAAGCGTCGCGTGCGAGCCGTCCTGTCATAGTATCGCTTAGCCTTGCTTTGTGCCTTGCGCATTTCCTGTCCTGCTAATTCCTGAGAAGCGTGCAGACGGTCCAACAGCTCTAGCACGTATGCCACAACCGAAGGATCGTCTGCCCGGCCTTCCCAGGCCTCTCGAACAATGCGGAGAGGGAAGCGAAGGCAGCGTCCGTAAACGAGCTCTGAAGGTGAAAAACCTGTTGATTCGTGCGGTGCAGTTCGAAGCGCGAACATGGCCGCAGGCAAGCAGCTCTCCCAATCGGCTTTGTACTCATAACAAAGGGCTCGCAAAAGCCGTTTCATGACTGAGTGGACTTTCTCTACCGCGTTGGACTGCGGGTGGTACACTGAGCTATGGATAATTTTAATACCGCACCTTTCCAGAAACGTCGAGGTCAGCGCGCTCGTAAAGACGGATCCTTGATCTGACTGGATTTCTGCGGGAAACCCGACTCGTGCGAAGATAGATAAACGCGCGTTGACGATCTCCGCCGAGCTTAGCTCTTTGAGAGGCACTGCCTCGGGAAATTTCGTTGCAGGGCATAGTGCAGTAAGAATACGTCGATAGCCAGACTGCGTTGCAGGAAGTGGTCCCACAATGTCTATTATGAGCCTGCGAAATGGTTCCGTGATAATGGGAACAAGTTTCATTGGTGCTTTAGCCTTATCTCCGGGTTTGCCTATGCGCTGACATGTGTCGCAGCTTCTTACAAATGCCTCTACTTCTCGAAAGCAGCCGGGCCAGTAAAATTCCTGCAATAAGCGGTCCTTTGTTTTACGAACGCCCAGATGCCCTGTCCAAAAGCCCCCGTGAACCAGGTGCAGGAGCTGTTCACGATAGGGATGCGGCACCACGAGTTGGTCGAATTTCACTCCCTTTCGACTGGTGTACTTCCTATAGAGGACGCCTGCCCTCTTTAGGAACTTCACGTTCTGTTTGGCTATACCTTCTTTAGCGTCAGGCATTAGGTTATGCAGGTAGAATCCTTTTCCTGCTCAGCAATCAATGTGGCAGGGCTTACATTCAATAACCTTTGCCTGCATTCTGCCTCGCGAGACATTTCAGGCTCTGCTGCTTCCCGGACTTCTTCATTAGCGGATGTACCTTCCGTATCCTCCGCTATAAGACTGTTCTGTTCTATACTGGTGGACGAATCCTCCCTCAAACCTGTTTCCTCCACTACTGGACCCTCATACACTGCCTTGGCCGCGAGCTCCCGTTCCTTGGAACGAGTTAAGGCTTGCACTATCCCTTCACTAAACCCGATTCCACTGCGTCGGAGTAAATCCTCAGATTTGTTAGAAAACAAATATGGATACTGAGGCGGGAGATGTGCCGAGACGGCAGCTTCAGTGTCTAGTACTCCAAAAGGTCCTTCGATACGAATCTTGGCCACAGGGAGACAAACACTGGAGGTTTCCACGGCTTGCCTTATCCAAGCACATTCTCCCGTGAACTGGCCTTCCTGTACGTACGACGGATGCACTACGTCCATTGTGGCTGCCGAGTCGCGAAGCACCCTACACGGTTTGCCGTTTACCACGAGGTCTCGAATGTACGGTTCTAGCAATTTCAGGTTTTCCTCGTTACTCGTTAGTGACATCAACACTAGTTTGGGATTTTTGCATCCCAAGGAGATATGCCCCGTTTGCTTGCAGTTGTAGCAAACTATTGGTTTCCTGGCCTCGAAAGCCCTTTTCTTTTGCCTTTCTGCCCTCTGTTCGGGTGACTCCTCCCTTCCCTTGCTGTTCTCGTCACTGCTTTTCACTGAACCTGACCTTTCGTTTGAGTTATACTGATTCGATGTCGACCAACGCTCTGGCTTGTCGGCTCTGTATTTAGTCACCTCCTTCTTAGGAGCTTCGTTGCCTTCGAACGCACGGCGGGTTACGTACTCCTCAGCGAGATTGGCCGCTCTCGTGATAGTGTCTACGCCTGGCCTATCCTGAACCCAATGCTTGATGTTTACTGGCAGCCGGCGGTAGAACTGTTCTAAAGCAACGCACTGCACTGTTTTTTCGGCGTCGCCGAGTGCACCCTCTTCTCTGAGCCATTCCTTCAGGTTTACCTCCAAGGTGTATGCAAAATCTGAATATGACTCACTCTTGGTCTTCTCGACTTCCCTGAACTTTCGCCTGAATGCTTCCGCTGACAATCTATACTTTTTAAGCAGGGTCGCTTTGACTTCATCGAAGTCCTCTGCTTCTTCTTTCCCCATGCGGGCGATAATATCAGCTACCTCACGTGGCAGCAACGTAAGCAAGCGTTGCAGCCACGTGTTTCTCGCGAATTTTGCCTTCTCACACGTGCGCTCAAACTGTACCAGAAAAAGACCTATGTCCCCTCCTACTGCGTAGGGTGCCATCAAGTCTGTCATTCTGCGCTCGCTTTCACGTGCCTCTGTGCTAGGTCTTTCGCTTTTTTGTGCTTTCAGAAGCTCAACCTCTAGGCGCTTCATTTCGAGTGCATCGCGTGCGGCGCGCTCTTCTTTTTCCTCAAGGCGCTTGCGCTCTTCTTCTTTTTCTTTAATGCTCTCGAGGCATTCCGTCAGTTCCTCGTCGTCTGCCCCGGTCGCTTCGATCGCCTCAATGATCTCCGGCTTTCTCTTTGATTCGGCAATTTGGAGGCCCAACTCTTTGGCCAAGCTCAACAATTCCGGCTTCTTTATTGCCTTCAAGTTCATGGCTGCCCTTAGTGCCGCTAGACCTTCAATCTATACAACCTAGACGTACTCAAACTTCCGTCAACGGTTTAAAGAAAAATCACTGCTATGTATTTTCCAAAATTTACATAAAAGCCAAGTGATATCTCAGTGAAGAAAAGCCGTGCACTCAACATATGCAGTCATGATCCAGACACCTTCTTTCCGAACGTTGTTGCCAGGACGAAGACGCTACGCTCTCGTAGTTGTCGTCCAAGTTGGGGTCTCCAGGATTCCGTATCCCAATCGCTGCCAGCCAGTTTGTTGCGCCCCTCTGGGCGATCCCTCCGTTAGCAACCAGCTTATTGCGTTTGAAGGCGATCCCACTGCAAGCGACCTGTCTCTCGAAGCTCTACCTACATTCCTTATTGGGTAGCGTGGTGTTGTCGGCGAGCTGCAGGCCTCCGGTAGACTATGGCGACGAGCAAGGGCGAGACGACGTTTTGCTAGTGCGAAACTTGCACGGTTTTATTCCATGGTAGTTAAAAGAAAATAAGAAGAGAATGAAGTAACAAGTATGAAGTACATGGCATGAAGTCTCAAAGTCTCAAGTCTCTCTCAAGTACATTTCGGCGCCACTTAAATAGGCTCTCGGTCATCGTGTGGGCGGGATCTTGCTTCCGGCGATGACACATGACAGGCACAGGGAGATGGCCCCTCCTCCTGCGATACCAGGCACGGGAAGAAGTCGATCCTCTTTTCGACGAATCCTGGGAGAAGGCCCTTTGTGCCTGACGTTAACCCCCGCAGGAGAAGGCAACCCTCAGTTCGACGAATCCTGGGAGAAGGCCCTTTGTGCCTGACGTTACCCCCCGCAGGAGAAGGCAACCCTCAGTTCGACGAATCCTGGGAGAAGGCCCTTTGTGCCTGACGTTAACCCCCGCAGGAGAAGGCAACCCTCAGTTCGACGAATCCTGGGAGGAGGCCCTTTGTGCCTGACGTTAACCCTCGAAGGAGAAGGCAACCCTCAGTTCGACGAATCCGGCGCGTAGGTCGTGTGAATCACCTCTCCGGCGCCGCGGATGACTCTCCGATACGCACGCGCCGGGGTAGATTGAGCGACGAGGTAAGCACACCCGATGCCACGATCATGAGACGGGAAGGGGATGACGTCTCCCCCACGGTGCTCGTCCACGTTAAGGGGGGAAGGGGATGACGTATGGCCCTTGGAGTCAGGCCATACCTAACACCAACGGGTTAGGCGGCCAGTGATAACCTAAACTGGACAGGGCATCTGCGACTGAGTGTGTGTGCCCACTGCAGTATAGGACGCAGATATTGTACTCTTGGATGCATATTGACCAAAGCGCTATGTGGCCAGTGAGTACTGTAACTGGACAGGCGTCTGCGTCTGAGTGTGTGCGCCCGCTGCCGTATAGGACACGAATATTGTACCCTTTTACGCACAGGGACCAACGGGCTAGGCGGCCAGTGAGAACTTTAACTGGACAGGGCATCTGCGTCTGAATGTGCGCGCTCGCTGCAGCATAGGACGCGAATATTGTACTCTTGTACGCAGAGCGACCAACCGGGTAGGCGGCCAGTGAGAACTATAACAGGACAGGGCATCTGCGACTGAGTGTGTGCGCCCGCTGCAGTATAGGACGCGAAGATTGTACTCTTCGATGCACAGTGACCAACGGGCTAGGCAGCCAGTGAGAACTTTAACTGGACAGGCCGTCTGCGTCTTAGTGTGTGCGCCCGCTGAAGTGTAGGTCGCGAATATTGTACTCTTGGATGCACAGTGACCAACGGGCTAGGCGGCCAGTGAGAATTTTAACTGGAAGGGGCAGGTGCGTTGAGTGTGTGCGCGCGCTGCAGCATAGGACGCGAATATTGTACTCTTGGATGCACAGTGACCAACGGGCTAGGCGGCCAGTGAGAATTTTAACTGGAAGGGGCGGATGCGTTGAGTGTGTGCGCGCGCTGCAGCATAGGACGCGAATATTGTACTCTTGGATGCACAGTGACCAACGGGCGAGGCGGCCAGTGAGAACTTTAACTGGAGAAGGCGCCTGCGTTGAGTGTGTGCGCGTGCTGCAGCATAGGACGCGAATATTGTACTCTTGGATGCACAGTGACAAACGGGCTAGGCGGCCAGCGAGTAATTTAACTGGACATGGCGTCTGCGACTGAGTGTGTGTGCCCGCTGTAGTATAGGGCGTCAATATTGTACTTTTGGATGCAAAGTGACCCACGGGCTAAGCGGCCAGAGAGAACTTTAACTGGACAGGGCGTCTGCGTCTCAGTGTGTGCGCCCACTGCAGTATAGGACGCGAATATTGTACTCTTGGATGCACACTGACCAACGGGCTAGACGGCCAGCGAGAATTTTAACTGGACAGGGCGTCTGCGTCTAAGTGTGTGCGGCCGCTGATGTATAGGACGCGTAGATTGCACTCTTGGATGCACAGTGGCCAACGGGCTAGGCGGCCAGCGAGTATTTTAACTGGACAGGGCGTCTGCGTCTAAGTGTGTGCGGCAGCTGATGTATAGGACGCGTAGATTGCACTCTTGTATGCACAGTGACCAACGGGCTAGGCGGCCAGTGAGAACTTTAACTGGACAGGGCATCTGCGACTAAGTGTGTGCGCCCGCTGCAGTATAGGACACGAATATTGGACTCTTGGATGCACAGTGACCAACGGGCTAGGCGGCCAGTGAGAACTTTAACTGGACAGGGCATCTGCGTCTGAATGTGCGCGCTCGCTGCAGCATAGGACGCGAATATTGTACTCTTGTACGCAGAGCGACCAACCGGGTAGGCGGCCAGTGAGAACTATAACAGGACAGGGCATCTGCGACTGAGTGTGTGCGCCCGCTGCAGTATAGGACGCGAAGATTGTACTCTTCGATGCACAGTGACCAACGGGCTAGGCAGCCAGTGAGAACTTTAACTGGACAGGCCGTCTGCGTCTTAGTGTGTGCGCCCGCTGAAGTGTAGGTCGCGAATATTGTACTCTTGGATGCACAGTGACCAACGGGCTAGGCGGCCAGTGAGAATTTTAACTGGAAGGGGCAGGTGCGTTGAGTGTGTGCGCGCGCTGCAGCATAGGACGCGAATATTGTACTCTTGGATGCACAGTGACCAACGGGCTAGGCGGCCAGTGAGAATTTTAACTGGAAGGGGCGGATGCGTTGAGTGTGTGCGCGCGCTGCAGCATAGGACGCGAATATTGTACTCTTGGATGCACAGTGACCAACGGGCGAGGCGGCCAGTGAGAACTTTAACTGGAGAAGGCGCCTGCGTTGAGTGTGTGCGCGTGCTGCAGCATAGGACGCGAATATTGTACTCTTGGATGCACAGTGACAAACGGGCTAGGCGGCCAGCGAGTAATTTAACTGGACATGGCGTCTGCGACTGAGTGTGTGTGCCCGCTGTAGTATAGGGCGTCAATATTGTACTTTTGGATGCAAAGTGACCCACGGGCTAAGCGGCCAGAGAGAACTTTAACTGGACAGGGCGTCTGCGTCTCAGTGTGTGCGCCCACTGCAGTATAGGACGCGAATATTGTACTCTTGGATGCACACTGACCAACGGGCTAGACGGCCAGCGAGAATTTTAACTGGACAGGGCGTCTGCGTCTAAGTGTGTGCGGCCGCTGATGTATAGGACGCGTAGATTGCACTCTTGGATGCACAGTGGCCAACGGGCTAGGCGGCCAGCGAGTATTTTAACTGGACAGGGCGTCTGCGTCTAAGTGTGTGCGGCAGCTGATGTATAGGACGCGTAGATTGCACTCTTGTATGCACAGTGACCAACGGGCTAGGCGGCCAGTGAGAACTTTAACTGGACAGGGCATCTGCGACTAAGTGTGTGCGCCCGCTGCAGTATAGGACACGAATATTGGACTCTTGGATGCACAGTGACCAACGGGCTAGGCGGAAAGTGAGAACTTTTACTGGATAGGGCATCTGCGACTGAGTGTGTGTGCCCGCTGCAATATAGAATGACTATATTGTACTCTTGGATACAACATTGCAAGAATGTGCGATCGAATAGGCTTCATTGGGCACTCGTGAACGGCATTAAATGGCAAAAGCGTGAGTAACTGAGAGCGGAACGTGTCGGGATTAGATATGGAGGCTATGTTATCTTTGAGGCTATTCCAGAGACGAATGGCACGAGGTTGTGCAGATGAATGAAATACATTTGTTTTATTTATTTGTTTCAAAATACCCCTAAAGGCCGCCGAAGAGGTATTACATAGGGGGAACCGATATATGAAAAAAATGCGAGGTTTGCACGTTACGGAAAAAAACTAAAGTACACAATAGTTATACAAAAAGAAAAAAAACAGAAGTTATACAAAATTACGATGTCTAGCAAAATACACAAGTAAAACAATATACAAAATGCATTACCCAGTGAAAATTAGATAGAAAATGCAGAACTGTCTGAGAGAATAAAGTAAGGAAATTAAATAGGCACAATGAAAGAGAAGTAAAACGAGGTGTTGCTAGAAACTGCGTCAGTTTTCACCTTGACAAATTGATGAGACATGTATACACTTCTACAAAGTGCACGCAGAACGGTAAGACGAATGATCAAAACAAAATATACACTGAACAACGTATGAAGAAACATCACATGATATATATTTACATGTAACTATTTCGTAAACGTTCCTGAAAGGTTGCGAAATCGGTTCGAGTTGCGATGCGTGATGGTAGGTTATTCCATGCCACAATTGTTCGGGGAACGAAGGAGTTAGCATAGCTAGCTGAGCGACAACTGATGCGTTTTTTTATGCAGCGTTTATGACAACTGTTGCCTTTTTAAGATATGGCCTTTGCCTGCAAGGAAGGCTGTCGCTGGTTCGAATATACGGTGAAGGTGTGGATGATGATGTTTGTGCAGTAGCGAGAGGCGGGCAATTCTGCGGCGACGAGATAAGTCGTCAAGCTGAGCGCGTCGTTTTAGTCCTGAAATTCTAGTATAGGGGGAATAATCAGAAAAAATCAAACGGGCCATGTGGTTTTGCAGTGATTCGATTTCTTGGGTGATATATGTTTGACAAGGATCCCACATAGCTTATGCATACTCGATTTTGGGGGGTATTAATGTGATATATGCTAGTCTGCGTAGTATAGCTGGAGCATGCTTAAGGTTGCATTTGAGGAGGTCTAATGAGCGGTTAGCTGATGCAAACGTATGGCGGATGTGATGATGCCACGTAAGATGTGACTGTAAGTGAACACCAAGGTACTCATATGAAGTTGTAAGTTCAATTATGTTGTTATATATTACATACGTTGTAGGAATACGGTGACTGTGCCTTGTAAACGATAATAACTTTGTTTTTGGTGTATGAAGAGTCATCAACTATGTTGAACACCAGATATTAATAGCGTTAAGATCGGTTTGAAGAACATTTTCGTCATTGTCACATGAAATTAATCGATATATTACGCAGTCATCGGCAAAAATCTGTTCTGGGAAGACACACAGTAAGACAGGTCATTATTACAGATGAAGAAAAGTAAAAGGCCAGAAATGCTGCCCAGCGGAACACCGGAGGTTACTTTGTTAGAAGAGGAAATACTGTTGTTAACAGACGTATATTGTATTCTGGATGAGAGGACATCCTTAATCCATCCAATAACGGTTGGGTGTATGTTAAGGTTCATTAGCTTCAGTACTAGTCTATGCTGAGCAGCGCGATTGAAAGCTTTAGAGAAATAAAGGAAGATAGCATCTACTGGAAACCTCAGGTCTAGGTATGAATGTGGGTCATGTAAAAAGCCGGCTAACAGTGTTTCGCATGAATAACCACGACGAATGCCGTATTTGTAATCAACAATAATTTTGTGGTCTTCTAAGTTTTAATGATTTCAGTATACAAGATGCGTTCAAGTAATTTGCAAATAGTACTGGTTCAGTAGATGGGGCGGTAATTTAATGGGTGAGTTTGGTATCCAGACTTAAATATGGGTATGGCATTTGCCACCTTCCAGTCGTGCGGAATATTATTAGTTGATAAAGTCTGCGAGAAGAGTGCGCACAGTATAGGTGATAAACTAGGTGACAAATGTTTTAACATTGTATTATTAATGCCAATGTGATCAGATGAGGAAGAAACTTTAAATTTATATAGTAAAGAAGAACTACCTGCTTCACTAACAATTATTTCTGGCATTGATACGTTAATAAGATTGTCAAGCATTGGTGATGATGTGGTGTCTTCCTGCGTAAATACAGATAAAAATGCGCTATTCAATAAATCGGCACATTCCGAGTGGTGCACCATATCTCTCTGCTCATCAACTAGTGTAACATCGGGATAGCTCTTCGGGTTTATTACGCGCGAAAAACGTTGAGGATTGTTAGAGAAATTGGCATCTGTTAAGGAAATGTAAAGAAAAGTCAGATAGTGCGGAGTTCTCGAATCCATTGTATTGTAACATCGGATGTACTTATCAGATCACAGACGTCTTGCGAGGGAAACTGCAAGACTACGTGTTATGATATCATGATCAGATAGCCCATCTTGATGAGTTAAGTTGAAACGCACGTCAGGATCACTGGTTAATACTAGACATAAAATATTAGCGGATGTAGCCGAAGATCGCGTAGGATGGGTGGTAAGCTGTGTTAAGGAAAAGTCGAGACATGACTGCAGGATACTGTTGGCCTCAGATAGGTAGGTTACTGTTGAAAGGTTAGCCCAATCAATTTCGTGGAAATTAAAATCACCGAAAATTAGTAATAGAGATTTAGCAAAACGAACAGCAATGATATTAAGGAGGAATTGGAATTTGCGAGAACACGTATTGCCCATGTCAAGAGGTCGATAAAAAGCACCAATGATTATAAGGCCTGCTTTATATTTTATTGAAACCCACACACAATCTAAGAAGTGTCAAGGTGAATACGTGTGGCGAAAAGATTTTTTTGCACTGCCACTAAAACGCCACCACCTATTCGATTTTTCCAGTCACATTGAAAGTAGTTAAACGAAGTCAAGCTTTCCAGAATGCATGTATCGGGGAGAGTATCGGTAAGCTAAGTTTCAGTTAGTATCACTATCGATGTTGAACAACATTGAATGATGGATGATAGCTGTACTGTTTTAGAAATGACACTTCTTATGTTCGTGTTAAGAATAGGAATGTGGTCTTGGTCGTCATTCTTCCTCGATATTGGTCCAGTGTATTGATGATTAGTGTGATCACATGGCACTCGCCATTCTGTAGTTTGTTCAGACACTCACTTCGCGCGTTTCTGATCGCTATCCCACATATAAACGTCATTATTAATTAACAACTTGATGAACACGAGTTCCGCCTTCCACGCCTTCCTTTCGTATTGTTTTGGGAAATAGCAGAAGGTTGCGACGTTTATTCCGCACTGTTTCAGAGTAGTCACGGGAAATGCTAAAAGGTTTATCTTTCAGTTTGTAACCATAGCCAAGTAGTGAATCAATTTCTTTGTTATTGGAAAACTTTGCAATTGTCGATCGCTTTTTATCGTTATAGAAACGACCTAATCTGTGCGCTCTTGCACTTGAGGACATTTTCATACCAAGATGATTGTCGCGAAATTCTTGAACCAGGCCCTCATAAGTTTCCCATCTCTCATTCTGTTCAGAGTCAGAAAGTCCGTAAAATAGTATTTTGCACCTGCGGGAGTGGTTTTCTAAATAGTCCACCTTATCTTCTTTTTTGGATATGCTCACTTCGTGGGTTGGAGGGGAGTGTGCATTAGCCTCCCCTGACAAAAGCCCTGAAGTTATCCTTCGCTCGAAATCATCGAGTTGATTCTGCATTTTAGAAAAGCGTTGTTCGCAGTCAAATGCTACTTTCTCAGAAACATTGGGCAGAATTTTAGTTTCAAGTTCAGAAACACGTCGACTTAGTTGGTCTAGGTCACTTTTTATGCTGATATGGATTCGTAGTACCTTTTTAACATATTCTGAAATACCAATACTATAAGAATCTAGTCTCTGAACAGTGCTGAATATAAAATCATGTTTTTCTTCTTGTGGTTTAGTCATGGAATCCGGGTTTGCCTCTACGTCGCCCCCAAGCAGCAAATGGCGCCATAGATGCAAGACACAATCACGAAAACACTTCATTGAATCGGGTGGCCAGGACACCGCTAATAAAAACACATCGTTGCTACGAAAAGAAAAAGCGCCATTTAGGCTCACCTGCACAATCATGAATAGTGAGCGTGGCATCACAGCTGCGGTGTCATGGCCCGAAGTGCTGTCGAAATTGGTGTGCTTTAGTACTGGGCTTGTCGTAGATAAGGTTCCAAGCTGCCAGATGAGTAATGCAGTCGTATCCAGAACTGGTGCATGGTTGATCCGATGATGGATTCGAGGATTGACTGCGTATCCAACGTAAACATTTCAGCTCGGTGTCTTCATTGGCTCCGCTATTTTGCGATGGATAAGCCAGGCGCTGCGTCGGCATCAACATCAGCATCGCTATCAACACCTGCACAAGCATGAATAGTGGGCGTGGCATCACAGCTGCGTTGTCGTGGCCCCACCCGTATCTGCGGATGAAACTGAACTCGTAATGTAATCTGCATGAAAAGGAGTGGGGTATTTGCAGTTGTTACCGGGGTCGTTTATTGGTGTAAGTTAGTGTAAATATATTTCTGGAATAAGCACAGAAGAGCGATCTTGCGGCGGTTATATAATGGCGCCAACAGAAGGTCTAGTTTATTTGTGTAATGCTTGAGTTTATAGCGTAGTTACGTAACGTGAACCGAGTTGCTTTATTTTGGGCCATTTCCGTCACATATATTAGGTACTTTTGATGAGGGGAACAAATTTAGGAGGTGAAGTCTGACTGTGGCAAGATGAATGTTTGGAAAGCGCGTTTTAGAATGTATATATATATATATATATATATATATATATATATATATATATATATATATAAGCAGACTTGATGAAACGACCTTGCTAAACAGAACAAGCAATTTCAGGAAATACGAGAGTCCATATCAAGTGGTAACTAGGTTTTGAGAAGCTGCAAGGCGGTTCTAGTGATTTAGGAAGACGTCCTTCTCGTGTCTCGGTATACGACATTTAGGAAACTTCCCAGCACTTCACAGGGAACTCTGTTACTAAAAGGCCTCTATGACGTAAAACAGAATGCGCTGTATTAGCTGTAGCTGTGAATAATATTTAGGCGTCAGTGTCACGTATGTCTATTTAGGCGAAAAACTTAAGAGCGTTGCTTCGTTCGAAATGTCATGGAATTTTAATTTTTCTAAGTGAATAAAATAAGTACGCTTCTCTTATTTTTTCAGGTTCCGGACCTTATGATAAACAAGCGGGATGAGGTAAGCAGGAATTGAACTTGGGATTTCAAAGCTGTCACGCTTACAAAAAAGATCAGCACAGAATGATGACAACGCATTAGATAGGTTCTAAGGGGGTGGCGAGTGCCTAGTGAAAACTACTGGGAAAGTGTTGCTGGATGAATTGCTTGCTGAACCTTAACAATACCGGAGAGAAATTGTACAAGAACGAAATATATAGTTTTCTCGCGTCCTACCAAAGAACAGAGCAAAATGTTAATGTCAGCACGCTCACCGAGGTCCTACGTAATAGCATCGGCGGAAATTGCCGTGCCGAAAAGAAAGCTTTCTGTGGGAAAGTAAACAGAGAAGTACGCGCTTAAAATTAACTTTACACACTCAAGAACGGCTTACGTGCATTTGTTTTGCGTTGGATGATTAATGAATAACAAATTTATTATTAAACTGAAGTGAATAAATTATTTGCACAGTATTGTTAATTACATCAGGAATCTCTTAATTAGAAACGAAGGTTTAGACACCCATATAACATTGCAATAATAGGAGGTGTGTGTGTGATAGCTTTCATTTAAAAGAGCTTCGGAGGTTCAACTTTTTAAGCAAAGGCGGGCCACTCCCACGTTCGCAATATCACGCGAAGCCCTTCAGCAACATTATGTGCCCATGGGACGCCCCTTATTAGGTCTTGAAACAATGGGATTTTAATAATTTTTTTCCCACTGTGTCCATTCTTCAACGAGGTTTGCGAAAGTCGCGGGACACTCCATCAGCATATGTCTGATCAATGATGCCATTACAATCGTTGTAGCCCATCTTAATCACTCTCTCTGGATATATTATATTAATGTGGTACGGCGTGGGATACGTACTTGTTTCCAATAAGCGCAGTGACAGTGCCTGAGCCCAGTTCAGTTTTGAAAGAGGCAATGGGAATTGCCTGCCTCCTAGATATTTATGTTTGCTAAAGTCATTGCAAGTTAATGAATCATCTCTATGTTCCATTCTCCACGGTGAACCGCTCAGTTGGTACTGTCACGGTTAAAAAGTTATCATACCAAGTCATGAGCAACTTCATTGAAGTTTACTGGAGTCTCGTCCACTTTCCGCATATGCGCCGGAAACCACCGGGTTTCCCTTCTAATAAGCCGAATGTTTTCAAAAAGTTAGCTGCAGTTCCAGCTGCGCACCCGTTATAAAAATCCTTTGTAGCGGCTTTTGAATCACTGTAAATGCAGGCCCACTTAATACTTCTCATAGCGAGAGCAATTTCCGCTTGTTCCACCACCATAGGGTAATTAGAAAAATTAGTGATAGCGTCTTGCACCTTCGCTTGAGAATTTCCTACAATGGCCGTATAGGCTCCTTTACCTTTCACCCAGTCAGCATCAACTATACCTACCAATTATTTATTTAGCTCCATTTCCGGCAAGGGAGCTTTCGGTATTGCCTTTCTCCATTTGATATTATCTTCTGGACACATGTTTCTGGGGAGAGGATCAGTTCTAATCTTATTCCTAACTTCAGTACTTAATTGTTCTTAAACTTCTATTGCGCTCCTTGATCTATTCAGTTCTACACCTATTGTTGACAATATGTTCTTGCCAGCTCGTGTTTTTGTCAATATTTCGTGCTGCACTAGCTGTCGGCCATCCGCGATTTCTTCCATTGTGTTTTGCGCCCCTAGCCTCATAAGTTTGTAGGTTGCAGCGTTACTTGGTATCCCCAGGGCTACATTACCAAGCTTCCTGAGCATCACATTAAGTTTGTTAAGTTCGGACGGCTTCCATTTGAATAATCCAGCAGGAATGTGAAGTGAGAGAGAGCAAAGGCGTCCTTAGGTCTTGAAGCGCCGTCTCCCCCTAAGCATCTCTGTCTTTTGGTACTTCTCCTTAGTAACATAATGACTTCATCTGTTTTATTCGAGATATGTTGTATTGTTATATAGTTAGCATGGTTTCTTTCTTTGTGCTTTCCAAGAACCTTGATTTTTTCAACTAGCCTAATTGCGAGTCCTTCCTTAGTGTATGAGCGCACTCTCAGCTCATCTTCCGCAATAATAACCTCTTGGTTTATGAACTTTTCCAGGATGTTTATTGAACAAGTGTTCCGATTTGGCTGCCGAGCATTTCAACGGTGTTTTTCAGCATGTTCTCTACAATATATACTCTGTCTTGTAATCTGGTCTCTGTCTGTCCTACATTACCCTTATCATAAGAAGGCAACAAACACTGACACCGAGGATAGCATAGGGGAAATTACTTGTTCTTAATAAATGAAATCAAAAAACGATAAACCTAATAAAAATGAAAGTGGATGAAAAAACAACTTGCCGCAGGTGGGGACCATCCCACAACCTTCCAATTTCGCGGGCGACGCTCTACCAATTGACCTACCACGGCGCCGTTACCCCAATCACTCTCTTAGGTATCTATAACCCCTTTTATTCAACATTCATTGAAATGTTCAGTTAGGTAAGGAATTGATTCATCATCTAGATTTCTTCATAACTTGTTAGTTATTCTGCCCGGTCCAGCCACCTATCTACCATTAAGATGGCGAAGAGCCGCCCGGACTTCATTCTCAGTGATGTCCCGGTCAATTTCATGTTTCAATTTCATGTTTCAATTTCAATTTCACATGTGCCTCCCGCATATTCGGCGCTCTCGTCTTCTCCGTCTGGCTGTTTAGATGGGAAATATTCGGCTGTGAATCTATCCATGATTTCCCCCTGTGTTTTGTCCTGGCTTTCATGATGAACCAACTTGGCTATAACTGTTCTTTTGGTTGTCCTTGTTTCGTTCTCCTTGATCAAGCACTTGAGGACGTTCCAGCTACCTCCATGTTTGAGTCTACCATCAGCCGAGTTTCAAGCCTCATCCCACCCTTTCTTCACGAGGGTCTTCGAGTGAGAATCAATTTTTCAGTTTGATTGCGCTATGTTTTTCCCTAGCCTTCTGCAAAGTCTTAGCGATTTCCATCTCTAAATTATAGCCTGTTTGGCCTCAATCTGATGCGCAAGCCTGCTGTCCATAGCGTCAATATATTTCTCTGTCCTGATTTTTAGTAGCCTCTTTGAGGTCATCTCTGAGCTGCTTGACCCATGTCTGAAAGGGCTCCTGCTCGGCGTGTAATGTCCCTACTTTCCTTCTGTTCACCCTGATTTTACTGAACTTATCCTATCGGCGAATTTGAAGATTGTAGTTTCCTGTCGTGGTATATGTATGATTATGTGTATGGTTTAATGATCGCTGCCGCGATCCATCTTTGAATTGTCCCACTTAGCTCCTATTGAGTTGTTTACAAAAGTGATATCTGCTCTCAAATTCCTGTTTGTGGACGTGCCACATTGGGTGGGATACGCCATATCGGTAACCAAGCATTTCCCCATATCCACGGCGAGACTCCATGGCCCCTCTTCCTTATTTGTGTTCCAAGTGTATCGACCATGTGTGATAGGGAGCATTAATGTCCCCTCCAATAATGAGCGGGCAGTTGTTGGCAACCGAAAGCATCATATTGAAGAGTGCTCTAAACCTCTGTCTCAAGTCGTCTGGACTGCTGTAAATATTCAAACACAATATGCTTTGCGCCTTGGCTAAGTTAATTTTAAGTATAATCTCAACTAGAATAAATGCAAACTTGGAATGTGCGAAATGAACATCATGCTCAATCTGTGGCAACGTTTTGTCGATGACGGTCTCCAACTACCTTCCCTATTTCTTTGCCTCTACATGACGCTTTGTACCCAATAAGCATAATTTCGTCCGCTAAGGCTTCCTGCAGCATAATTTCCTTTGCCTCAGATGAACTGATGACATGTAACAGCGCAGCTTTCTTGTGTTGTAACCCGCGATAGTACCATTGCTACATGTTTAATCCATCACTATTGTCCAATCTTATTAGATTAGGGTTCCTTTCTATTACCAGATATTATCCTCTTTTTGCCACCTCACGATATTGCAGAAATCAATTTTGCACTATCCACCCCCGATGTCAGATCATCGTCGTCATCCCCACGAACATCAATCTTTCTAAGTTCTTTACCCACCGTTAACCTCCATTTCCACAATTTTTTCCACTTTAAAGTTAGTCGTTTCCACTGTCTCTCCTGTGGCTCTGTCTCTTTAATTTCACTGCGAGCTGAGAAGACTCAATTACCCTCGGATCTCACCACCTACTTTTTAGGGGCAGGGGAGCTGTATGCCCCTGGACCACTGCTTTTGCTTAAAGGTCTCTCTCCACTCTAGCAGGGCTCGACTGCTCTTTTTTACCAAGTTCTACTACCTCCTTCGTCAATTCTTGGGTAGCGTTTCTTAAAGAAGTGAATTGATAATTATTTGCTTTATTTTGGCGTCATTGTCACCACCCACATCACGCGAGACGCCCTCAGAAGCCCTCACCGTACCATTCACTTTGTCAGCCCAGGTGGTTCCTAGCGTCTTCTCGACAGGTCTTCAGCTTCGTTACACGAAGCGCACCTGCGCTTCCTTTCACTTAGACTGGCTTTTCCCCCTTGATAGTGAATGGTGCCTGGATCTGGTTTGACTCCTGGAGTATGAGCGCTGCCTGTCCTCGGGGTGATTGTCGGGCTCCAGCTGTTGCACCTCCGACTGCAATAATGTTGATGACCGAGCCCTGATGTGCTCTCTTCGACAATGCCTTAAGACGTAAGGGATTTGAAATCTTTGCTTGCAGCACTTCTCAGTTGTAGGGTTGTCGCCTTCACAAAGTTTACTCTTAGGTACAGACACATGTTCGTCGCCTGAGTTGCTAGTTCAACATCCCCTGCACTAACCGAAGTCAGGTTTTTGACACACATCAGAGACATATCTTCCTTCAACATGCCTTACCCTTCCGCTGTTGAAGGAGACGTCGAATTGCCTCCTAATAAAGGTAGCAGCTCGCTAGTGTGGAAGCATAAGTTTTAGAATTCGGCACTTTGGGTCCATGGAAAAGCACAATGTCCGATCCCGACGTCTTGATGTGCTTGGCAGCCAGTGCAAGCGGGTTCAAGTCATGCGCGATATTTCTTATCATAGTTTGCGAGTCTAATGAAAACTCCTCGGATGACGCCTTTGCGCGTGGCATGTGGTGGCACTTCGTATGCATTTGCTTCGTATTCCTTTTTCATAATCTTGAAGAACTTGATCATCACGTATTTCGCCGCATTTTCGTGCTCAGGTTTTCTTTCGTTCATTTTTTTTTATTTTATTCCCATGAAGACCCCGCAGTAGGGGTATTACATAAGGGGTTGGAATATAACATTTACAAACAAGTTTTATAATGGATTCAACTCTGTAAATAAAAATGTTGTTATATCTTGAGCAAATTGTGAAGGGCAGGTGATGTCAGCGATTTGATGAGGAAGACCATTCCAGTCTTTGGATGCTCGGTAGAAAAATGAGGCTGAAAATGTATTTGTGCGTGAATGTGGTTGTGCTACCTGTTGGGGATGGCCAATGTATCGTGACCGGCGCGTTGAGGGAACAATGTATGGTGATCGATTGAGCGTCGAGTAGTAGAACATGTGGAAGAGGGAAAGGGTGGCAATGCAGCGACGATGCCTAGGTGTGCTGACTGAGATGATATTTTGAGTGAAGTCTGGGCAGAAAATATCTTCATGGGCCTGCTGTTCCATGAGGCCTGACGCCTCGATGATTTCGGTACCAATTATATTGGTGCTTAGCTTGTTCAAACTGAGTCCTTATCGAGGTCGTATGATGACCCTACTGTGGTCCTCAGTCAGTTGAGGCATCCTAAAAGCTATGATAACCGATTTCTTACCCATTCCGCCGATGGTGGTTGCCTTGACGCCATGCTCTCGTTGATTACGTGGCTGCTCAATAGCCTTAGTTATCAATAGCCTTAGTGCTATTTCATGATCTTTGGCCAGCCACAACTTGCCAACTGAAGTCATCCTCTGCTTTGTTTCCCTCATTTACCGAAAAATGTTCATCTTCTAGGGCAGGTGGGCTTACTAGGCACAACAAGGCCCTACTCCTCACTAAGCTAAACTCCACTCAGCTGAACTCGGCGTTTAGGAGCAGGAAACGTCCCGTAAAATTGTCAAAATGCAAGCCCCACCTCAAATTTCGATGTCAGTCGTTTAGCCGTCTTTTGGTAGATCCAATGATATGTTGCTTTTAGCTTTAGTTTCAAAATTGGCCAGCGTAGCATGGAAAAAGCGGAGCCGATGCTTCCACGTCTGCTGCCAGCTAATTCTGTCACCTCACTGTAGGATGGTGCATACGCTGATGGACTTTACAATTGAACGCCGTTGCCCATGAGTCAGACAACTCAGCGCCCAATGTTTTTAACTGTTCTTTTTTTCGCGCCTCTCTTCTTCTCTCTTTCTGTCCCCAATTTCCTTCCCCACGCAGAGTAGCCTGTCAGCGATGTCTACACGCCGGCGGAAATCTCTGCCTTTAAAGGGTTCTGTATCTCGTGTGGACTGCTCGGTGCTTCTTGTTTCTTTCAATAATAGAATGCGCTCATAAGCTTTCGTTACTGAGACTGGCTTAAGTATTCTGATTAGGTAAAATTAGGTGCACTGGCTGGCTTCCTTATCTCGGTATTATTAAGACACTACGCAATAACCATTACCTATCTGTCTGTATTTAGCTTTTTACTTTTGAAGCCGACATGTCTTACTAGTTATGTGCCACTGGGTATATATATTGAAACGTGACCAGGTAGAGGGTGAAATGGTACTGTGTTTATTCTGCAGAATGTATGCTTGGTACAACCAGCACGGCCGCACTTAGGTTAGCCCCACTACGTCGTCTCTTTCGTCATATTGGTGATCGTCGTCTTTGTCCCTCTCGTGACAACGTGACATAACCCCCGGCGGCGAAACTGCCGACCATGCACCTTCTAGATGGCGGCAGAATGATATGGCTTCAAACGACTCATGTTGACGATATCAGTTGATCATCGCTGGAGCTACTGCATAAGTCACATCACCGAGCCGTGGCACGTCGTAGTCAGGGGCGGAGTACCGGAGGAGCAGTTTTTCCGAGAGGCCCACACGCCATGAATGAGTCCAAAGGAAGACGAGGTGCCGGCAGAGAACTGGACATCACGATGACGGTTGTCAAAAAGAGATTTTTGTCTTGCCTGCGACCGAGAAAGGCGATGGTGGGCAATCTGGCATCTCTGGGCAGCCGTAGCTATAGCTTTGCGAGCGTACTGAGACGGGGAATCGAGAGCAGTGAGCAGGAGCGTGTCGAAATGAAATGTCGGGTCACGATCAAAGAGGAGATTGAAGGGGGAGTAGAGAGTGGTGTTGCGACGTGACGAGTTCTACGCGAACATCACCAATGTAAGCGCGTTGTCCATGTCATGATGATCGGAGGAGGCATATATCTAGAGCATATCTTTAAATATTCGATTGACGCGTTCAGTGAGGCCGTTCGTTTGAGGGGGGCACGCTGTCGCGAAGTTGTATTTTGTGTCACAAGAGCGACGTAAATCTTCAATAACCCGAGATAAAAAGTAGCGACCCCTGTCTATGAGAAGCTCGCGAGGAGCTCCATGCTGTAAGATGATTTTATGAAGCAGGAAGCCTGCGACGTCGTTAGGACAACTGGTCTGGATGGCTCGTGTGACGGAATAGCAGGCTGAATAATCCGTTGTAACGGCACTACACTTATTTCCACCTCTGGAGGTAGGGAAAGGACCCAAGAGATTAAGGCCAATACGTCAAAAATGCTCGGTGGGTATATCGATTGGCTGGAGGGTTCCAGCCAATTGATGACTCGGCAAAGCTGGCTCTTTCAAGTTGGCACGGTTCGCAAGCAACGACATGACGTCGCACGGTACGGTATGGACCAGGCAGAAAATATCGTTGGCAGACACGGCTATATGGCCTAGAAACTCCCAGGTGGCCAGCGGTGGGGACATCATGCAGTTGCGCGACTACAATTGCCCAGAAAAGAGAAGCAACGATTATCAGCAGTTCATGTCCCTGTGTGCGCATAGTTCGGCGGCGTAGGATGCCGTCCAAAACAAGGAACAAGCTAAGAGAGGGTTCTGACGTGTCAGAACGGAGGAGGCTCATGCGGTGGCGCAGGTATGTATCACATGCTTGCTCCTCGTCGATGTGGTGGAAGATGGAGAGCGTGAATATTCCACCAGTTGCATCACTGAAGTCAGGAGCGTCGACGGGGTGCCGAGACAAACAGTGGGCATCCTCGTGGAGCCTAACGAACTTGTACACCACTGTGTAGGCGAATTCTTGAAGACGTGGTGCCGAGCGACCTAGACCACCCGTTGGATCCTAAAGTGTCGAGAGCCAACAGAGAGCGTGATGGTCCGTGGTAACAGGGAAAGGTCGGCCGCAACTTGTTCACTGTCCACACGTGTGCGAGGCACTCGCGCTCTGTAATGGAGTAATTGCGTTCAGTGAGTGAAAGCAGCGATTTGTGTACGCAATAACTTTGTCACGCCCAGCTTGACATTGAGCTAAAATCACGCCAATCCCACTCCCACTAGCACTTGCACGGACCTCTGTTGGGGCAGATGGGTCGAAGTGAGCAAGAATTGGCGGAAGCAGGGTGATGAGATGTTGGAAGGCAGCAGCTTGGTCAGGATTCCAAGAAAAGGCCTTTCTTCAGAAGTTCAGTTAGAGGCGGAGAAATGCACACAATCTTTATGGCAAATAGATTGAACTAAGACCATAAGCCTACAAAGCTGCGGACGTCTTTGGCACAGATCGGCACAGGAAAATCGAGAAGTGCGGGAACTTTTGTGGTATCTGGGTGGAGGCCAGATGAGTGAAGATGAGTGAAGATGAGATGAAGAGGTGACCGAAGATAGTAACTTGGTGGCGACCAAATTGACAGTTCGAAGAATTTAATCCTAGCGAAGCAGTACGGAAGACGGAAATGATAGACGAAAGGTGTTCAAGGTACGTCGTGAAGTTTGGCAAGAGCACGAAGTTTCCGTGGAGGTAACAAAGGCACATAGGCAACTTAAAGCTCGGAAGAATCTTGTCCATTATGCGCTAGAAGGTAGCGGGAGCGTCGCACAAGCCGAATGGCATGACTCGAAACTGATAAAGGCCACCGGGTTTAACAAATGCGGGCTTCCCACGATCTATGTCATCGACGGCAACCTGCCAGTAACCGGAGCGCAGGTCTATCGGTGAAAAATACGTTGCACCGTGTAGGCAAACCAATACATCGTCTATGCGTGGCAGTGGATGGACATCCTTTTTTGTTATCGCGTCTAGATGGTGGTAATATATGCAGAATCGCCAGGCGTCGTCCTTCTTTTTTTACCAAGACAACAGGAGAAGCAAACGGCCTTGACGATGGTTCAATTATGCCCTTCGGAAGCACCTTATCAACCTCGTATTGGTTTGTCTGGTTGGTTATCATCATCTTTGTGATAACTTATAGCGAGAAATACGGGTGCCAGAGGAAGAGGAAGAGAAAGAAAACGGTTCTATTGCTGGTGCTCGCGCTCGCCTGCAGAGCCGTTGTCTCTTTCTGGACATTCAAATCGAACCTTAAACTCGTACTACCAATTGGTTGAGCGTGCTCGTTTCCTTATTCAGCCTGGAACTCTGTACCCGCACTCTACTTTCCCGTCTTCACATTGTCTGCCGATGTGGCACAGCAAGGCGTCCCCGCCCCACAGGTGGTCGCCTGCTCCGGAGTACCGAGACAGCGAGACCCTGACATTTTGAACGGCACCGACGAGCACGACATCGAGGACTGGCTGACTACGTATGAGCGAGTAAGTGCGCACAATGAATGGGATCACGGCGACTAACTCAGCAACATCAACTTTTACTTGGTGGGCGTTGCACAGCTGTGGTTCCACAGCCACGAAGCTGATATTTCCGACGACTGGTCATCATCGCAAACGAGCTTCGCGGAAGTCTTCGGGCGAATCGCTGTTCGCAAGCTTCTCCCCGAGCAGCGCTTACACGATTGCGCCCAGAAATCCGGCGAGAACTTTACATCCTTCATTGAGGATATTAGACAATTTTGGAATACTGTGTCACTTTACGAACCAAACATAACATAAGCACCTTTCCTGGACGTTACTGCCGCCTCCTTTCAAGGCTTTAGTTAACCGTGTGGAAACGAAAACCTAAAGAAGACGTAAAAAACCGGGCGCCATCTGGAGCATCGTGCCAAATGTAACCCCGGGAACACAATTAATTGGCAAACATCCTGGTGTTGCTCTGCGGGCGTGTCTCGGTAGGCTTGTGGACGTTAGAATAACCAAACCATCTCAGCGAATGTATGCGCTGTCCTCTGACAGCTAACCTTTCAGGTGAGTTTAGAGAAAGCGAAAGCTGAGTGCATTAGTTACTGGGGATCAACGTGAGCCAGAGCGTAGCCAACACGAGAATTCACGCTGAAGCGGTAGCCATGGATGCCACCATGTTCGACAACGCTATTTGTTAAGGTCCATGAACATTATTCATCAGCAGCAGCAGCCTGGTTACAACCACTGCACGGCAAAGGCATGCCTTATACTTTGCCAACTACCCCTGTCATGTGCGAATTGTGGCCATGTTGTCCTTGCAAACTTCGGAATCTCATCCGCCCACCTAATTTTCTGACACCCCCTGCTACGCTTCCCGTCCCCTGGAATCCAGTCCGTAACACTTATTGACGATCGGTTATCTTCCCTCCACATTACATGTCCTGCACATGCCCATTTATTTTTCTTGATTTCAACTGAGGTATCAATAACTCGCCTTTGTTCCATAGCCCAATCTGCTTTATTCTTATCCTTTAACATTACACCCATCATTTGTCTTTCCATAGATCGTTGCGTCGTCCTCAATTTATGTAGAACCCTTTTCGTATGCCTCCAGGTTTCCGCCCCGTATGTGAGTACTGATAAGAGACACCAGGTATACACTTTATTCTTGAGCGATCATGGAAACCTGCTATTAATGATCTGAGAATGCCTGCCAAACACACGCCAGCCCATTCTTATTCATCTGATTATTTCAGTCTCATGATCCGGATCCGCGGTCTCTACCGTAAACATTAGGAATATTAAACTCGCAAAATAACGTACGTTATAACACCGCGCGTAAACCACAGAAACCCAATCACGTTCGGAGCATGTGAAGTCGGGAGGTCGTTATTTCTTTTACTTACGTGATGCCTTTACGTTTAGTTGCAAACGCTATTCTAAAGCTATCAATTGTTGACCTCTGCCGGCCCATCAACCCTGCTACGTATGAAGCTGTTAAAATCCGCCACATCATGAAGTGGATCGAGGACGACGCCTTCCAAATGCACATTACCGATAATCCCCAAACTGTCACGGACGTCCTTCAGTACTACCATAGCTACGACGAGTTGTGGAAGCAGTGCACTTCTACACGCCTCCCGAACTCACAGACGGCCAACATGTGAGCATTAACTGTCGGCGCCGCTTCTGTCGACACCACAATATTATTGGAGCAAATGGAGCAGTTCTTCCGAGAAGTGGCACGAAAATTATTCCTTGTTCCCCACTGCCAGAGTCCGCGCAGGCGGTTGCTCTCACGCTACAAAATCCACTGATGAGCAAACTTCTGAGGCGCTACCAACATGCTACCAATATCCGCTTGTTTCCACTCCACTGACCTATGGTGAAGTCACGCGCAGGCAGCCACCGGCGATTCCACTCGGTACGGATCCTAATCGACCTGTGACTGCCTTCTACGCGGCGTGTGCGCCTGTCCGCCCAAACCCGCCACTTTTCCGCCATCCGCACCGCCGTCCAGTAATTCTTGGTGCACCCCGGACAACAAGCATGTCTGCTACTTCTGTTGCCTACATGGCCACGCCGCTCATTTCTGTCGTCATCGTGACTTTCGTACTAGTGTGGGCGCCAAACATCAAGGATACTTATGACCTCAGCCACTGCACCCGATCTCCCCCGGTAAAACAATGGACACCTGGTGATTGGGTTACAGTTGGTTTACTAATATAGAGAGTGAAACAATTAATGTTCCCTTTTTCCCCCTCTTGCCCTTTCCTATTCCTGTCCGCAAGCAGTAAGGTACCGGCTCTACATGTAAAATATCGTAGTACACTAGAAATACATCATATAACCGTGAACATGCATGTATGCACATAAAAAGAAAAAAAAAAGATTTGTATATATATATGTTGCAATAATCCCTGTCTCAAACACTGTGTTAGTAACAATTCCTTCACGTTCTATTTGAAAGCGTTTCCAGTCATTCTGAAATCAATGCTACCTTCAAGCTTATTTAGGATTGTTAGTACTTGGTACGTGGTTGTGTGTTTACCATAAGTGGTCCTTGTGCTTAGTATCAGTTTCCTCTTTAGTCTCATATCGCAAGGAATTTCATTAACGTTTTCGTGTACATATGCTGCATTGTTATAAATGTACTGTAGTAGTTTAAAATCACAAACGTCGTTAGCGTTAAGTATTTCGTACTTAAAATATAATGGTAACGTGCTTAATTCAAACATTTTGCCTGATAGTTTTGATATTCGCGCAATATATTCCTTTGTAGAATAATGAGCCTGTTGTGGTTAGTTTTTGTTATGGTGCCCCATATCAATATGCCGTAGGTTAATCTGGAGTAGAAGAGTGAAGTGTATGATTTCTTTCAGCCAGATAGGTATTACGAGTGCAATTTTGTACAAGCATCCAACAGATCTGGAGAGTTTGGTAGATAAATCATTATGTGTACATTCCATGAAAGCTGCTCTTGGAACCAGACACAAAGAAATTTTGTTCCTTAACCCTGCTTGTCTGTTGCCGCTCTAAAATGAAAACTATTTCCCTACTTAGTGGGAAATGTGGAAAATTGACGCTCTTGACTGCTTGCAAGAAGCACAGTTCTTTTCCTCGTTCGACCTTCGGTCTGGGTACTGGCTGGTTCCCATATATGAAACTGACCGCCCCAAGACTGCGTTTGCCACGCCAGACGATATATATGAGTTTTATGAGGTGCCATTTGGCCTTTTTAATGCGCCTGCAACCTTTGATCTTCCCATGCACAACAATCTTAGAGGCCTCAAATGGCACACGTGTCTTTGCAATCTGAACGATGCTGTAGTCTTTTCGAAACACGTGGCTTTCATCTGAAGCGCCTCGCAAACGTCTTGACTTTCCTTTCACACGCTGAACTGCAGCCTAACTTGAAGGAGTGCTACTTTGCCGCCCGCCGGCTAACCATCTTAGGCCATGCTGTCAGCAAGGACGGTGTCCTTCCCGACCCTGCAAAGCTTCACGCCATCGCCGAGTACCCCAGCACGTGTACGCTGAAATACAACCATAGCTTTACAAGCCTGCGTTCATACTTTCACCGATTCGTGCGTAATTTCGCGTCCATATTCGCCCCCATAACGCAGCTGTTTGCTGAGAGCCAAGGCATCTCGGCCTGGCCTACCGCTTGTGAAGACGCGTTCGCTGCATAACGCCATCTTTTTATATCAATTCCTATGCTACGCCACTTTGACCCGGATCCTCCTACCGAAATCCACACGGATGCTAGTGCAGTTGGCCACGGCGCTATTCTTGCTGAGCGTAAGTGCGGCTTCTAAGAGTACGTCGTCTCTTACGCCAGCCGCACTCTCACCAAAGAGAAATATAACTATTTGCTCACAGAAAAAGAATTTCTTTGGGCAATCACGAAATCTTCACCCCACGTATATGGCCGTCCATTAGACGTCGTCACCGATCATCACGCCCTGTGCGGGCTGCGCTGGCTATTCTCATTAAGAGGCCCATCTAGTCGCCTAGCTCGTTGGGTGCAGGATCTACAGCACTATGACATCCACGTTGTCTATCGGTCACGCCATAAGCATTCGATGCCATCGGTCGTTTGCGCTAACTACCGCCCGATCAGCATGGTTCTCCATCTGTCGCCCAGATACGATTCTCCTTCACTTACATTCGCCGACATGTAAGCAGAGCAACACAGGGATCCTTGCATCGCATCTCTTCTAGAGTGTTTATCTTACCCGTCACCACGCACGACCAACCGACCGCTCGCGTTGTCACACTGGTCGCCACTTTCCCATCTGCGAAGGGCTCCTGTAGCGCCGCAACCACACACCTGATGGCCGTATCTGGTTGTTAGTGATTACTTGCAATGTACGTTCCGACGTCTGTGCGTCAACCCGACGTCAGTCGGGTTCATTCCGCCTTGGATATTCCTATTGTGAAGGTGAGGTCGGGATTTGTATCCCTGGACACACCGTTGCCTCCTCGAGTCGTTAGTTTAGGATCATTCCAGAGGGTAAGGTGATTCTGTTGCGCCGAATCGTGCACTCGCGCTCCTTTCTTGGTCGTGCGATGGTAACCCTATGCTGTGGGGGGGGGGGCAATAAAATCTCCCACTATTACGAGTTTGTGGCTTTTAGATAGTCTTCTGGCTTGCTTGATGAAGTTTACAAAGTCGGGTAACGGACCCCTGGGTGACTTTACAAGCATAGTATGTATAGTCTTTGGTGTGTCTTCTTCTCAGGTAGTATTTCCACTAAGGTCTGTTCCACGGTTGTTCCCTGGATTGTGTGATCTTGCGTGGTGACATTTGACTTCGTCAGGATGGCTGTTCTCTGAGATCCGGTGTGTGTATCATGTCCCTGTGTGAGCAGATTGGTGTGATAGGTTTCTTAAATAGCGATGATATTTGGTTGCTCCAGTTCGGTTAGTTTTTGCAGGTTTGTTCTTTTAGTTCGGAAAGAGCGACAGTTCTATTGCCAAAGCTTCACTGGAAGTTGTGGTAATCTCTTCTTGGTATTACCCGTCATCTTGTTCGATATCATTCTCTTCGCCCTGGGCCATGGATTACGGTCTTGCTGCATTGTGGATGTCATTACGTGCTATCTTGCGAGCCTTGTCGGTATTGTTGACTAGCTTTCCTACTGTGGCTTTCGTTACGTGGTTCTGGTTGGCATAGGACATGCAGTTGTTGAAGTCTTGAAGGGTAGCAAGGATAGGGGCCAGCTGAGCGGTGATGTGTTGGTGGAGCTGTTAGGTTATCTCCTTTGCAAAAATGGTCATGTCCTCCTGTACCTGCTTCCGCACGTACATTGTTACAATTTCCTTGATTCTTTCTTCCGTAAGAAAGACTGGGATGTTTGGCATTCCTTGAGGTTTTGAGGCTTGATGGGCGCTGTTTTCTTCTTTGCACCTTTGTATGAGCTTGTCAATGAGGGCTAGCTGATTTTTGAGTTGTGCTCGCAGATCTCGTTTGGTTTCTGTGGGTTCTTGTGCTCGTGTGTTTCCTCCTGCAGCGTCTGCATACGTGACTCGCTTTTGTCGCTTGCGTTTACGGGATCCAGGCCGTGATCGTGACTAAGGTCGATCGTTTGCTTGACCACCTGTTGATTTGGAGTCACTTCTGGGTCTGTGGGGACTGTGTAGTGAGGTACTGCTTGATATGGATAATGCCGGGAAGCCTGAGTCTGTATTTAAATTCAATCTGCATTGCTGCTATTGTATGTTGTTTTCCCATTGCAGTCTCCTCTTGTACGGTGGTGGATTTGGTTTCAGTTTATGTCGGCACCCCTTTCCTGCTGTCTCATGGGGTTGTGGACAGATTTTATATCTGGGTTGACGGTCATGTTCTTCCGGCTGATTTTCCATCACGCAAATATATCAGAAGTTGATAAGGTATTTCAGGCAGATATCTTGCCGGTGCCCTAGTTCTCCGCAGGTTCAGCAGTATTGCAGGAATTTCCTCTATGGTTTGTAGCGGTAGTCTCAGCATTTATATATAATGTTGTATGGGATGTGTGGCCCGTCGAAGTAGATGAGTGCTGTTGATGATCTTCCCAGCATGCGTGCTACGAGAACCGTGTATCTTGCGGATGCTCGTAGCCCCTTTAGTAGTTCTTCGCTCGTCCGTGGTGGGATGTTCTAGATTACGCCTTTGCTGATGCCCTCTGGTGTCCTGACATAGGCTTTAACTTCGCAAATGAACCCTCCAAGCTGGATGCTGGTGATCTTGAGCAGCATGTCGTACACTAAGTTATTGATTGGTGTACATGCGGTTGTTATATTCTCGGCATGTTGCGCTTGAATGCGGATGTTGTCATAGAGGTCTTTTTGGGACAACTAGCTAGCTCAGCTGATACCACGTGTCACTGCCACCAATGTCCATTTGGAGAGTTGTTAGCCCGACTTAGGTGTGTAGATGATCTTCGTGTCGTCCACTGGCAAAGGCCAAAGTCTCGGTTTTCTATAATAAGGCATGTTTCCCGCAATAGGTATTGTTGCCCCGGCTTGCTGCGTTCGTAGTTGGTCTGCTTCCTCGGCTCTCGGTTTCGTATGCACCTCAGCCTTCTTGCCTCTCCTCTTTAATGTGTGCCATTTTTCCTGGATGTTTATCACCTTTGCGCTGCTCTCATCGCACGTCCACTCCTCTTCCAGTTGTTGCTGCGCTTGTATTGTCTCCTCCTGCATTTCAATGCTGTTGTTTTCCTGGTTAAGTTCTCGTGCCCTTCTTGCTGCGTTGGATGCGTCAGTCACTGGTACTCAGCGGCAGCACTGAGTCGCTCTCGAAGACAGCGAGCAGCGGCTCACGAGATCTCACGAGCCACTAGATATGCTCCGCAGGTCACGAGTGACGAGCGTTCGGCTGGCCGCTTAGCCTTGTAGGGTTAGCTCCGTTAGCGTGGCGTGAAACCTTCAAACTGCGCAAAATGACAGTAATTTCACGTACCGCTCATGAACTTGATATCATCCGGTAGTACTTTCGTGCTGATTCCGTCGATGCCACAGTTTTCGACGAGTAAATGCAGGTGTCCGGTAAATTGCCGAGAAATACAGGAGCCCATGCGAAGTGCGTCAGCACTGCTTAGCCCCCTAGCGGGCAGCCCGTCATGGGGGAATCAGATTTCTACCATATGGAAAGAATATGAACAGAGATTAAACTTTATTGCAAAACCTTCACAGCTACAGCACGTTACCAAACTGCTGCAAGGGGTAGCAGTACGCTGCTTTCAGGCGTTTTTCCGTCACCTCCTTTGGCACGGTTTTATCCACATTGTGAAAACAGCTGCACGAAAGAAAATCATGATTTGCATAAGACGCAGACACAGCAAACTAAGTGCAATACAATACAGTGAGAAACACTGAGGAATTGAGCATAAAGCCAGTGGTCGGAGTGCTGCTACATTCGCGCTACAAATGAGATAAAGTGCTCCAAACTGCTCGAGGATGAGCTAGGGTGCGCAATATCGGAAGTCACTTCGAAGAAATTCTCTATGGAAGGTCAGGCGGCAGTTACGACCACCCTATACGAAGAGCGCTGCCACATCTCAAGCCATTATTAAACCTAAATGAGCTACAGAATCATTCAGCTAATGCAATCTAGGGGAATCCTGCATGTTCACGGTCAGCGATTTACAAACTCTAAGTTACATATTCACTGGTTTAGTACAATTTAGGAGGTACTTCCGATGGGCTTTGTAGTGTGTGCTTAGCACATTAGGCTTCTTGGCGTGAGTGAGACAGAGTGATTGTACAGAGGAAGGGGCCCGCATTTGTACTACGTGGCGACGGTGTGTCCTTTACGGCAGAGGTGCTCCTCAACTGATGATGGGCACATCGCATGTTTCACGTGCCAGCTGTGTCATGGTGAATCTGAATCATACCCCATTCGATTTTGTCTGATTTACTATCTTGCATTTATCTTTGCGTGGTCATAGCGCGCTGTATTTGTAGCTCTGCCATTTTGCTAGCTAGATGTTTCAAGCTTTCAACAAAACAACTGAAGTGGTTATCACCCATACCATGTGACTGCATAGCCATGAGTACTGTGTGCCTTTGTGTGTAGTGCTTTACCAATGCGCAATACTTCCTTTTTCGAGCATGGCAATTTATTCACTATGGCCATGTGATAGCTGTAACAACTTTCCGCAGGTGGAAACTGAACCCACAACCGAACCCACAGCCCACAACCACAAGGTTGTGGGTTCGGTTCCTACCTGCGGCAAGTTGTTCTTTCATCCACTTTAATTTCCAATAATTTATCGCTCCTTTATTTCGTTTATTAAGCACAAGTAGTTTTCCCTATGTTGTCCTTGGTGTCAGTGTTTGTTGGCTTCTTATGATATGACTAATAAAAATCGGGACCCTTGGTTAACCCCCTCTCTTCTCGTTTATTATATAACGAGGGTCTCGAATCCGGCAACATTGATACCTTCAGGTAGCATGTGTGGGTTTATTGACCAGTTGCCTTCACCAAAAAAAACACGTTCTCGTGACGCCTTCGGCAAGAAGGGACGTTCCATGTCCGCCGCCAAAGTCTGTGAGTGGTGGCGCTGGCTAATACTCCCAGGGTTCTGCTGGTACACATAAATGCCCAAGAAAGTGGATGGGGAAATCGCGCCGCGGTAGCTCAATCGGTAGAGCATCGCACGCAAAATGCGAAGGTTGTGGGTTTGGTTCCCACCTGCGGCAAGTTGTTTTTTTCATCCACATTATTTTCCATTAATTTATCGTTCCTTTATTTCATTTATTAAGCACAAGTAATTTTCCCTATGGTATCCTCTGTGTCAGTGTTTGTTGGCTTCTTATGGTATGACTAACAAAAAATCGGGACCCTCGGTTAAACCCCTATCTTCTCGTTTATTAGATAACGAGGGTCTCGAATGCGGCAACATTGATGCCTTATTGTAGCATGTGTGGGTTTATTGACCAGTTGCCTTCACCCAAAAAGATCGCGTTTTCTTGACGCCTGCGGCAAAACAAGGACGCTCCACGTCCGCCGCCAAGATCTGTAAGTGGTGGCGATGGCTAACACTCCCAGGGTTCTACTGGTACCCATAAATACCCAAGAAAGTGAATGGGGAAACAGCGCCGCGGTAGCTAAAAAGGTAGAGCATCGCACGCGAAATACGTTGGTTGTGAGTTCGGTTCCCACCTGCGGCAAGTTGTTTTTCATCGACTTTAATTTCCATTAATTTATCGCTCCTTTTTTTCATTTATTAAGCACAAGTAATTTTCCTATGTTGTCCTTGGTGTCAATGTGTGTTGGCTTCTTATGTCATGTATAAATGAGTATTTTTAGGTATCAAGATCAGAATGGTAGAGACAATAAGTTGGCGATTAGGTGCGTTAAAATATCCACAATTTTGGTCATCAATTCCATTACATATGATATAGGGTGTATGCACTGAAGCTCGGTCGCAACGAAATGCTGTGGTGCCTCGGCGCAGGCGGCCAAATTTGTGGTTGCTCCTCAGCAGATGACAATGTGGTCTGCCAGGTGTTGGTCTGCAACGTTAGCTTGTTTTATCGCGTGTGGTTCCGCTTAGAAAAGAACACTAGTAATAAATGTTTCAAGGAATGTGCTGTGTGAACGTGCAATATAGTGAGCTCTGTGGTGCAGTTGTGAGCTTGCCTAAATATGTCAATCGATCTCCGAGTATGAGTTTGTGGGTCAGGACATATTAGCAGTGCATGGTGTGATTCACGAGCTTGTTCCAGCAGATGAAGAAATAAGCACAATGATGTCAGCATTTCAGGGTGAATTTCTATGACGTGCTTTGTAGCCGAATGTGTGAACAAACGTCTGTGTTTAGGTGTGAGCAGTGTATTGAACTCCGTCGGACTTCAGCAACAGCCCGTATTACTGCTGTGACTTCTTCTTAAATTCACGAAGGTCATCTTTCAGCGGAAGATGAACAGCTTATAACCCCAGTTTTCGCACTGGCTGGTGCGAAAGCATGTTCTAATGTTAGCAATTTTGCTGAAGTTCATGGCAGTGCGCAAGCTTGAAATTACTTAGATGAAGCTCGTTGCCGCGTCGATCAGTTTATTCGCGTCGGCCAGAAAATTTCGCTGGTAAAATCATGTGCTAGCTAATGTGACTGCCTAATGTGACGTTTTACGCCCAGGGAACTATGTTGATTTCACATTTTAAAAGGTCATGTCCCAGACAGAAGCTGCACGCAATTAAGTTGATTATAAAACGACAACAACGCGCGAACGCACCATCCGTTTATTCGACTAGATGAAGTGACTGCTATTCCCACTGATGGCATAAGCTTTGCGTTCTTGCAGCTGTGTGCTTAGTAGGATACATGGCTTTGAGTTGGGCTGACTAAATGCGAAGGAGATAAAACTCTTCTTTCCTCCACACAAAAAGCTGCCCTCATGCATTTAGGAAAATTATGATGGATGGAGGCATTCATATGGGCTCTTGCCGAAGCCTGACCGAGTTCAATGTAAGCATGCAGTGCCTGCACAACCGCAATCGCAGATACTTGTTCGCACATTCAGCTTCAAAAGCACGTCATGGGAATTCAGCCTCTAATGCTGATATCGTTGTGCTTGTTTCTTGAACTGTTATAAGAAGCGCCTGAACCAGACCATGCACTTGATGCTCTTTGGCCAAACATGCCATTGCGCTGTTATAACCCATCTATTTTTATACCATGTATTGCTAATGCTTCCTAACAAGCAAGTTCATACACGGAGATTGATTGAGATGTTTATGCGAAGCTCACACCTACACAACCAAGCTCACTATAGTGCACGTGCACAGAGCACACATAGTGAAACATTTAAGAGTAGTTTTCTTGCAGAAGCGGAACCCCATGCGATGAAACCAGATACTTTACACAGCAAAAGTGGGCAGAAGACGTCTGCTGCACAGGAGCAACAACAAATGCGGCCACCTGTTCCGAGGCACCGCAGTGCCATGTCGAGGCCGAGCTGCAGTGCATGCACCTAATAGGCCAGATGACAGCAACACCAAAGGCATCCAAATAGGATCAAAAGCAAAAAAATGAGGCATCCAAATGAGCTAGCATGTTGACATCTTGAATAACTGAAAGAATGCTCACCAACATTTATTTGTTGTTTACTTGAATAATAACAATGGAAGCTTGCGAACCGGCCTGTCTATTTACATGTCCTGTGCATGTCCTCTTATATTCACATGGCAAAAATATGACGATGAAAAGTATAGATTTCTATATTTATCACTTCAACCCACTCCAAAACATCTGCCAATATATTAGGCAGCTACATAACCACACACATAGCAAAAATTTGCCCAAGGCTTAGCTACAATGTCGGTCAATTAAACAAGGAAATATAAAACTAATTGGACTTTTTTAAAATACACGTTCTGGTCACTTACCCAGATATGACTTGAAGAAAACTGCACAAATCTGAGAGATGTGCTTCGGGCTTCTTCATGTTGAAACGAGAAAGTTGCAAAGCGAACAGTGAATATAGACACGAGAAGGCATAATGAAGTACCACGTGTGTGTATTGTGTATTTTTTGTGCCTTCTCCTATATTTGTTCCCTGTGTGCGCCACAACTCGCTCCTTACACAAATCTGTTACCAAGCTTATCACAATCATTTTGTCACCCTTAAGGGCCTCTCACAGCATTACGTAAGGGATGGCATATTCATAGTCTCTAGCGTCCACTAAAACCATTGTCGAACGTTGAGAACCTAAGTTTTTAACTTTGAATGTTGAATGATTGTTGTCTTCATATAGGAGGTTGTGGCCAAGTACTGCACCAGGGTGGCCAATACTGCTCTGGTGAGGGAGTGCGTTAGCGGTTCTGGTCACCGGGATCAAGCTACACTCCAGGCCTGTTTATAGAGTTTTATCAACACGTGGATGTTTTTTAGGTCCGGTGGTAAATTGCGCGCCACCGGGATTTGAACCACGGAGCTTTTGCATGCAAGGCGGGTGTTCTACCTCTATGCCACCGCTGCACCTCCACGCCTCTGCACCTCTGCCCCTTTGCGATTACGAGAAAGCGTTTGATTCTGTCGAAACCTCAGCAGTCATGGAGGCATTACGGAATCAGGGTGTAGGTGAGCCCTATGTAAAAATACTGAAAGATATCTAGAGCGACTCCACAGCCACCCTAGTCCTCGATAAAAAAAGCAACAAAATCCCAACAAAAAAGGCATCAGGCAGGGAGATACGATCTCTCCAATGCTATTCACAGCGTGTTTACAGGAGGTATTCAGAGACCTGGTTGGGAAGAATTGGGGATAAAAGTTAATGGAGAATACCTTAGTAAGTTGCGATTCGCTGATGATATTGCATTGCTTAGAAACTCAGGGGATCAGTTGCAATGCATGCTCACTGACCTGGAGTGGCAAAGCAGAAGAGTGGGTCTAAAAATTCATGTGCAGAAAACTAAAGTAATGTTTAACAGCCTCGGAAGAGAGCAGCAATTTACAATAGGTAGCGAGGCACTGGAAGTGGTAAAGGAATACATCTACTTAGGGAAGGTAGTGTCGGCGGATCCGGATCATGAGACGGAAATAATCAGAAGAATAAGAATGGGCTGGGGTGCGTTTGGCAGGCATTCTCAGATCATGAACAGCAGGTTGCCATTATCCCTCAAGAGAAAAGTGTATAATAGGTGTGTCTTACCAGTAATCACCTACGGGGCAGAAACGTGGAGACTTACGAAAAGGGTTCTACTTAAATTAAGGAAGACGCAACGAGCTATGGAAAGAAGAATGATGGGCGTAACTTTAAGGGATATGAAAAGAGCAGATTCGGTGAGGGAACAAACGGGAGTTAATGACATCTTAGTTGAAATCAGGAATAAGAAATGGGCATGGGCAGGACATGCAATGAGGAGGGAAGATAACGGATGGTCATTAAGGGTTACGGACTGGATTCCAATGGAAGGGAAGCGTAGCAGGGGGCGACAGAAAGTTAGGTGGTTGGATGAGATTAGGAAGTTTGCAGGGACGACATGGCTACAATTAGTACATGACTGGGGTTGTTGGAGAAGTATGGGAGAGGCATTTGCCCTGCAGTGGGCGTAACGAGGCTGATGATGATGAATGAATGAATGAATTTCCCTTAATTTTACGCTGTCAGAGCATTAATGACAATACAAATCCTGACCTCTTCAGGGACTAATCTGCCTCAAATTATCCTGAAATTTTTTTATTCCTGTGCCTGTGTACCTCCATGTTTATTGATGCACTATGTGAAAAATGTGTATACATTAAATGGCTTCAGATTGAGAATTAGGTAAATTTAGTATGATGAAAACACATATGCTTATGGCAACATGCGAATGGGAAGGAGTGGAGGTTTGACTTCACCATGTGTTTTCGATTTCGTATGGTTAGCCAGGAGCTGCTCCAAGAATGACATTTTCCTATCTGCATGCGGGTTTCGCTCGCCAGCGTCCGAGGTGAGTGGGCCCGCTTTGAGCGCGCTCCGTCGATACCGGCCACTTGGCCGGCGCTTAACTGGGAACCATCGCCGCAGCTGTTGCTTCGATCGCTGCTGTTTGGCATATTACCTCACCCATGCAGTAGCAGCTCTCTGGCGCGCTGTTTTCTGTACCCGCCAGCGACACCACCATCCAGTTTGTTGCCGGCTAGCATCGCTGCTACTATTACCCACGTCATAGGTTCGTGCTTTCATGGCCTTGCCGGAGCAGCTCGTGCTGCCTAACTATGTGCCACTGCCTGAGGACATGGACCTACAAGCTTCGGAAATCCATGACTAGCAGGTTCTTAGCGATTCTTACGTAACATTCAGTACATCATAGAACAATGTCACTCAGTCTGAGCCGTCTCTCAAGCAGACTAAGGGTTACATATTGCTGAAGTTGTGCTTACTGTGTGTAGTTGAATTTAGCACCTGGCCACGTTAACTTCAAAACCAAATTCAAGGTCACTACAGTTGCTGTACAGCGTTAACATGTCGCAGAATAACTCGAGGGGAGCATCAAAAGTTCCATTAAACAGAAAGCTTGCCTATGTTGTTATTTTTTATCTATGTGTTACTACCACAAGAAATAAAGGCTCTAACTTGACCGTATAAACGACAAACTTTAATGTCCACATGCATACATAATAAAAGGCAGTTTCCCTGTTTCACCACGTTTTACAAACTCTCTGACAGAGCTGGTAAATATATGAACACAAAGCATGGTTTCTTAACAGAATAAACTGCACAGTATGTACTGCCATGCTAGCTAATTGGTAAAAGAAAAACAACGACAGCTTATATTCTTTGTGATTCTAAATCACGTACCGAAAGGATTATAGACTTTTGTGGTTGTGCTGTGACGATTTCACCTTTAAGTGGGCTCACATACTGCGTGTGCACTTTTACTAGAAGAAAAGAAATTGGTTTTGACAAATGCAAGCATTGTGCGTGGAGTCAGCGCTATTATAAGAGTTACTAACTCACATTGTGAGCAGAATAGCAGGTCAGAGCACACTGGCTCAGGCTGAGCTCTCTGCCTTTTCTGTAAATAAATCTTTACCCTCTTAAGCTCATATTGAAACCCCATTCCCTCATTGGCTGCTTAAGCGTAACCAGACAATTTCGTAATGCCAGCGTGATAATCGTGAGTGCAAAATAACTTCAAATATTTCCACTGAATGCAGTCTAGAAAGGAAAAAGCAAAGCCCAGCACTAAAAACAAAATGACATGAAAAACATGTTCTGTAAAGCCACAAAAATCTTGGTTAGTTTCAAAGCGGCGCACCTTGTCCGTTCATCACCTTGTCTCTAACGAGGGTGTGGGAAATGTTTATATTTTGTGCCAATAGAAAGTTGAATATTGGGGTCAGCTAGTACTCATCATTGGAAATGGAAGGTAGAGACGTCAAGTTCACGTATATAACGGCTTGCGGTGGAAGTCGAACGTGATCGACGGAGCACAAGCGCAATTCACGCGAGGGCGGAACATCAGGGTGAAGAGGCATGCCGAGCTGATGCACACCACTTCCACAATCAAACAGGGTGGAATGGGCTTATTGAATGTCCATGCCGAGGATGATTTCATGGGGGCACTACTCTTGCAGCGCAAGTGGCACCGTCGTGGAGCGGTCAGCGCCAGTTATGCGCACTGAGCACATACTAAGGATAGCAAGCGTTTCACTATCGGGCACATGGATGGTCGACAACGTGGGTAGTGTGAGGACCTTGATCAGCCGATGACGAAGCTTTGAATAGATCTCAGTTATCTGTGCGGCCGTTTCAACCAGAGAAGCGACGCGTACACTGTCTAGGTTAACGTCTGTTTGGTAAAGTCAAGTTGGCTGTGTGGTCTGAAGATTTTACGGAAAGGTCTCTGATGCATTGCTACATAAGGGCGCTACATTGTCTAGTTTTTCAAAGGCAGACATGCAATCGGCGACGATGGGCGGCTTAAGTAGAGCAAGCGAGATGACGGACAATGAGAGAGCGGCTAATGCGGCTGGTGTCCATATGGACATGGGGAGTGTCAATACGACATAGTGAGCGCGTCATTGTTGGCGTCATGCGGGTTAGTGCAGTGAGTTTCGAAACGGCCACGATTGCTGTCAGGGCCACGGTTAGAGGAAAGGGTGCATGAGGAGGCCAAGACCAAAGGCTGTTGCGATAGCGGGCGACGTAATAGCTAAAGCAAATAGTCCAGCCATAGGCAGTCATCCATTCGACGGCATTACAGCGACTTAGCGGGGGCCTGGGGCCTTGAGCATAGGAGAAATGGAAATGGTCAGTTGAGTTATATCACCGGGGAGGTAGAATCAAAGGCGTGGGAGCTCGTGAAGACATGGCCTCAATTTCGCGTTGGATAATCCTAGTGATATGCGCTGCGGCGAGAGTTACTTGTGGTGCAGGTACGTCTTCGCACGACGAGCTTGCTGTCCTGTTGGGCAGTCGCATGAACTGATGCCTGATGCGATCGCTCTGCGCGTTCTCAAAGCGGTTCCACTCTTTTGTGATGGAGGTGATCGCGTTGCAGTGGTTGCAGTTGAGCAGATAACGCTACATCTGCTATCCCTTTTAAAACATGTACCGCTTTTTCTGACTCAGTCATGCCAGCCCGTCCTGCATGTAAGAAATATAGGACTCCTTAGATGTTTGGGCACGTGACGCTAGCACGCTCTTCGGAGTCGAAGTACGACCAATGGCCTTTCCTAACAGATCACACACCTTTTGCTTGCAGGAAGGCCAACTTCCGATTTAAGCTTCATGATTTGCGACCCATACCTTTGCTCTTTCTTACCAGTAAAATATAGCATTCGCCAGCACTACTGTATCCTCCCATCAATTGTTTTTACTTACACGCTCGCATAGGGCCAACCAGTCGTTAACGTTGACGTCAGTGGTTCAGGCATGCGTGCCGCGATTTCTCTGCTGCGCAAGGACAATTGTTGACGTTGCCGCCGCTGAAGAAGCGGCCAGCTCTTCTGCCACTGAACAAAAGTCCAAGTGACGACCGCAGCGGAGCTCAATTGTAGCGAGTTCTTATCCAGTGTTTCTGCCAAAGATGTGACGTAAATAAAGTGAAGGCAAAATTATATTTACAAAATATACACAAAGAAGTCACAGCCAACAGGGCAGAATGACCACAATAATGAACGCGCACTTTCGATCGTCCTCCAGCTGAGCACGTTCATCAGAATGCTTGATTGGCATGTAACAGTAGTAATGGCTTGCAGGACTCGAGGAAACTTGAAGAAAGAGAAGAAGAAAGTGGTCCTCAAGGTCTGCAATTAGCGGACCTGGCAAAACAGCTCTGTGAGACGGGGCTTTCGTATTCTCGATGTAGGGCGAGTGCTGGAGTGACGATGTTTCGCCGTACGATAAGGACAAGGTTCTATCGGGCGATTTGCCCTCATTGATCGGCACCGGGTGTGCAGTCAATATGGCTGAAGCTGTAGTCGGCGCTCGGGAAAGCATGGACATCATAGTGTCAAAAAACGGGAGCTTCTGCTTTTGAAAGCGTACCTCTGTGTGGAGTTCAGCCATAAGTTTAGGAGGCTCAAAATTTGTGCTACGATTGACGATGTGGATTTCGAGAAGGCTAAGCTCATGGACGCCTGGTGAAAAATACGCAGCGAGATGAAAGAAATGAAAAAACAGATTGAGCGCGACAAGAAAGAGAAGCAGAGCGAGAAAGAAGACAAGGCAGGCAGAAATTAAGCTCGCCCAAGTACAACTAGGGAAGCGAGACTGGTGCGTGGTACGCATGCGGCGGCGCCACAAACGGAAAGCATGAAAATAACCAGTTTGCTTCAGCCGTACCAAAGAGGCAATAGTATCACTCTGATAATTGTTGAATGAATTTGTGAGAAGCAATCCTTTCAGCAGGACACATGGCCGGAGCTGTTACTCGAGTTGCTGGCGGGGGAAGTTTCGCAATCTGTGGCCTCTCTGAGTGCAGCCGAAGCTGGCGCGTACAGGTCAGTGAAATCGACTTTGCTCGCAAAACGCAAGGATTCAACAGACAAATTCCGCAGAAGATTTAAAGAGGAAAGAAAGAGGCCCAATTAAAGCTTGGCTGAGTTTACGTGTAACATGAAAACAAATTTAGCAGAGTGGGTAAAAGGAGCAGCAGCGGATAACGTCAGTAAGCTGATATAGCTTGCGTACACCTTTGGCTTAAGGACATAGAGGAACGTATGTCCGTGAAGAGGACACCACAGCTGGCCGATTAGTATATAACAAGCCATAGCTTCAGGCAACAGAGCAGTACAGTACACTACTAAAAAAGGCCTTTTCGATGGTCGATCTCTTACCCTCCAGGGCAGGAAACCAGAAAAAAAAAGAACGAGACGACACTACTCGCAGATCGGCGCTCCCCTGACCTATAGCTAAGTCGCCGGAACAAGATAGAAAGAACCCATAAATCATTCGGAAGAGCTCGAATTGAGAGTTGAGCAGGAATGTTGTAACTGTAAGGAAACTGTATCACAAGAAGCCAATAAACAATGACGCCAAGGAAAACATAGGGGAACTTACTTGTAGATGGGCCGAGATGGCAAAGGACAGACCATGTGGCATCGGGGGGAAGAAGAAGAATAAAGAGATAGTGCTTCGGTTCTGTGGACGCTTGTCGTGGAATGTTACATTGGTCATGTCTATTACAGGATAGAAGCCTCTATTATGTGGATAACGCTAAGTATAGCCAGAGACACGCCACATCAGTCGCATTTTTTAACGCGTGATGTGGATGAAAATTTCAAGTATGATTCACCCGCAAGCATCACGACTCCCAGGTTTCGTGTGTTCGTCGCCCAAGAGGCTGGGAAGACGATGCAGGAGATTGGTGTTCAGGCATCAGTGAAGATAACAATGAAGCACTCTGAATTCCAAGAACACATTATGACGACGCTGGTGCAAATGACAGAAAGAACTGCACCGAGCAAGACCAACTCTTCCATGGAATCGCGCCTGCTTGAAATGCTTCGCCTGCAGCAGCAACACCCCGAGCGAGAGTGAGAACTCACAGAAAATCTTCTCACAGTTATTCAAGCGCAACAACTACAAAACAAGCAGATGGTAAAGCCCGACTTCTTTGATGGAGAGAGCTCAAGCCTGGAGACTTGTATCTAGTTCTACGAACAAGCGTCTGAGGAGGACTCCTGAAATGAGCCCAGTGATCGCGTCCGGAACATGCGTAAATTTCTCAGCGGACTTGCCAACACATGGTATGACATCCATTACACCGAACATATGACGGACACATAGAAGCAGTGCAGAACTAGCTTTTTCACAGCTTTTGAAGAAAACTAGATTGAAAAGTGGGACCGAGGTAGTTTTTGCAAATATTGTTCAGGAAAGGCACCAGAATATTTTTACTAGAAAACACGGCTTCTTCACATGAAGAATGCAGAACTAAATGATTTCGCAGTAGGGCCACTGATTGCTCATTACTTACCCAAATAACTTCAGAGGCAGGTGTAGGTCGCATAAAAGAATCGAAGAGCTCTTGGGATGGTTCAAGAACATCTGCACCAATTTTACACTACAAAATGTGTGTCGCAAAGATCAAACTTTCGAAAAGGCTCCATGGAGGTATCGGGAGCTCGAAAAGCCTCATGGGCGAAATTGAGCCGTCAACTTCATGTCTACTAACAGCAATTACGCATAAGCAGTAGCCTATCATTAAGAGAAAGCGCAACCAAAAAAACCAATTAAAGAGGGTGTCCTGTCCCACCTGACGAAAAAATTTCAGACTATTTTTCTGACCACCGTTAGTCTTGACTAAATTAAACTCAATATCAATGGAGAGAATTTTGACGCATTTGTTGATGGTGTTACATATGTATCTATAAAAATGAAGGTCTTATTAAAAGTGACGAAATAATTACAGGAGGAACGGTGCAGGTAAACAGTGTTGATGGAACGGGAAACATATATTGTTATAAGCTTGGGGAAAGGGCTTTATTTACGCTTTATTTACAGCAGGCTACGAACAGCAGGAATGACCCCTGCGCAGTCTTCGTGCTCCTCTTGCCTTCTCTTCTGGACCCGCGTGTCGCTTTTGCGCGCCTGTACAAAACATACCTCTTCTCACAGACAAAGCCCACTGGTCGAGTGAACTAGCTTGTCGTGCCATGCATGATTTCAACCTTGGGACATGCGTGACTTGTGTTCTAGCAGAACGTCTGCCAGTGTTCGTGAGGCGCGCCACAGTGTAGTTCACTTCGCTGACTTTGTCGATGACAACATACATTCTATCGTAGTTTGCCAGCAGCTTTTGACACAAACCGCGCCTCCTTGTGGGAGTCCTAAGACAATCGAGATCACCAAGGTGATATGTAACAGGCCGATAACGTGCGTCATAGGGGGCATTGGAGTTTTCTTGCGAAGCCAAAGTCCGCAGAAGCGCAAGTCTCCTAGCATCTTCAGCGAGGCATAGCGTATTGGCAACAGTAGGATTGTCGTGGTGGTAGAAAGGGAGGACACTGTCGGGCGTATACCGGGGCAGCCGAGCATATGAAGAAAGAAGGGGCTGTATCTGTTTGTCTAGTGTTTGGCGTTCCTGTATGCGTAAGTAATAAGGGGTAGAACTTCATTCCAATTCTTATGATCGGACGCCACATTGAAAGCATATTGCTGACTTTTCGATTAGTGCGCTCAGTGAGGCCATCCGTTTGCGGATGATACGGCGTCGAGTGCCGGAGGTGCGAGTAACTAAAACGCACAAACTCTTCCAGGATATCCACCGTGAATTGATGTACCCGCTCGCTTATAGTAACATCAGATGGTCCATATCGCAGAAAAATGACTTGCAGTAAGAGTGACACTTTGGCGGCAGTGGCTGATGGTATAGCAGCCGTCTCGCAATAGCGTGTGAAATAGTCAGCGCAGACAATAATCCAGCGGTTCTTCTTAGATGACTGAGAAAAAGAGCCTAACAGATTAATTCCAACCTGCCGAAAGGGTGAGCTGGGAGGCGGCACAGTTTGAAGGAGACCAGATGGGGCAGTGGTTGGGCGTTTCCGACGTTGGAACTGTATGCAGCTGGCGACATACAATCAACCGAATATCGCATCCTGGGCCAGTAAAAGTGTTCTTGAATGCAAAAAAGGGTGCGCACAGTGCCTAATTGACCGGAGGTAAGGTCATCGTGCATAGCTTGAAGCATTGCTGACCGGAGACACTCCGGCACCACTAGAAGGAAGCTTGCACCCGTGCTTGAGTAGTTGCTTTTGTACAGGAGCCCGTCACATACACAGTAGCTGCTTGTTGCACTTGACAGGGCAGAAGTGAAGAGTGGCTCCAATTTGGTGTCTGTCCGTTGTTCTGCTTTGAATGCATTGATATCTGGGAAAACGGATGTCACAGAAGCGACGAGATGATCAATATCGTCTGCGTCGCATTCCGTCGTGGTCAGCGGCATACGGAAATGGCAGTCTGCGTCAGCATGTTTTCCGCCACTCTTGCAAGAAGCAGTGAAATTACATTCCTGCACCCTCAAAGCGCCACGCGCAAGGCGACCGCAAGGGTCGCGAAGGTTCACGAGCCATAACAAGGAATCGTGGTCTGTGCAGACTAGGAATGGGCGTCCGTACAAGTACGAGTGAATCGCTGAACCGCAAAGATTACAGCGATGCATTCTTCCTTTGTCACCGTGTAATTGCGTTCAGGTTTGCCTAATGAGCGGCTTGTATAAGCAATCACGTGCTGACGCTTGTCATAGCGCTGGACCAAGACGGCACCCAGACCAAAGCCACTAGCGTCTGTGTAGATTTCTGTCGGCGCAGTAGGATTGAAGTGGCGAAGAATAGGTCGAGAGGTTAGCAGGAACGTCACCTCAAACACTCAAACTGTGCGTCTTTATGTAGCAGTTTTGTCAAAGGATAAGCGACGTCAGGAAAACCAGAAATAAATCGGCGAAAGTAAGAGCAAAGACCCAGAAAACTACGAAGTTGCTTCACTGACTGCGTTGCACTGAATGCCTCAACGGCTGCCGTCTTGAAGGGATCAGGGCGGACACCGTCTTTGTCAACATGATGACCCAGGACAAGGGTTTGATGGTCACCAAAGTTACATTTCTTGGAGTTGAGAACCGGCCAGCGTTTTATATGCAGTCGACGACAATATCCAGGCGCGTATTTTGCTCATTAAATGTGCGCCCTAATGTAACAACGTCATCAAGATAGCACATGCAGATGTTCCACTTTAACCCATGCAGAATGGTGTCCATGAACCGTTACACTGTTGCTGGAGGGTTGCACAGCCCAAATAGAATCACATTGAATTCAAATAATTCATCCGGGGTTATGAAGGCTGTTTTCTCCTTGTCTGCCAGGTATATCAGGATTTGCCAATATTCTGAGAGCACGTCCACAGATAATCAATAATTCGATAATCGACTCAAAATCTCCAGTTACGTTCTTTCTAACGAGTATGACCGGAGCAGCCCAAGGACACGAGAAGTCTTGTATTATCCTATTTTTGCTCATGTCAGTCACTTGTTCCCCTGATTATCTTGCGCCGTTAGGCGACACGCGATAAGGCTTTCGCCTGATCGTGCGCGTCGATCCCGTATCGATAGTTTGGCGTGTTCGTGACTCGGGAATCGAGAACGCTTTGTCCGGCTGCGCAAAGTAAAACACTGACAGATGCTTAGAAAGCGTGTCCATCAAGGTATGGGGCTCACTTGTGCTGAGTGACTTGTTTATAATAGACTGACGCTTTCGTCTGCGACGTGGCGCAGGTCAGCAGGTTCACTTGGCGTCTCTGTTTGTACGGCTACGGACGAAGACGTTTATTCTATAAAGTAGGCGAGTTTCAAGCTGTCTGGAAGCAGGACGGGTTCTGCTGAGCAGTTGACCGTCGACAAGTCAGCACGCCCGTTGACGATGAATGCCAGACAATGAGGGACAAAAACGTTCTTCTTCACATAATTTAGATGCATTGGCTCTACGGACGCATCGAAACTGTCTGGAAAATCACCACGAGATACAACCGGCACGCACACGTCAGCAAAACACTACCTGCAGATACACAAAGTTCACCTAGACTGCAAGTCTCCTCTAAGAGCCCGGATGAAAGATGGCCATCGACGCAAACTTCACCCTTGCGAGAATCCGTGGTCGCATCACACTGTCGCAAAAAGTCGATGCCCAAAATAACTTCTTGCGTCGATCGGGGAATACCTACACATTCCGTTGCAAAAGCTCCACCAGCCAAGGATACTGCAGCAGTGCACACACAAACAGGGCGCTATAACTCGTGCTCAATCAAGAAAACGTTGCAGCCTGGTCCCACCGAAATACAATTTTGCTCCCCAATCGACCTTTAAGACCGAGACTCATTACGCATACAGTTGCGCCGGCATCCACTAGACCCATTGTAGAAACACCATCAACAAGTACATGCACTTTGTTCTTAATAATACCAAATGCAGGGAGTATTTCTGTCGATAGTATGTGTCGACGGACCTTACCCCCATCAGCCGAGCTAGCTAGTTTCCCGGTTGTGAAGGCGAGGCGGAATTGCGCACTGGCGATGGAGATTGATGTAAACGCGGTGCACGAGAAGATGGTGGTGGCGTCAAACTCCTGTTAGATGCCGGCGAGTGAATCCGAAAGCTTCTCTGCCAGTAATCGTTGCTGGGAGGAATGCCAGCTGACCAATAGTAATGCTGTTGAGTTGTCCTCATAGGAAGTGTGGTCCTTGTTGAAGACCCCGATCGACCATTCCACGTTGCTGGGCGACGATTGCAGAACCTCGCTATGTGGGCCGCGACGATTCATTGGAAACACACCGGCAGATGCCGCAAATTTCGATGTTCCTCCATGTACTCACGCATGGTACTGTCGACTACAAAGCCAGCAGGTGGGTCACATTCATCATGGCTAGGCATCGGTCGCCGGGAGGCGTGCGTGCGTTGAGGGCGTTGGTCGTAGTCATGATCTTGATAGATCATGGTCCTTCTTGTTTGTGGGGTAGACCTATACTCAACATTCGCTGAGTGAACTGTCGGTTGCCTAGATGTCGAAACGGCCGTTGTTCTCATCTCGTGTGGCGAGTACGCACCAGTGTTGCCGGGTGTGCAACGGCACATCTCTTCCTGTTGGAGCAACTCTTCGCGAACAATCGGCCGTATTCTTGATTGAAGGTGAACACACGAGCTCGGGTCTACACTTGCCACCATTGTGACATTAGCCAGGCGACCAAACTTCGGTATTATCCGTCGCATCTTCAGCGTCCCAAAAGGTCCTGCAGTGGCGAATGACGTCAGACAAGGAATCCAAGCTTTCCTTGCCGTTCAAAAAATTGTACACGTCTTCAGCTACTCCTTTCAACAAATGCCCAACTTTGTCATCTTCAGACATTTGAGAGTTGACTATTTTGCACAGTTTCAGCACTTATTCAATGTAAGTTGTACAGGTCTCACCGGGAATCTGACCTTTTGCGAAAGCGCCTGTTCAGCGCATTTCTTTTTTGCACTAGAGTCCCCAGTACACGCTCTGAGCTCTTCGACTAAAAGCTCCCATGAAGTAAGCATGTCTTCATGATTCTCATACCAGACGAGCGCTGTGTCGGTAAGGGAAAACACAACATTGGACAACTGTGTGGCCGAGTTCCAACCGTTAGACCGGCTCACCCTTCAGTAGTTCTAGAGCCTTTCGTCGACATCTTCTCCGGCTTTTCCTCCGAAAGTGAGTGGCACCCGGTAGTATTGCCGCGAAACACTAGGTGCTGGCCTTGAAGTCGCGTCACATCCGTCGGGAATCGGGCTGGCGCATTCAGGCATGTCAGATGAGTGTGGCGGAAGTCCGGCAAGTCGCCGGCTTCAACGAAGTTGTAGCAGCGTAGGCTCCGTGGTTACGAGGTGTACCCTACACCGTCCACCAATTTATTACAAGCACGGTGAAAAGGGGTTTATTTAGGCGTGCGAGAGCAGGAACTGCAGGGCATGAACAGCAGGAATGGCCGCTGCACGGTCTTCGTTGTCCTCCTCCCTTCTCTTCTAGATCCCCGCGTCCTTTTTACGCACTTGAACGCCACAATATATTGAATGGGTGAAGGCAAATGTCTAATCAAGGCCGGATGGCCAATATCGACGCTCTTGTTGTGAAGAGATGTCACTTTCAGTTGTTGCTTTTGAGACCAGATATGAAGACGCTGAAGGTAAAGCTGCATTGGAACGATGACGTAACTGTGACGCAAGAGACGTGCGCGTCCTTGAACGTCGCGGACAGCTTCGCTCAGTGTGAAAAAGGCGTTCGTGAGAAATTCCCTGACATGTCTGCTTAGACAATCATCCGCTGGCTCGTCGTCATCGATGTCGTCATCATCATCATCAGCTTAATTTATGTGCGCTGCAGGACGAAGGGTTCTCCCTGCGATCTCAAATAACCCCTCTCGTGCGCCAACCGATTCCAACTAGCACCCGCAAATTTCCGATTTCGGTGGCACCATCTATTCCTCTGTTCTTCTCTACTGCGCTTCCCTTATCTTGGTACCCATTCTGTCACCGTCATTGTCCAACGGTTATCTAATGTGTGCAATACATGACCTGCCCAGCGCAATTTTTTTTCTGCAATGTCTATTAGAATATCGCCTATACCGGTTTGCTCTCTGCTCCCTACCGCTGTATTTCTGTCTCTTAAAGTTACGCCTAGCATTCTTCGTTCCATCGCTCTTTCTGCGGTCCTTAACTTTTTCACAAGTTTCTTTGTCAATCTCCAAGGCTGTGCCCCATATGTCAGCACCAGTAAAATGCGCTTATGAAAGGGGTGAGATCCCAGTCAGGAGCTCACGATTTCTGCATTATGCCGATCCAACCCATTTTTATTATTCCGTAAGTTTCCTTCTCATTGCCAGTTTTCGCTGTCATTAGTTCACGTAGGCAAACGGGCTCCTTCTCAGACTCTAGAGGCTGACTTTCGATCTTGAGCTCTTGTTCTCTTGCCCGGTTGTTCATCATTATCTTTCTCTTATGTCATAATAATCTTCAACCCCACTAATATACTCTCCTTGTCAAGGCCCTCAATCGTTTGTTGTAACTAATCAGCAGTGTTGCTGAATAGAACGATGTCAACGGCAAACCAAAGGTTACTGAAGTTTTCGCCATCCATCCTTACTTTTAAACCTTCTCAGCTTAATAGCTTGAATACTTCTTCCAAGCACGCTGTGAATAGCATTGGAGATTTTGCGACTCCATGTCTGATCGCTTTCTTTAGTTATATATTCCTACTTGTCTTGTGCAGAATTAAGGTGGATGTGGAATCTCTGTAGATATTTTCCAGGGTATTTACGTAAGCGGTCTGTATTCTTTTATTATGCAGCGCCTCTGTTACTCCTGGTATCTCTACCAAATAAAAGGCTTTTCGTAATCTATGAAAGCCATATGGAGAGGCCTATATTACTCTGCAGATTTATCCATACCCTAATAATGATATGGATGTTCCCATTGTAGCCAGCCAGCCATTGCTGACGCCAGCCTGTTCCTTTGGCTGACTAAAGTCCAGTGTTGCCCGTATTTTATTGGAGATTATATTAATAAATATTTTATACCTTACTTGCAGCAAACTAATGGGCCTATAATATTTCCGATATTTAATATCTCCCTTTTGTGAATTACTATATTATTTGCATTCCTCCAGTTTTATGGCAATCTTGCAGTCAATAGGCGCTTCGTTTAGAGAGCCGCTAGGTTTAAAAGCAGTGTCGCCGTCTTTTATTAAATCGACTGTTATTTCATCTTCTCTGGCCGCTCTTCCCCGTTTCATGTCTTGCAAAACCTTTCTGACCTCATCGCCAGTTTTAGGATGAGTTTCATTATCCTGTTCACTACTGTTTCGGATGGATTTATCCTGAGTCGCCTGGGTACTGTGCAGGTCAGCATAGAATTACGCCGCTGCTTCTATTATATCTTAGAGATTGCTAGTGATATTACCCTGCTTATTTTTCAGTGCATACATCTTGGTTTCTCATTTGCCAAGTTTCCTTCTCACTAACTCAGGCTGCCTCCATTTCTTACGGCTTCTTCAATCTTTCTCACCCTGTAATTTCGCATATCACTTATTTTTGCCTTGATAATAAATGTGACAGGTCCGACAATTATATCTCATCTCTTATGACTTTCATTTTTTGTCGTTTCTTTATTAAGTCCTTAGTTACTTGGGAGAGCTTGCCTACTGGTGTCGTTGGTGCCGTGCTTACCACTTGAATTGCTGCCTCCGAAGCCAGCCTCGTTACGGTTTCATTCATTAACTCTATGTGAACATGAATATTGACACGTGTACTTGTCTTTATCGGGCGACAGGTTTTGTCGCCTAACAAATGTTATCGCACAGCGCGGGACGCGCTTGCATGTATTCGAAGTTTCTAGAAAGTTATCGATGCTTGTATCCGCTGTCTGTTGTCGCTGAACGTTGTGTTATCTGATTTCATCGCTTGACACGAATGGTGTAGAACCTTTTAGAAGGCATGCGGGTCCCAACATTTAATCTGGACCATTCGATGATTGCTGTATAAAAGCCGACGCGCTCGACCCGCTGATCAGATTTTCGACGATCGCCGACCGTGTTCGCCGCTATCGTTGTGCTATAAGTGTAGCCTCTTTTGTTGGCACAGGTTCGCCCAATAAAAGTTAGTTTTGTGGTTCACAGTATTGCTGCTGTGTTCTTTGACGTCACGACCACGTGACATCTGGTGGAGGTGCTTGTGCGTTCATGTACCGAACGCCCCCGCAAAGCCGCGATCCAAGCCCGAAGCCCGACGACAAAACCAAGGTCGCCCAAGACCAGCGCGCTAGCCGCCGGCTGCAAGGACTGCCCCCAGAGCACGGACTTCTACCTGAGACGAGCAGGAAGATTGCCACCAAGTCCACCCCAATGGCAGCCCCAACGTCCCCCGTCATGCTGCAGCAGCCCAGGGAGCCTCTGACGTTCCGCGGTTCAACTTTCGAGGACCCGGAAAGCTGGCTTGAGACGTACGAGAGGGTCGCTACGTTTAACAAATGGAACAGCGACGACAAGCTGCGGCATGTCTATTTCGCACTGGAAGACGCCGCCAGGACCTGGTTCGAGAATCGAGAAGCCACCTTAACGACATGGGACCTGTTCCGAAGCGGCTTCTTACAAACATTTACAAGCGTCGTACGAAAAGAGCGAGCCCAAGCACTACTAGAAACCAGAGTGCAGCTGCCAAACGAGACGATCGCGATCTTCACGGAGGAGATGGCCCGTCTTTTCTGGCACGCCGACCCGGAAATGTCAGAGGAGAAAAAAGTCCGCTTCCTGATGCGGGGCGTCAAGCAAGAACTTTTCGCAGGACTAATTCGTCACCCGCCGAAGACCGTAGCTGAGTTTTCTGCAGAGGCATCGACGTTCGAGAAAACTCTGGAGATGCGCACCCGGCAATATAACCGCCAGGGGCTCACGCCACAGTACGCCATCCAAGGACTGGATTCCGGCGACCTTCAGGAGACCATCAGGGCCATTGTGCGCGAAGAACTGCGCAAGGTCCTGCCTTCGTCGCAGCCGCAAGTGGCTTTGATCGCCGACATCGTGAAAGAAGAAGTTCAGCGATCGCTTGGGGTTCCCGAGTTACAACCACAATCATCGCAGCCCCAGCCAGAAGCGATGACCTACGCCGCAGTCGCCCGCCGTCAAGGTCCCCCTCCACGACCGCGCCAGGGCCCTGCAACGCCGCAATTCCGTCGACCACCGCCGCCGCCGCCAGCACGCCCACCCGTCGCCCAGCGCAGCTACCCGAGGAAAACAGACATTTGGCGAGCCCCCGACCACCGCCCGCTCTGCTATCACTGCGGAGAAGCCGGCCGTGTGTATCGCCGATGCCCATACCGCAACTTGGGACTGAGAGGGTTCGCCGTCAACGCGCCGCGTCCACAGCTTGGAGAGCGCCCACGTGACATCTCCGACTACCTCGCCGCTACTCAGTGGAGCCCTCGACGACCGTCCCGTTCGCCGTCACCAGGCCGCTACCTGTCGCCGCAGCGCCGACCATATACCGGCCCAGCCCGGGGCCGCTCTGCGAGCCCATATCCGGAAAACTAAAAGCAGCAACCGATGGAGGTGCGGTTGCTGTTCGTCGAACTGACGAAGATCCTCCGCCGTCGACGAAGACGACAAAGAAACGATCTCGACGACCTAATGACGACACGCCGCCGTCCCGACGAAGTCAGGAAGCCAAGACTACACCGACGAAGGACGGCTTGACGACGCGGCGTTCCAGCTTCAGTTCAACACGACGCAGCCGTGATCCGACGCCAAGACCCAACTGCAACGCCAGACAAAGAACCACCGACCTCGATGTACTTCTAGACGGCCACGCAGTCACTGCCTTAGTCGACACAGGGGCCGATTACTCCGTAATGAGTGGACACATCGCCGCCCAGTTGAAGAAGGTTAAGACTGCATGGGAGGGTCCCCAAATTCGGACCGCTGGAGGACACCTCATTACGCCGACTGGAATCTGCACGGCAAGAATAACCGTTCATGACCGGACTTAACCTGCCACCTTCGTTATCCTCCAACAGTGTTCACGAGACGTCATTCTCGGTATGGACTTCCTGAACCAACACGGCGCAGTCATCGACCTGAAGTAGAAGTCAATAACGCTGTCGGAAGATAACGCGATACCGCCGGAGAGCCCTCGTAGTCACCACGTCTTGAGTGTGCTTGAAGACCAAGTGAGCATCCCGCCCTGCTCCAGCATTGTTATTTCGGTCGGCACCGAAATACCCGCTGACGTAGAAGGTGTCATCGAAGGCGACCAACGTCTCCTGCTAGACCGTGAAATTTGCATCGCAAGAGGGATCGCTCGACTGCATGGAGGGAAAACTGAAGTGTTGCTGACAAACTTCAGCCAGGAGTTCAAGCACATCAACAAGGGCACGACGATCGCGTACATCGAGGAAATTGTGGAAACCAGTAATGCGTTTGTCCTCTCGGATTCCGCCGCATCTACCCCGACGACCATGGTTCCCGAACCAGACTACGACATTGATCCAAGTCTCCCAGTGATTAAGCAACAGCAGCTCAGAAGTCTGCTCCGACGATACAAAGGCTGCTTTTCGACGACATCGAGGATTCGACAACCACCAGTCGCCAAGCATCGCATAATCACTGAGGAGTACGCTCGACCACTCCGCCAAAGCCCTTACCGAGTTTCGCCGCGCGAACGCGAAGCTATAAGCGAACAAGTCGACGAAATGCTGCGCGACGACATCATCCAGCCGTCGAAAAGCCCGTGGGCATCCCCTGTTGTCCTGGTAAAGAAAAAGGACGGAACCCTATGTTTCTGCGTCGATTATCGTCGTCTGAACAAGATCACGAAGAAGGGCGTATACGCCCTTCCACGGATAGACGACGCATTGGATCGGCTCTGCAACGCTAAGTACTTCTCCTCGATGGACCTCAAGTCTGGCTATTGGCAAATAGAAGTCGACGAAAGAGATCGCGAAAAGACCGCCTTCATCACCCCAGACGGCCTCTACGAGTTCAAGGTTATGCCATTTGGAATGTGCTCGGCGCCTGCAACGTTCCAGCGCGTGATGGACACGGTTTTAGCGGGATTGAAATGGCAGACCTGTCTCGTTTACTTGGATGACGTCATTGTATTCGCCGGAAATTTCGACGATCACCTTAGGCGGCTTGCCACAGTACTAGAGGCCATAAAGTCCTCAGGGCTCACTCTGAAGCAAGAAAAATGCCGCTTTGCTTACGACGAGCTTCTGTTCCTAGGCCACGTCATCAGTAAATCCGGAGTACGCCCCGACCCCCAGAAAACAGCTGCCATCGCAAAGTTCCCTCAGCCCACCGACAAGAAGGCAGTGCGTAGATTCCTTGGCATGTGTGCCTACTACAGGCGCTTTGCTAAGGACTTTTGACGCATCGCCGAGCTGTTGACACGTCTAACTAAATGTGATGTTGAGTTCAAGTGGGAAACGCCGCAGGCCGACGCATTTGAAGAACTCAAACGACGCATGCAGTCGCCGCCGGTACTTGCGCACTTCGACGAGTACGCCGATACAGAAATCCATACTGACGCCAGTAGCCTAGGCCTCGGTGCCGTTCTAGTCCAGAGGAAAGAAGGACTTGAAAGGGTGATATCGTATGCTAGCCGGTCGCTGTCAAAAGCGGAAAGCAACTATTCTACGACTGAAAAGGAATGCCTCGCCATCATTTGGGCTACAGCTAAATTCCGCCCTTACCTCTATGGCAGGCCATTGAAAGTCGTCAGTGACCATCACGCATTGTGTTGGCTAGCGGGTATAAAGGATCCTTCAGGACGACTGGCGCGGTGGAGCCTCAGACTACAAGAATACGACATCACTGTAACTTACAAGTCCGGACGAAAACACTCCGATGCCGATTGCCTATCACGCGCCCCCATTGACCCGCCGCCGCAAGATGACGAAGATGACGACGCCTTCCTTGGCATGATAAGCGCGGAAGACTTCGCTGAACAGCAGCGGGCAGACCCGGAGCTAAAAGGTCTGGTGGAATATTTGGAAGGGCACACCGACGTTGTCCCCAGGGCATTTAAGCGCGGATTATCTTCCTTCACGCTTCAAAACAATCTCCTCGTGAAGAAGAACTTTTCACCAGTCCGCGCCAACTACCTTCTTGTTGTCCCGTCAGGACTTCGTCCAGAAGTATTGCACGCCCTACATGACGATCCGATCGCTGGACACCTCGGCTTTTCCCGGACACTATCGAGGATACAAGACAAGTATTATTGGCCGCGCCAGACCGCCGACGTCGCCCGTTATGTCAGAACATGCCGAGACTGTCAGCGACGCAAGACACCGCCGACAAGGCCAGCCGGATTACTACAGCCAATCGAGCCTCCTTGCCGACCATTCCAGCAGATAGGGATGGACTTCCTGGGACCCTTTCCGACGTCAACAACCGGAAATAAGTGGATCGTCGTGGCGACAGACTACCTCACCCGCTTCGCTGAAACTAAAGCACTGCCGAAAAGTAGCGCAGGCGAAGTGGCGAAATTCTTTGTCGAAAACATCCTGCTTCGACATGGCGCCCCAGAAGTCCTCATCACCGACAGAGGAACGGCCTTTACAGCAGAGCTCACCCAAGCCATTCTGAAATACAGTCAGACAAGGCACAGGAGGACCACGGCCTACCACCTGCAGACGAATGGTCTTACGGAGCGGCTGAATAAGACCCTCGCCGACATGCTAGCGATGTACGTCGACGTCGAACACAAGACCTGGGATGCCGTCCTGCCGTACGTAACATTCGCTTACAACACGGCGGTGCAAGAAACAACACAGATCACGCCGTTTGAGCTGGTTTACGGCAGGAACCCGACGACGACGCTCGACGCCATGCTGTCTCACGTGACTGACGAAGAGAATGTTGACGTCGCTAGCTATCTCCAGCGCGCCGAAGAAGCCCGACAGCTCGCCCGCCTACGGATCAAGAACCAACAGAGGACCGACAGCCTGCACTACAACCTCCGACGACGCTTTATTGAGTACCAGCCCGGTGACCGCGTTTGGGTTTAGACACCGATACGCCGACGAGGCCTCAGTGAGAAACTACTCCGACGCTATTTCGGACCCTACAAGGTCATCTGACGTATTGGCGCTCTGGACTATGAGGTCGTGCCAGACAGCATTTCGCATTCACAGCGACGTCGCGCACGACCTGAAGTGGTCCACGTGGTGCGTCTTAAACCTTTTTACGGACGGTAACGAACTTTCCTTATTTTGTTTTTGTTTTTTCTTTGCTATGAGTGCTTACTTATTACTTTCGTTTGTATGCAGCATCGGGTCCATGCTTTTTAAGAGGGGGGTATTGACACGTGTACTTGTCTTTATCGGGCGACAAGTTTTGTCGCCTAACAAATGTTATCGCACAGCCAGGGACGCGCTTGCATGTATCCGAAGTTTCTAGAAAGTTATCGATGCTTCTATCCGCTGTCTGTTGTCGCTGAACGTTGTGATATCTGATTTCATCGCTTGACACGAATGGTGTAGAACATTTTAGAAGGCATGCGGGTCCCAACATTTAATCTGGAACATTCGATGATTGCTGTATAAAAGCCGACGCGCTTGACCCGCTGATCAGATTTTCGACGATCGCCGATCGTGTTCGCCGCTATCGTTGTGCTATAAGTGTAGCCTCTTTTGTGGGCACAGGTTCGCCCAATAAAAGTTAGTTTTGTGTTTCACAGTATTGCTGCTGTGTTCTTTGACGTCACGACCACGTGACAATATCTCCCTGTTTAAGGCTGCACATTTGTTTGCAAGTATTAGCTTAAATTTATCTGCTTTTCCCCTTGTACCTCTAAGTTTACCTGTTTCTTCTGGCCCAAATTTTCTGTTTCTCTGCTCAGATTGAGGTAAATCCTTTGCCTCACTAACCTATAATTACGGCACTTTACCCTAACTATCACTTCTACATCTTGGACTATGCTGGTATCGTCAGAAAGTATGAAATCAATTTTGTTTCTTGTCTCACCATTAGGGCTTTTCTAGGTCCACGTTCTGTTGCGACGTTTCCTAAAAAAAAGCTGTTAATTATTCCCAGCTTATTCCTTCCCTTCAAAGTCGACCAGCAGCTCTGTAGCGTTTCTACAATCGACACCGTAGTTTACAAATGCCTGTTCCCCCGCCTGCTTTCGCCCACGTTTGCATTGAAGTGACCCATACTACTGTATACGGAGTTTGCACTTTTCTCATCACTAGTTCAACATCTTCATAAAACTCATGTACATCCTCATTTTCGTGACTCGATATTGGAGCGTAAGCTTGTACTACCTCTAATCTATACATTCTGTTAAGATGATTACGACTACTGCTACACTCTTATTAATGCTGCAGATTTCGTCAATGTTGCCCGCTATGTCCTTCTGAATTAGAAATCCTACCCCATATTGCTTCTTATCAGGGAGACCTCTATAGCAGAGGACATGGCCGATATGTAGCAGCGTATAAGCTTCACCAGTTCTAATCTCACTAAGGCCGATAATGTTCCAAACAACCTCTGACAGCTTTTCAAATTGTCCTGCTAAGCTAGTCTCACTCGCCAGAATTCGCTTGTCAAAGGTTGACGTGGTCAGATTCCATTGTTGGCCGGTCCAGACCGAGAGATTCTTAGCGTCCTCTGCGGCGTCACAGGTGTGACCGCCGCCTTGGTTAGGTGCTCCGCAACTGCTGGGGACTGAGGGCCATAGCTTAATTGCAGATATGATCAGGGAGGTTGTGGCCAGACTGCACCAGGGAGGCAAATTCCTGTTCTGGTGAGGGAGTGTCTTTGTTCAAGTTTACTGCGCCTTCGTAATTTGGTTGTACCTAGATTAGTATAGTCCCACTGGCTCTCAGCATCTTTCGGCGGTGTCAGCTGTCACTGAGAACCTGCAGATGTTGTGCACTGGAGAATTCCAAATTCAGATGCGCGATCGTCAAAAAAGAAAACACGAGGGGGGGGGGGAGAGGATTTGAACTTACGACTACCGCAACCGAGCATTCGACATAGCTCAGTAAGATAATCCCGTAGGCGGCTAGGCTAGCTTGTCGCCGAGAAGTACGGCCCAAAGGACACTATATACCAAAGTGATCCGATGATTTGTCCGCCCTTTGTGGGTTGTGGGTCATAGGTTGCATGATATAACGTCAATTCTCCGTGGTCCTCACCTCATCGTTCCTGATTCTCACGAATGCACGCCCTCATGAACGCGCCTAGGTACACGATATATTTTCGCTCACAGCACGTAACACTTGTCTGCAAAAATAAAAACGGGAAAAGTTTTCAGCACTTACCGGGAAGCCCCGAGTCACGTTTCATCCGCTTGTCGCGTCTGCTTATCCCCTGGCGTCCGAAAGCTTGCGCTCCAGGGTAGCTATTCAGAATAGCGAGTCGTGCCGCCATGTCCATACCCCTCTGAGCATCGCGCAAAGCAGGCGACCACTGGCTACAACAATATAATTGGTCCCGTTAAGATGACAGATGCTAGGCCGGTCACAAAAAAGTCGTACAGTATGTCACACGAAAAGAAACCTTGGTTGAAAAAGTAAACATAAAGTATGTTAGATGCTTGAATAATATGGCCATCGGTGTCGATGTTCGCCTCGCCTATACTCTGTCCCCGAAAGAAGACGGATCTCTGTGTTTGTGCACTGATTATCGGATCTTGAATAGCTAAACGGACATTTTTTTTCCTTTTCCAGTGCCAAGGATCGATGACATATTTGAAGAAACTGGAGCTTGTAAAATATTTTCCCGCATAGTCCTTTGCAAAGGCTTTTAGCAGATTGCGCTTGAAGAGGAATATAAAATGTATGGTGCCTTTATCACTGTATTTGATGTGTGCGAATATAATCGTTTGCCTTATGGGCAGAAAAACAGTGCAGCATGGTTCCAAAGAGGATGATTGTGTCCTCAACCCATTTATCAGATTATTCTGTAATGTGTATGCACACGACATCATAGTCTACTCCAAGGATGAAACATAACACGCCGAACACTTGACATTGATTTTCATAGCATTAGGTCACCCCAAACCTAAGGTAAATTTTAAGAAAAGTGGCTTTTTTAAACAAAACATTACAGTTCTCGGTCGCATTTTGGGCGTATTAACAAACAGCATGAAGGAGGAGATCGTGGTGCGCGTACGACAGATGAAGAAGCCGGACTATGTACATGCACTCAGAGATTTTCTTGGCATCGCAGGAAATTTTTGAAAATACACAAAGGATTTTCCAGCACGCGCTCTTAGACAATTGAACAACCTGCTCCATAAAAAAAGATTTCATTTGAACTGAATAATGTGAGAAAGCGTACAGAGATTTGCTATTAGCCATATTTCGGACCTGGTCCTTACAATACCGGACCTCACCGTTCCATATGAAATTACAACGGATTCATTGAACTACGGAGCAGGTGGTGTACAGTACCAACGAAGAAGCACAAGTAGCTGTGAAAGAGGAAGACAAGTGGTTAGAAATTATCCTTATACTTTCAAAAATCTGAATAAAACAACAGCACAACTGAAGAGGAGGCATTGGCCGTTGTCCTAGTGATTAGGTATTTGTGATTGTACCTAGAAAGCACGATATTCAAACTGTTCACTGACCATCAGGCGCTTACGCATTTGGCTTATGGTAGTCAACCCAAAGGCGGACTGCTCGCTGGATCAGTGCAATTCTACACTTGGATTTGGAGGTGGCACACAGAATCGGAAAGATTTCTCAGATGCTGATGGGCTGTCTCAAATTAAAGTTGTTAGTAATTATGGGAATGAGGAAAGTGTGTACTCACTTAAAATGTGGAAAGGCACAGAAGAGCTGATATATTTAGACGGAAAGTTTCACATACCGTATATACTGAAAACAAAACTTCTTTACCTCTGTCATGACAGTCCAGAGTCAGGACGGCATGACGGCTGCTGGAGAACATACTACAAAATGAGAATACTTGCATGCCCCGGTATGAAGAAATATACTACCGATTACATCAGCTCTTGTCAACAATGTCAACTGAACAAACCAAAATATTAGCATAAGACAGACAGCATAAATTTCGCACCTCATTTTAATGTGCCATTTGAAACCGTAATTGTTGATTTCGCTGAACTGAAGAAAAAAAGCGATGGATTGAAGAAAGCCCAGTCATTTCGAGTGTGCATTAATGAATGCTGATTCTGTGATATCTCTCTTGAATAGATACATGGTTAAAGAATTGAAATCTGTCGTATTCGACAATGGCCCTGCATTCAAGTGTCAGGCATTTGCAAGGTGGGCAAAAGACAAATATTACCCTGAAGTTCATAACCCCATACCATCCATCAGCTAATGTACTACCAGAACGAGTTATCCGATATATAAAACAATATATAATATGTACCCAGGATTCCAAGGAGGGTAAAAGTATTGTCTACAAGCAGCTGTGTCGCGCCATAGTAGATCTCATACGAGCACTCTGGGATGCAGTCGTCAACACGCCGTCTTTGAGGAGCCGGCCTATTTGCCTCCAGACGACATACTTGGCGTAACAGAGAAGCTTAAGTTGAAAGAAACGAAGAAACTTTGAGAACAGCAAAGGAAGCCCAGGGAAGCGATTAAAATAGCATTTGACAAATGTCATGACACAAATATCCCTGCAATTGCACGGGGCAAGATGGTTCTGGCGCGGAAGGATATGGCGGACCTAACACAAAACTTGTGGGTCCGTTCAAAGTGGTAAAATTGGCTTCAAAAGAAGGAGTACTCAAGACCACCGGGAACATGACGAAAAACGGTGCGATGGAAATAGCAGTCATTGCCCACTTCATCCCTCATTTGCAGCGGATGGGTGAAACAAACCCTGGGAGAGTGTAGTGGGCCGTGGTCGCAAATGACAGGCCTGTCGGGAACGGGGGAAGAATACAAGGAAGAGTAAAGAGATCGTGCTATTGTTCGGTGCACACTTGTCGTGGAATGTTTCGTTACTTGTACTTACTATTTGAAATAAAGAAAATGATGAATAATGGCAATGAATGCGGATGCAGAAACAACCTGCCACATGCTGGAAACCATTCCACGTCTTCCCATTACGTGTGCGATGCTCTAGCCAATTGAGATACCGCAACGCTGTTCTTCCATGCAATTTCTTGGGTATTTATTAGCTACTACTACAACTAACCTTCGGAGTGTTAGCTGGCGTCACCACTCAAAAAGCTTGGCGGTGGATGTGGAAGATCTTTTCTGCCAGAGGCGTCACGAGCACGTGACCTTTCTTGCTGAAGGCAGCTGGTCAATCAACCTGCACATGCTACCTGAAGGCATCAATGTTGCCGTATTCGAGACCTTCGTTATGTAAGAACGAGAGAAAAGGGGGTTAACCGTGGGGCTCGCTTTTGATTAATCATATCACTAGAAGCCAACAAACAGACACCAAGGAAAATATAGCGGCAATTACTTATACTTACTAATGAGGATTAAAAAAATTAGTAATGGCAATGAAAGCGGACGAAAAACAACTTGTTGCAGGTGGGGACTGTACCCATGTCTTCGCATTACGCGTGCGATGCTCTATTTAATTGTGCTACCGCGCTGCGGTAGCTGAACTGGTCACTTCGCAGGAAACTGCCCAAATAAAAGGCCAGTATTCGCTTATATAAGCAGTCATCCGAATAACCTCCATTTTCTAATGCCAAACATGATAGATCTAATGGTGAATGGCAAATAATATCGGGTACTAAGAGGCCACTATGGACGTCGTACATCCAAAGCATCTAAAAAGCGAAGACTACGTGCCGGGATGCGCGTGGATAAGGCAGGTCATCAGCGAAGACGCAGTGTGTCTGCCTATGGCAAAGGCACAGATTGAGGGACCTTTTAGAGATATCGAGACAGTGGCAGCAATGTCCAATGGGCTACTGAAAGGCTACGCCTCCTTTTTCTCAAACAGCTCAGAACCACTACTGAATAAAAGAGTTGCACGTTTGCTGAATCCCAGGTGATGGCTTTGACGAGGTCCAAAGCACGCGAACTAGCTCAGCAGCTCCGTTACGACAAGGAAGAAAGTGCAAAATAAAAGAGTATGAAACAGCTAGCTCCGGATACATAGAGAAGCGCTGAGGTGGAAATCTTTCCTATACCCCGAAAGAAAATCAGGAAGGGGGTTATGCTGAAGAGACGCCAACCAAAAATAGGCACTCTAAATGAAAATAAAACGTGTTCTGTAGGTAGCGCTACCGATGGTATTGAAATGAGCAACTAATTTCTGACTTGCCGAGGGCTAACCACGAGAAAAGCAAACAAATGCACAGAGAGAGACGTAGAAATTTGGAGAGAGTTGCTGGCGCCATAACGTCCGATAGAAGCGTCGCTCGCCCACGACGACCAGAGTGTGCTCGTGCTGGTGTTTCCCTAGGAAGGAGGCCGCAATAACGCGAGTGTGGGGGCACCCTGCTGCAGTGGATGTTCAGCCATCACTTCGGACGGGCACATCATCGCTTCGATCAACCTAATAGCTGGCAAACCTCATATTGAATCTCGTGGCGTCAGAGGAATCTGCTACGCGTCAACACGGCAAAAGCAGTTCCTTAGGTGTTTCCCTCGTGGCAACCACCCCCCTCCCGCCCCATTCATCAGTGCCTGTTCAGAAGCCAATTCAGCGTTGACGCGTCTGTTGACGGGTCAACAACAGAGCCCACTATTTATGACAACGGTTTATCCGTAGAACTACCGTGGAATGGCATCAATCTCTGTTTCCCACAAGGCGATGTGATTACAACATGTGTGGGGGAGACGGTGCAAGACAGGAGACGCAGCTGGCAGAACAGTCCCAGGACAAGAGAGGGATGTTACGACCTATACGACAATTGTGACAGTTCGAGACAAAGTCATTAGACACCTAGATATTTCAACTGCTTTAAAAGGCTGACGTATGGTGCAGTGAGGGAGCCTCCTGACGTGTCGTGATGCGAACTCAGATATTTGATATGCTCCTACATTGAGTGGACTTCTCGATTTCGAGGGAGTTTAATAATGCTAAATATACCATAAATATTTTCCCTTCATTCCTCCTAGCGGCCGTAATGATCAATGTCCCGGGTGGATTCCTGGCTAAAATGCCAGCTCGAGCCACAAAAGTATGCTGAAAGCGCACTCGCTGTCAGCGCTTTCTGTGCAGCCTTCGAAGTTATTGTGGAAAAAGTCGCTGTTGAAGTGTTTAATCCTTTCTATGTTATTCACCCGAAATACACAAAGAACGCGCTTTGGGCACCTAAAAAGTCACAAGCATAATGTGAAGCTAGGGTTACCTTTCCACGGGTTAGTCGCGTCCTTACAAAATAAAATAAAACGCCGGGGAGTGAAAAGTTGATATTGAAATACAGGCTGCATTTTTTATACTTATGATGAATAACCACCTACACCAAATTACCAAGGTTTGTCGTTATGGCGCGATGCTTCAGTTAATTTCCTTTCCCTTGTCCTCTTGCAGCTTCAATGCTAGTAAAGGAGGGAAGGTGATGAAGGTCCGAAGTCGGCGCCCCTCGATGATTCGAGTGCACGGTGGCAGCGCGAAGGAAGAGCCGTTGTCCGATGAAGTGACGCTTTATTCAAACGCCGAAGCGTCTGTCCGGGTCCAAGCCCGAAGCTCCGCTCTCCCCCACACAACAAAACATGACTTTTTAAGCGCTCAGTTGTACAAAGTATTCGCAAACCAGCCAATCACACATGCGAGTTCACATCATTGTAACCAATAGCACAACCACTTTCGTGCCGCACACGGCATTGGTGGAAACAGTGGCACTCTTTAGAACACGCCAGGGGATAGGATTTCGCAAAGACACTTGCCAGCTCCATCTCCTCTGCGTTGGGCTGCGAGTAATGGCCCCTGATGTCTTCCCTCTTTTCACCTGCAACCGGCCGCCATACAAGCTGCCGAGAATGTTCCGTGAAATCGCGGATTAATAACTCCATATCTGACGGACAGCGGGCTACCCTGCCAGTACTGAGAAATCTGTCTCCCGTGCAGCTGTGTGCCGGTTCGCTTGAAATACAAACGCCATAATTGGTACCCGATGGCAATAGCACATAAAAGCATTCCTCGGTCATAGCCGGCTAAGTGATAAAGCTACCGCCATTTTCACGGGAATCCTTAGCAGGCTCACGTGGATGGCAAACATCAAAGCGGCTGGGCAGCGTCGCGTCGCCCAAATTGCGTGACGGGACATTTGGGGAGCGCGTGGGCATTAGCGGTGGCGGTGACTTCAAGCACCCCTCTTCTTTCATCGTCCCGCTCGTCTCCCCGAACGCTCCCCTTCAGCTCGGCCCTTGTACCCTTTTGTTCCGAGCGGGGGTGCCGTTCTAGCGCCTTTTCTACGGTGCCGCCACTAATCCGCTTTCTCTTCACGCGTGAGTGCTGCCCGCGTCCCCTCTTCGCGGAACCCATATGCGTGCCTCATTTCTGGTGGTTGGCCGATACAGCAGGTGTGCGCCCGTCCTACGCTTTGCTGTAGTCGCCTAAACTGGGCCACAAAATAACAGCGAGATCAAGTCCCTAATCTGAAACTGACTGCTTCATTCTTTAGAAACGGCTTTTATTTTTGTTCCACGACAGGACCAATGCTATCGGGGCAGATTAAAAATATAGAGGCCCGGAAACCGGCGATGGTACCCACGCGAAATGATCTATGCCCGAGAAAGGTGAACTTATATAGTAAGTTTCTTTTGGAATCAATGCTAATGCTGTAATTTAATACACAACATAATTTCGTACAAAGTGTTTTTGCAATAGCTTGACAGAATGGTAGTACGTCCTAATATTATTAAACCTATAAATTTTTATTGGATACAGGCTTCCATAATTTTAACATATAGAATAAGTGGCTCTGTAATTTCCACTGCAACTTAACATGGGTTCAATGACCTACTTCATGCCATAAATTCTGTCAGCCTACTCGTATAGACAACATTATTAATCCCATCCACCATGGCCTCGGCTAGATGCCCAGAAGCAACTTCCTAGCTCTTCTCATTGGTAAAGGCTCGGTAGGCATCAGACAGGCGACATTGCAAATTGAAATGCGCAGTATGCTATTGATAGGAATAATCAGTGATATAGACCGAATGCAGTATAGTGGAATCTGTCCGGAATAAGATGATAAAGTTCATTTACTTTCACTATAGATTCATCATCAGTGTTACTAAACAGAAAGCGTGCAGAGATTCTATTGCTACATTTGTGTCAGGAAGTCGACTGGCCATCTATAGGTTCTACTATTATATGCTCCACTATTCCAACATTAAGTGCTCGGCGCTTGTCATCATGCGTAAGCCAAAAATTAGCCTCGCCTTCAGAACGTATATTCAGCGTTTAAAGCTTACGCAGCGTGGAATCTGAAGGAATGTTTATATTTCCTCATCCTAGGTGCACAGCATGGTAGTCACATTTACATCATATACTGGTCTAGAGTGAAAAATAAAAGAAAGATGAAGGGGGAAGGCAAGGAGGCTAAGCAGATATTTGTGTGTGGTTCGCTACCCTACTAGAGTAAGCAAACATTTTGTTTAGGTTTACGGTCTGTGGGCGTGCCTACGTCGAACATGAGCTGCTTCGAAAAAGTTCAGCCTCGTGAACTTTTGACGGCGACAGTGCTATTGCGCACATCTACTTTCTTTATTCTGCATACATTTAAGAAGAAATAAGTGGCCTTCCGGCCAATGTCATGCAGTGCGTACTCCTGGCTCATATTCAGGAAAGACATCACTAACGTGATCTATTAGGTAATACAACTCAACTTTTAAATATTACATAATTGTTTGCACAAATGAGGTATAATAAATATATAAACAAATAAAGAATATTAAGATTGACTATGACATTTTACTCAATTGGCAAGACTATTACAAAACTGGGCCTGCTCGTCTCGTGTACCTACCTAAATGTTGTATAAAACTGAAAGAGCGAATTTCAAATTCAAGAATGACATGTCTTGTGGCACCATGACAGAAGAGGGAAAGTGTGGCTTAGCTGGACCGTGGCAATACTCAGCTGCCAATACTCACGCTCGATAAAGGATACTTTAGAATCCCATTTACAGGCTGTGGATAAAATTATAAATGATGCTCAGTAGGTGCTGGACTGATTATGACGAAACCACTGTACCGATATGGGTCCTAAGCAGCTCTAATAAGGAAGCATTTCTATCAAAGCCTCACGGGCGTTTCTAATGTTTTTAATTGTTCGAACACGTTCAATTTAGGGTAAATAATGTTCTCATTGAATTATGGAAGAATTGTATCAGTATTAACGGTCGGCTTAATCAAAACTGGAGGAGGTTTCATGTGTGAAAGCCTTCCCTCCTTTTACACAACATGTCTCAGGACTTTAACGGCTCCAGGGAACTGGAAGAATTCAAACGTTATACTAACCCAAAAAGAGAGGCGTTAAAAAAGTTAAAAATTATTTGCCCATTAGCTTGATTTCTGTATTGCATAATATACGCACCAAGATAATTTCCAATACAGTAAGGGAAACACGACTTCAGTCAACCCAGACAAACAGGCTGACTTTAGGAAGGGCTACTCTATAATGGACCACATCTATGTCATCAATGAGGTAATCGAGAAATACGCAGACTGCAACCAACCTCTGTATATGTATTTCATAGATTATCATAAATGCATTCTATTCATTAGAGATACAGCATTCATAGAAGCATTACGTAATCAAGGAGTACAAGAGGGATACGTGAATATCTCGGGAAATATCTGCACAGAGTGCACAACTGCCTTAGTTTTCCACAAGAAAAGTTACCTATAAGGTACAAACCTAAAGAAAGGGGGTGAAACAAAGTGACGCAATATCTTCAATGATATTGACTGCATGCTTACTATTCAAGCGATTCGACTGAAAAGGCTGAGGAGTGATCATCAACGGTGAATCAGCAACCTTTAGTTTGCAGATGAGATTGTCGGGTTCAGCAACAATGAACACCTATTTCAACATTTGATTGATGACCTTAACCGACAGTGTCAGAGTGGGGCTGAAGATTGATATTCAGAAGGCAAACATAATGTCCAATAGCCTTGTTAAGTAACACGATTTCAAGATCGGGGGATAGCCTCTAGAATCCGTAAAGGCGTACATTTACCTAGGTCAATTACTCAAAAGGGACCCTGATCATCAGAAGAAAATTTAAAGAAAAATAAAAATGGGCTGCAGTGCATATGACATGCATTGCCAGATCCTGACCGGGAGCCTAGCACTAGCATTGAAAAGAATGGTGTTTAATCAATGCCTTCTACCGGTTCTAACATATGGGGCAGAAATTAGTTGACAAAAAAGCTCTAGAACAAATTAAGAACCGTGCATGGAGCTTTAGAATGAGAAATGTTAGGCGTAATGCTAAGAGACACGAAGAGAGCAGTGTGGATTAGAGGGCAAACCGGCATAGCCAATATTCTAATTGGCATTAAGGAACAAAATCGAGAAAGGCAGGCCATATATTGCACAGGATGGATAACCGGTGTACCACTAGAGTAACGGAATGGGTGTCCAGAGAAGGGAAGCACAGTCGAGGACGGCAAAAAATTACGTGGGTTGAAGAATATAGGGAATCCGCACGCAAACGTTGAAATCAGCTGGTGCTGGACACAAGTCATCGGAAATCGCAAGGTGAGGCATTCGACCTGCAGTGGATAGAATAGTCTCATAATGGTGGTTATTACTATATCACCGTGTTGTGATCTGACTTAGCAATAGAATGAGTCAAGAACTGAACTGCAGAATTATATAGCAAGTATGTTTGCTGTAGTTGAAGAGGATAAGTTCCTCTTCAACAACTTTGTGGGGATAACATAAGAAAGGTCTACTGTTTGCACCACAGGCAACATTATCAGGTCCTTGTGCGTTTTCGCAAAATTTTCAGTGCTCTTCTTCGTACGTTGTGGTAAAACGATGTTAACACCATTGCATATCACAAAATACCGTGAAGCTATGCCGGAATGGTTCAAATGGTAAGACAGTTGCACTGCATATTGAGGATAATGTTTAGCCGTCGAGGTACCCGTTTGTACTAAGCAAAAAACTTGTGTATTAATTCAGACACGCTTCATTTTCGTCCAACATCAGGTACGCAAAATCGTGCTTTGATGTAATGCAAATGCACCCCGTCAAATAGCACTAACTATATTCCTTCGCATGAATAGTAGGTCTGCGACTGCTGATGGTCTTTATACTTTTCGGCCATCTAATTGCGCACACTGGACGCAAATCTTTTTCTGGTACTTTTCAAGCAGCACAAGAGTCGCACAAGTATGCCTTTCCCGTGACATAGCTGCAGAGCTAAAACTGTTTCTTTGCAATATCTTAAAAAATGGTCGCCTAAAGAAGTAAATCAACTGTATTGTCAAAACGACGTTCCTAGCCAGAACGGCAGTAGAGAAGATATAACCTCAGTGAGACCAGTGTAATCCGCCATTTTATTCTAACTTCCTCGGTTATCCCCTAGCCCACTTCATCTTCTTTCATGCATCCACCGCTGACATCTTCACTCTTCCGCTCTTCTTTTGATTACAATGCCTGGGGCAATACCTGAATAAGCTTCCAGTAGAGGCGCACTCCGGTTGACCTGAGGCTCCGGTGTACCAGACGTTCTTTAATACTCCATGTTCGGATGCAGTTTTAATCACTTGAAATGGTCAGTAAAATTTAAAATTATAAGGTACAGCTCCTTTCTTTACAAGGGCATAGGCTCTAGGTTGTGTGTCCCGTGTCTCACTACTCCGCCTTTTATCAAAATTTCTCTTCTTGCGGCGCTTGTAGATATCCTGGTCTTTGACAGTTTTCCTTCAGCGTGTTTGAGGCTCTCTAGGAGAACTAGCTCATGGTCTGCAGGAAGTATTGGCGCTGTACTTGAAGTGGAAAAATGAGGGCTGCAGCCAAAACCAGTGGTGTACGATCTATTGTTATGTCTCACAGCGGCCTCCAGACAGCATTTACAGCCACTAGCAAAGTGTGGATACATCTTCAGATACTGTTTCACGTCTCGGATGACACGTTCCGCTAGGCCGTTTCTTGCCGGGTGCTATGGAGGAGAATGCTTGATCATTATGCTTTGCTCGTGTGCCCACTTTGACAATTTAGCACTCCGGAAAGCCGACCCGTTGTCGCAGACGAGCGTCTATGTGTGCTTAAAGCATTAGGCCTGGAGACGAATTATTACGCTGTTTGCGTCTTCTTTGCCAGCTTTAGCCGCAGTCGTGCTTGTGAACTTATCTGTGGAGATCAACAAAGCTTGCGTTCGCTTGACTCCTTCCTCCTTCTTTTTGAGCGCTGCGAAGTCGAAACGACTAACTTCGGACGGGACGCTTTAATATTCAGGGTTTGACATAACTGTCGATTGCTAGAATTTAACTTTGTTCACCTGGCAGAAGTGGCATGTGCGCATGTAATGGCTCATGTCGTTTGTCATGCCCGGCCATGTGAATCTCATGAGCAATTTCAATAAGTGCGCCAGATGCCTTTATGTCCATCGGATACAAGAGTGTCGTGGCGCAGGTGAAGAATCCTTGGAACCAGGGTTCGTGCTACGTGATACTTTCCGTTGATGAACTGGAGGTCTTCTGTACGTTCCCGCAGCTAAATATGATTGTTTGCCTCTGAATTCTTGCTTGATTCGTATAGAAGTAATCTTGAAAATGCGTCAGCGTGATAGTGCTAAATTACGAAATCAAAGTGTTGCTGATAGTTCACCCATCTAGCAACACGGCCTCTTGGTTGGCCCATGCTCAGAAGTTAAATCAGTGCTTGATGGTCAGTGAAAAGTTTGAATTTGGCACCTTCCAGTATCGTACAAAAGTATTGCGCCACTTTCAAGACGGCGAGAGCTTCCGCTTCTGTGGTAGAGTAATTGATTTCAGTGGGTTTCAAGGTATAGCTATACTACGCCAGAACGTAGTGTTTGGTTTGAGCAGCTTGTTTTGGGGGTTTCTGGTATAGAACTGCACCCGTAGCATAAGCTCATGCGTCCGTGTTAGCACGAAAGGCAGAGAAAAATTCGATATTTGCAAGATCGGGTCCGATGATATTACTCTTACAAGCTAACAAAAGACGGCTTCGCACTCCTGGTTTCATTGAAAAGGCACGTCTTTTTGAGGTAAACTTGTGAGGAACCGTGTTCTCAATGCATATTCTTTGAAAAAAAAAAACTCCCTGAAGTATCCTGCTAGGGCAAAAAAAAAAAAAACGCGCAGGGAGTGCACGTCATATGGCTTTACCAGCTATGAGATTCTATTCACCGATTGTTGCTTAGTGCTTTTAGTGTGTCCATCAAACACCCTCTACCACTGTATCTTGAAAGAAGGGGCTTTTCTTGAAGTTGACTTTGTGTTCGGTATGACGGAGAGCGTGAAGAAATTTTGAAAGGCTACGGTGTTCTTCCTTTGTCTTTGAGCAGATGATGATGGCGTTGATGTACACATTGCAAATGCGCCCAAGTGATGTTTCAGAATGTCAGTCAAAATCTGAAACCCGGCAGGGGTGTTTTTGCGAAAAAATAGTAGGCGGTTGTGCTCCAACAAGTGAAACGGGAGTGAAACGGTGAAAGTGAAACGGTGTACCTTGTTTTATTTCTTCACTCAGGAGAATCTGTCAAAAGTCCTTGCAAAGATCTATTTTTTAGAAACAAAGGCAACCACCAGTTTCGTCAATTATGTCGTCGATTCTCGGCATTGGATAAGGTATCAATTCACTTATACCTTTGCATTTGTTTGAATTGAATACCTTTGCATCTTGTTTGACATCGTATTGCAGTTTTTTCTCTTTTTGTGTTATTCTTGAACCCCCGGTGTTTCAATTTTTAAACTTTACTCTTATCTTTATTCGAACTTTTATCCACTTCCAATATTGGTGTATGCGTATTTTGTGGTGTTCTTACTATGTTTGTTGAATTGTTTATTCTTACTATTTTTTTCGCATATTCTTATTAGTGTGTACCCTCCCCTAGACCCTCCCCTAGAGGGCCTTTAGGTTATTTGAATAAATAAATAAATAAATACGATTGAGAGCCCGGTAGTCTGTTTAGCGGTGGAATATCCCGTATGGTTTTGGTGCAATCGTTACAGGAGAAACAAATCGGGATACAGAAGGCCGGATGTTACCTGCGCCCAATATTTCTTGCAACTCCTTTTTCAGCCACACGTTTTCATCTCTCGACATATTATAGGGGGTGTACGAACCACTGTTTTCTCTGTGAACTCGAAGGGAACGACACGTGATTTCATCGCTGGAGGATAGCTCCCCATGCATGTAAGCCCTGGGTACTTTGCCTTGCTGTCTTTCTAGGAAAAAACCAGCCTTGAAACTCTAGGTTCTTCACCAAGACCTTCTCTTCTTATGGTGTCTTCGTCCATAACTTGGTCAGCCCAATAGAAGTGTATCTTAAGTTTTTTTTCATGTCTTGGAGGGACCAAAGAAAACTATAGGTGGCATTGGGGATTGCTAATACGTCACTGGTAATAAAATGTCCTTGGAATTCAATAGCCATAGTTACCATTTCGCTGTGCATGGTGACGGGGTCATCATTGGCTTGGACACGCAATGTCCTACCAGCGTGCAAATGACAGGCATCCACACGAGTCTTGTCGGTAATGGATACCGAATCTCCACTATCAACGAGAGGCTTGAATGCCATCTACCTTAATGGGGGCATACAATAAGCTTGACAAGACCAAACACACTTTCTCACTGAAGCTCTTTTTCTCGGGCTTGTGATCCCCGGTAGTCAGATTATTATGAAGCAGGTTCCCATAAACGGCGGTAATTGGTTCTGCACCCATCCTCACAGTAATGATTGACGCTTCCCAGAATTTGTTCATGAAGCTATTTTCACATTCAGGTGACGGCAACAACTCTGGATGCTTACTCAGCTTACGTGAATCAGGTTGCTCTTTTCTACCACCTGGCTGTCTTCTCAGTGTAATTCTTGGCACTGAGACCTGCAGAAAGTTCAGAAGGTCTTCAAACGTTATTGAACCTTTCAGCTGGACATGACTATGGCTCTCGATACACAGCACTTGCGTTATCAAAGCTACAACAGCAGGAGACGACAGCTTTGGTTCTGTAGAATACAATATGCAACGCTTCTCAAGACAGTACTCAAGCACAGTGAAACATGTATATCCTAACCGTAGTGCACCATCCGAACGTTCTACTGTATTGCCTTTCAAAGCCGCTAAAACGCTACTTTTCAACATTTACCAATGTGTGAGTCCATGATCCATGAAGTGCACATCATACAATTTTCTGGCTATAGCGCCCAAATGCGGCACATATTCAAGATCTTTTTGTCATCGAAGTGCCACACATTCTTGTCCCAGGCGTATTCGAAAAACCACAACCAGTAGTGGGCACTTTGCAAGTTTCCTCCAAAATATCCGATTCAACCATACCTCGTGCCGATTTCTCTCAATTAAGTGATTCGTCAAAAGTTCTCAGTATTTCATTCTTTTGCATAATGTGCCTTTGCAGTTTTTCTCTAACAGTCAAGTCTAGGCTTACCTACCGAGCAGGCATTTCCTCTTTGAGGGTGCCACGACGTATGAGTTCCAGAACGATTTCGCTCACTGTCTGGAGCTGTAGATTCAGTGTCACCAATCCTGTTTGCACCAGGGCTGGGCAGCTAATTGCAGCTTGTTGCAGCATCCCGTTGACCAGCGCGGTGGAACTAACTTCGAGAGGAAGGTTCGTCACTGGCTCACCGTGCACTTCGTATCAGGTGAAAAGAACACACTTATATGACGCCTATTTAACAGGGATAAGCAGGCTAGTTGGTGGTCGTTATTGGAATGCATCATGTAGCCGCACAAAAACAAGGGACAAAGAAGGAACACACAAGACACAAGTGCGTGTCCTGTGTGTTCCTTCTTTGTCCCTTGTTTTTGTGCGGCTACATGATGCATTCCTTATATGACGCCTGGTCGACGAAAAACGTCACACCCATGTCCGGTCTTCAGAAACTGTTGGCTGCGCCAAGTTGCAGCGTTTTTAACTAGAACGGCAGTAGAGAAGATAATCTCAGTGAGACGGGTGTCGTCCACCATTTTACTCTAATTTCTTCCTCCTCGCTTTGCCCCTAGCCCACTTCATCTTCTTTCGTGGAGCCAGCGCATACCTGATCATACCCAAAATGCAAAAGAAGCTTGTAAGCACGTCTGCATGTTTACAAAAACATCGTGCTATATCTTGTACGGCAATGTCCGTACAGGTATAAAACAACATAAGAACTGTAACTAAGTGACCTGCATTTTCAAATATCAGTGATTATCATGCGTCGTCATTCGGAACCCCCGAGTATTGCATCAATGAACTGGTGAAGGCAAGAAAAAAGGTTTAAATATCTGCCATGGTAAGTTCAGCGACAATCTTATGAAAACTAGATATCGGAATAGTTTTTCTTGCCATTTCAAGAGTTGCTGCTACAACCAGCTGAACGCCCAGTTATTGAAGTTCACAACTCCCCCGGAATATATGAATCGATACAACAGTTTCATCACAAATCGCTTTTTGCTGCTCAGAAACAAGACTCGTAAAAGTGTAACGTTACCATAGACTCTAACACTTAAAATTTCGCCCGCAGGATGAACTCAAGATAAGTTGAGAGAAATGGTCATTGATGAGTAAGGGTATACCAGCATAGGGAGTGACCATAAATGCATAATTTTGAAAATGGGATATGTAGTTGGGAAAGAGAGCGAGGAGTGAAAAATAGCCTGTCCGAATTTGAACGCTGAACAAATACAAAATATAGTCACGAGAGTCAAGGAAGAACTGGGAAAGTGGCCAAGTAAAGATTGGAAATATAGCAAGCTTCTAAGTGTATTAACGACAGAAATACGGAAAGAGAAACAACATCTTCGTTGGGTAGCAAAAACAAACTGAAAAGCCCTTGGAACAGGGAGATACAAGAAGCGATCGCGGAACGACAGAAAGTATCCCGACAGTACAGGCAGGCAAAGAAGGGGCAGTTGCCACAAATTAACTAAACAGTAAACGGGAAACATCCCGGCAGAAAAAGTCTATGGTTAAAATACTGGTGCCAGCAAAGATAAAAGGTGAAAGTGAAGGTTGGTTCTCAGAAATAAGTGAGAAAAAGAAGGCCGCACCTCGAATATTTTGTAACCACATAAGCTTATTTGGCAGGAAGACAACAACAGCACAACATATCCTACACGAATGTGGTAACAGATTGGAAGGCGAAGCGGCTATAAATACCATCGAAAAAATAATAGGCGAATCTTTCCAAGCCAATAACGAGGTTGTATTCAAGAAAAAAAAAGAGCATGAAAGAGAAGCAGGTGGAAAAATAGCTGGTGCTGACAGATTTCAACTGGAAGAAAGCCGAAGAGGAAATTCCTAAGCCACAGCCGCATCCAGCCATAGGGTGCAGACGAGGTTCGCGTTAGGCGAATTAACAAACTACGACCAAAAAGAAAGGACGCTCTGGTGAAAACAGTGGAGAAAACCTTAAAAGATAGACGAATACAGACAATTGGCGACAAAGTAGAATGAATTTAATTTATAAGGGCAAGGGGGAGAAAGAAGTCACTCGCATACACCAATGACCATTACCTACGTAAATACAGGCTAGCAATAAAGGCAATTAAGTTAAAGCTGCCAGTATGGTCAGAGAACACAGGCTTTGGCAAAACTTTAGAATGACTCCACAATAGGCGGGCGTTTGCATGATAACTGATTTGTTGTTTCTCCGTGTATTGAAATATCAAGTGTAGAAAGCAGACCGTTATAGGTGGTCATATTAGATACTATAGGAGCGTATGACAACGTAGGCCGCAACATTTTGTGGGATATTCTGGAAGCAGAAGGCTTAGGTGATGATTGTCTACAGCTTTAGAGAGAGATTTACTTCGAAAATGCTGTTTGTGTCGAATGGGAAGAGATCAGGAGCGAGGATAATGTTCATATTCACAAGGGACTGAAGCAGCGATGCCTTTTATCGCCAATACTGTTCTTGATGTAGATGGTAAGGACGGAGAGGGTGCTAGAAGGAAGTAATATCGGGTTTATCCTCTTATACAAAGAAGCGGGTACAGTTGTAGAGCAGCCGCTTCGAGGTTTATTTTATGCGAAAAACATTGCGTTGCTAGCTAAAAGCAAAGTGGTTGTCGATCACTTCCTGCCACTTGCTAACAAGCAAAATGCGAGGAAGGCAAGAATTTAGGTTTGAAATTTATTGTTGCAAAATTGGGTGTTATGGTATTCTATGAATACCATAACACACAGTGGCAATACAGGGCCAGAAAATACCCCGGGTATGATAATATATATACATTGGTATATGGATGAGCGAAGGCAATATATATATATATATAAACATAGGGAAAACCATAACACTACAAGGGGAAGAGTTCTACGGGGTATGTTGAAAGGTGTAATGGTTCAAGGACTTACTTTTGGAAACGCGGCTGTTCGCTTGAAATCAGGGGTCCAATCAGAATTCCATGTGAACCAAAGCTCTGTGGGATGCCTGGCATTGGGCGCTCACTAGACGACTACAAATGGAGTTGTGCAGGGTGATATGTGCTAGACTAGTTTTTAAGTGAGGGAAGCTCACAGCAAAATTGATTATGAGAAACGACTGAGCAATATGGAAGAAATAAATGGGATGGGAGAATGTTGAGATATCCATACAAGAAGAACATGGATTCACAGTGGAGGAAAAGAAATAGGAATTTTACCAGCAACTATCCAGTCTGTGGGGTGGGCGAAAAACTGTTCCAAAAGCCAGGGGAACTCATACTTCAACGTGTTGTTATCACTGGCTTTACTCAACAATAGGGTGGGCCACATCGCAGCAAACAACGTCCAGTGGAATGTGAGAGAGGCTGAAATAGCGTCAGGGGTGGCGGCAATCAGGCATCTTTTACAGGCATCTCAGAGTCAGGTAGAGTGCAGCCAAAATTACATTGAATTCATGAAGGGAAGCAGCTGTCCATCATCGCTCTTCGTTGCGCCCACGAACTGCACAGAAGTTTTCTCGTGCATAAGTAATATTAAAAATAGCAAGTCAGTAGATGCAACTGGTCTACAAATAGGCCCATTAAACATGTTCTTCACTTAATATGCCCCGCTGTTACTCACATTTGCAATCTCATATTATCTGCCGCTGTATTTCCGAAGGCACTGCAAATGGCTCGAGTAATACCGGTTTTTAAAAGCGGCGACAACAATTTGATTCGTAACTATCGTCCAATTTCTATACTGCCAGTATTCTCGAATGGTATAGACAAATTAATGCACGGTAGTGTACTGTCTTTCTTTGAAAAACATAACCTGCTCCTTGACTTTCAGCATGGGTTTCGAAAGAATCGATCCACAGAAACAGCATTACTGAGTCAAAAAGAAATCATTATAGATATGTTTCAAAATAAGGAAATAGGTGCAGGCATATATATCGATTTTACTAAGGCTTTTGACTTGATAAACCACAGAATTTTACTACATAAACTGGAACGCTATGGTGTCCGAGGAAAAGCTCACGATCTTATGAAATCGTATTTGTCGAACAGAACACAATATGCTGACTTTCAAAATCCATTGTCTTCAATACAAAGTATTTATGCAGGAGTCCCCTAAGGAAGCATATTGGGACCACTCTTATTTTTAATCTATATAAATGATATTGTGCAATGTGTAACTGATGGAAAGATTGTATCCTATGCTGATGACACTTCGGTGTTCATAACCGGGAGATCAGAAAATGGCATTGAAGCGAAAGCAATCAAAACACTGAGTGCATTAAATACGTGGGCAAAATCAAATTGTTTGAAGAATAGTTCTAAAAGGACAAAAATAATATTGTACTTTCCTAAAGGAAATATAATTTCTAGGCCATTGAACGTGTTCTTAAGCTCTGATACTGTTGAAATTGTAGATTCTGTTAAAATCCTTGGCGTTATATTTTCGAAGCACTTGACTTGGAATGATCATGTTGACTATATCAGATCAAAGGTGTCTTCAGCTGTCGGTGTCATGTTGCGGCTGCGCGGTATTGTTCCTGTGAAAGTTAGGCTATTGCTATACAACTCATTAGTTCTTTCTCTTTTCCAATATTGTTGTACCGTTTGGGGCACTACGGGTGTCACAAATTTATCCAAGCTTCACATTCTTCAAAAAAGAGCTGTAAGATGCATTGCTGGTGTTCCTTATTGTTCCCCCACACATGACTTGTTTTTAAAATATGAAATCCTGCCAATCTATAGTTTATACAATTATAGACTTTTAATGATCTATAAACGCTCTTCACACAGTGCTGAACATTATATTAGTTATCTGGCGAAACTTGAGAAAAACACGCATATCCTGCAGACTAGACATCAAGAAATTTGGTTAGTGCCGACGCCTAGGGCATATTATGCCGAGCAGTCTCTTTCTTTTACTGTTCCAGTATTATTAAATAAATTAAACAAAGAATTGTTTGACCCCTTTCAGCATTCAAGAGATGTTATTAAGCGATTTTTTCTTAGCAAGATTACGTGATGTTGCACTCAGTTTAAACCTATACCTGTTATTATTTTTTTTTCCGTTTCCCCATGACCAGTTATTTGTTTTTCTAATACCTATGTTTGTGCAGCAATGCATAGCGCTGCTTTTTACAAAGTGTTTTGTTATTTTGTTTCAGTGTTTATTTGGAAAATTGATTATCTCTGCCTGTGTACTGTACTGCCAAGTTGATAAAGGGGGCAGGACCTCTTTCAAGCTTACGAGCTTTTTGTCCTTTCTCCTTCTCTGTCCAAGAGCAAAATAAAGACTGAATTGAATTGAATTGAATCGCTAAGAAACCTGCCATGAATAACTACTTAAAAGGAAAAAAGAAAATCAGGAAATGAGCAATTGATAACTCATGGGGAAGCTGATTACTTTTCAAACAGGGGTCAGGATCACTTAGAACACGCACCTAGAAAGCGAGATATAAGAAGGCAGAAGAAGCATGTGTTTGCTGCGCTAAGGCTAGGGAAACGATTAAGCTTGTGTTATTAGAATGTGAGGACATCTGGCGAGTTCGGCACCACTGGCCTCCTTGAAGTCCTTGTGTTCAGCGAGAGCAGGGAAAAAGTAAGCAGGCCCGCAATATAGAATAGCGAGAGGGGATAGGAAGATTGGTGGAAGAAAAGTAGGAAAACCACAAAAAACTGAGACGTAGAAAGCAAAGTTCGCAATAGAGGGAGCAGAAAATTTGTTTGCGAGAGTTTATAGCGTTGTTTCTCTTCTTTAATCTAGGTAGGACGCTAGGAAGTATAATAGCACGTGCTTGTTGGCGCAATCCACCACCCCGTTCGAAAGGTGGGCTCCAAAACAACCATCCATTCAACATCATAGCATCCATCCATCCTCATTAGTGGTGATGAACAGCAGCTGGTCCCGTTCCTACTTACAAACTGTCATCGAATTGGACAAACGCAATCTCCACAACTTCTACCTCATCAGACAAGAAAGACCCAATTGTCAGTTGGCATGCATGCTTTGTAGCCTATGCCACCTTCTCTATATGCTGCTCCCAAAACACTACATAGGCATAACACTTTTGCAGGAGAACACATACATACGTGAGACGCATATTTTTGTATGGAATGAAATACATTCTATTGTTTATAACGAAATCAATCACCGCACGCATGCCTGGTGGAGAGTGACAATGCAGTCAGCTTCCAGCTTAAATTACTTTGCCAATAATTATGCACTGCTGCAACGGAAGCTTTAGAATTACCATGCCCGTAGGAATAGTATAGGATGGTATATTTAGCTCTAAACACCTGTCCAAAGAACGGTCGGTATTCTAAAGGGCCACCATCAGGTATTGAAATTCTGAGCGAACAAGCGCAGTGCATGCAGTGTGCGCTAACGATCATTTCTGCTAATTCTATAAATTACATTACTACGCGCCACAGAAATAGCTTAAATTTATATCCAAACAGGGTTTGCCTGTCTCCTCGCGGGTGCCGTGCTCCCCGCCGGAGAGTCGACGTATATCGCGAAAGTCTGCCTAAGTGTATCCATTAGTGTGACGTCGCTCACAGTGGCACGTCACGTTTCACGGCAATTCAGGATTCACGGCAACATCAGGCATTTGTTCAATGTGCTGCTTCAGTAGAAATAAAGTTCACAGAAATAAACAAACTTACATATCGAATGTCTCCGTGTCCCAGTGCGCGATTACTCTGTGATCTGCTTGCGTCTATGCCTGCGTTCGTGCAGCACTTACGGTTACCGCTAATCAGATATTCTCATTCACAGCGCCTAAAAGCGTCCGCTGGGCGAAACGAAACAAACGGAACAGCTCGTGCGCAGCACCGTCAGAAAGTGCACCGTGCCGCAAAAATGCAAGCCAAGAAAGGGACGTGGGGCCCGTGACATCTGTGTGACGCGAATCTCGAGCTCCTTTATGGGTGAACACAGGGAGGAGCAGGAGGAGGAGGAGGAGGAAAAATGTTGATTGAGCTCTAGAAAATTTAATGAATTTCGCGGAGTCAGATGGTGTCTTCCATCTTCTTAGCAAGGGCCGTCTGCCCCTAGTCCAGGGCTCCGCTGGATGCCGCTGCCAGCTGGGCCCGTCGGATCAGCCCTAGTTGGACGTCCTGACGGTCGCTGGAGAGCATTCCTTCCCATTGCTCTGCACTTGGGTTAAGTATTATTGGTGTCGCATTTGTTTTCTGGCAGGCCCACGTTATATGGTAGAGCGTGGGTGTTTCCTGGCACCATGGGCATTTGTCAGTGTACTCTGTGGGTTGTATATTGCTTAGGGTGTTTAAGTTGGGATATGCACCCGTCTGTAGCAGCCTCCAAGCTACGAGTCCTCTCTAGTGAGAGAGCTCTGCGGCGGGGGGTACCGCGTCCTGCCGCCCTTATAGTGGTTTAGGATAGCCGAGTATTCTCCGGGGACTGGCTCGGTTTCCTCGCGGTCATTGGCGGAGGGTGCTCGGTATGCAGTGTATCTTCGAGCTACCCTGTCCACCTCACGGTTGCCTTCCACGTCCGTGTGACCCGGCGTCCACACTATCGTTTGTCTAATTGGTTGTTCTTCTTCTGGGTGTTGTGTGTGGGGATCTCCAGAGCGGAGTATGCGGAGCGCCCTGTGACCTACTCTGCCTAAGATGTAGTTTCAGCATGCTGTTTGGGAGTCGGTTAGTATTGTTAAGGACCTCCTAGTCCGATAGCCCTCCGCTGCCGCTAGAGCGATGGCCGCTCCTTCAGCCTCGACTACCGTGCAGTACCGTAGAGATGCGCTAAAGATTTCTCCCATATCCGAGTTTATCACCCCCGCTACAGCGTTTGGGTTGGTCTGTCTCGCCCTTCTGGTGTATGTGGCTGTGTCCACGTATACTGTTGTTGCCTAGAAAGCTAGTGACATTTGGATGTATTCGGTTCTCGCCTTCCTGCGTTCTTCGTGTAGCTTGGGGTCCATGTTCTTGCGAATGGGAGCCACCTTGATTGTGTTTCATATTTCAGCGCAAGAACGACACAAGCACGAAGTATGAACACGGGATTAGCGCTCGTACCGTATTCCTGCTTCGTTCTTGCTCCATGTATCCCAGTTTACGATTGAACTACCAACACGCCCAAACTTCTTCCCGGCTAATAAAACATGCTCCATCCTTTCACTAGCTTTACCGCAGCAAGCACATACTTCTTCTTCCTCCTTATATTTCGCTTTATAGGTGCGTGTTCTAAGGCATTCTTATCTCGCTTCGAAAAGCAATGAGCTTTCCTTTCAATTATCATAAATTGCTTCTTTCCTGATTTCGTTTGCTCCTCTGAAGTAGTTACTCATGACAGGTTTCTTTTCCATTGCCGCCACCCATGAGATTATTTCCGCCTCTCTGACTTTCCGCTTGACCTTCTCTGTTGCTGTGTTGCCCACCATACAGGCCGCATACTTACTGGTAAGCTTCCTAGTTCTTTTCCTCCACTGTGAATCAATGTTTTTCCTGTACAGATACCTCAACACTCTCCCAGCCCATTTACTTTCTTCCATATTCCTCCGCCATTCTTCATATTCAAATTTACAGTAAGCTTCCCTCATTTGAAAACTATTCCAGCCAATGTAATCCTGAACAGCTTTATTTGTAGTATTCATGTGGGCGCGCAATGCGAGGCATCCAATTGACTTATGGTTCCCATCAAGTAATGATTATACCCCTGATTAAAAGCAAATAACCGTATTTCCAAATGTAAGTCCTGGAAACATCACACCTTTCCCCTCACCCGGGAGCACCTCTTACCTATTGAACCCCATAGGGCTCTGTGCTTCATTATAGCTGCATTTCTTTTCCCTTTACTGTTATTGCTTTTTCCTGCGTATCTATATATCTACAGCCTTAGTATATCCGTGTACCAAGGTATTTATTTTATGTTAGCCGACGTACTTCCTGGCCCTGTATTGCCACTGTCCACAGTTTTCATTTAATACAACACCTGAATTTCTAACACTAAATTTCTAACCTATATACTTGGCTTCTTGTCCACAGATAGCAGGCACACGTAGAAAATTACGTTGCTTGTTAGCTAGCAACATAATTTCGTCCGCATAAATTTAACCTGGAAGCTGATGCTCTATTACTCTGCCCACCTGTTTACATGATAGAGGAAACTCGATATTACTTCCTTCTAGCGGCCAGTTCATCCTAACCATGTAAATCATAAACAGCAGTGGCGATAAAAGGCAACCATGCCTCAGCACCTTGTTGATATTGTAAGCAATATTAACGTACTTCGTTGTTTTCATTTGTACATAGCGGTCATCTTCTTCGCTCAAAGCACATACTTCTGCTTCTTCGCGCAAGGGCTGGGGCACTTTCTTTTTTGGAATAAAAAGCGCTTGACCGCTTGGTCGGTCTCGGTCTTCAAAAGTGGTGGAGGTAAGACAAGACCCCGACGTCCACTCACGTTCCCGTCCTCCCTGGAGCTGTGTTTCGTTCGCCGCCTGCGCCCGGCTACCCATACAAAGATGGGCACTTCCAACCCCGGCCCTTCCGGCCCCTCTAACCCTACCACAGACGACTCCACCTGCGGTGCCCTCTTGGACGGTGAGGAGCGCTTAACGCGATCCCCCTGTCATTGTGGAACTCTGCGTTGATGACGTCCACGATCGGATCGACCATTACGACCACGCGACACCCAGAAATTGAGGCACCTCGCATTTTATTTGACCAGTGTGGCAAAGACGTGGTATTTCAACCACGAGACCGACATTGCGGATTTGTCCTACGCTTACCTCCAAGCTGCAGCAAATCTGCGCTTCCTCGTCCGACCATGCAGAAGTCGCCAAACAGAATCTAGGCACGTGCCTTCAAGTTCCACAAGACTCTCACACCTCATACATAGAGGATGTCTTCGCTCTGTGCCGCCGTGCGAACCCTAGCATGACGGAAGCCGAACGCCTTCGATACGTATTCGAAGGCATTTGGTCTGTCGCGTTCAACGGCCTTAATCGTGCAAAATCCGGCTTCTGTCCAAGATATTACTTCCACGTGTCAGCGCATATACCAACTGCAGTCTCTTCGTCTTCAACATGACAGCAGCGCTCCTCAGCTTCCCCATCCCTCAAATCTACGTTCTCTTATCCGTATCGTCATCTGCGAAAGCTTCACACATAAGACCTGAGGCGCTCACCTGCTCCCTTTATACCAGCCCCCACCATCGAGTTGCGCGAGGTTGTAAAGAAAGAGTTCACAGCGATGACTACACGCACGACGCATTTTGCTCCGGTAGCGCACCCCACTCCTGCCTACGAGGCTGTTGCTTCGCTACCCACCCCTACCGTGACCTCCGTGCCTACTGACGTTACGTATGACCATTTCGATGGGAACCAGAGCAAGTGGTGCGCCATCCTGCACTCAGTGGCGTCCACCTCGTCCGGTTTGTTTTTACTGTGGTATACGCAGCCACACGTCTCGCTTTTGCCGCTATCGCCAGCAGGATGAAAGATGAGGCTTTGCTGAGCACGACAGAAGTTGCTCTAGCCGACAAGACGCCTACTATCGCAGATCGTACTCGTTCACTCAGCAACGTTCTTCGTCTCCTCCAGGTGCTCCAAATCTGCCTCATAGTTCCCGTTCGGCCAGATGTCGTTCTCATTCGCCTTACCGGCGCTCTACATCACTGCTTCGCCTCACTTGCCATCTTGCCGACCAGTACTCCGAAAACCAACTGTTGCAGTTTTTTGAGGCGAAACTGCTTCCTATCGGTCTTCAAAAATTCATCCTGCTCGCCTTACCAACATGCTTTATGTAACTGTTGAAGGAGTTCCCGCGGTAGCTCTTATCGACACCGGTGCCGCCGTCGCTGTTCTTCGAAGTGATCTGTGTTCATGGCTCCGGGAAGTAAAAACGCCTTGCCTTGGACTTATTTTTCGTGGTGTTAATAATACATTCATTCGTGCCAATGGACAGTGTACTGCTCGTGTTCTCACCGACGGCATTCGCCACCGCACCGATTTTATCATCCTTCCACCATGCATCCATGAACCTATACTCAGTTGGGACTTCCTACATTCTGCTTCAGCCGTCATTTCATGTAGAGATGAAGTTGTCCATATCACGGATGCAACGCTTGCACCTGTTGTGGATTCTTATCCTTCATGCGTGAACTTGGCCATCGCTGCAGTCTACATCCTGCGTCTTCGTCACGAAGACGTTGTAGCCGTCACATCCAGTCACACCGCTGACCGAGACGCTCTAGTCGCCCCCTTCTTCCCGCTGTAGTTCTCCCCGAATTCTCATTGCCGGCTGTCCCCTTCAGTTTTCACGTGGCCGCGGCATTCTCTCTGCTTTCAACACGACCCCTGATCCCGTGATGCTGCCCAAAGGGATGACTGACTGTGGCAACCATCGCCGACACTCAACCTATCTCTATAGTCACGATTTACCCTTCTTCATCATCAGCACCAACCTGAGGTTTGGATTTTTCACTTCCCCAGCCGTTCTTGGCTCTGACCTAACAGCTGCGCAGTCCGAAGCGTTACTAGTGGTCTTGGCGAAGCACAATGCCTGTTTCGATAGCTGTTTACCTGTGTTGAGCCAAACTTCTATGGCTACACACGGCATCCAAACCGATGATTCCGCTATAACATGACAACGCCCCTATCGTGTATCGCCGTTCGAACGAAAGTTCATTGAAAAACAGGTTGATGACATGCTTGCGCCGAAGATAATACGAGCTTCATTTAGCCCATGGGCTTCTTCCCTGGATTTGGTAAAGAAAGAAAATGGCTCCGTTCGCTTTTCCCTCGATTATCGAGTGCTCAATAATATCACAGGCAAGGACGTATATCCAATACCTCGAATTGTCGACGCTTTGGCCACACTACAAGGGGCGGAGCATTTCTCCAGCCTTGCTTTGCCACCAGGGTATTGGCGAATTCCACTGAACGAGGCTTACAGAAAAAAGGCAGCATTCCCTACACCAGACGGACTTTATGAGTTTAACGTGGTGCGTTTTTGCCTTTGTAACGCTCCCGCCGCATTTGAACGCATAATTGATAACGTACTTCTAGGCGAAAATGAAAGACCTGCCTCTGTTGTCTGGACAATATTGTTGCAGGAAGAAAGCAGGCCCATGAGTGTAAAATAACGTATATTTACAACTGACGTATATGGCTTTCAGGCAACTGCCAGACTTCGTCTTCGTCTAGTCCAATCCAACTTCTTCGTTCCCTTCACCGTAACATCACCCTCCCGTTGGTGTAGCTCCGTCCCGGTGCAAATTATAAAGCCTCACATATTGGGGGGACATAGGGCTTAAGCCTGGTGACGTGCGGTGCACTGAAGGCTGACTGACCGACTGGGGCGATCTCGTATGTCAGTTCGGAGAGTTGGCGTAAGAGCTGGTACGGACCAGAATACCGGGAAAGCAGTTTTTCTGACAAGCCTACGCGGTGTGAAGGCGTCCAGATAAGGACAAGGGAAGCAGGTGAAAAATGGTAGTCTCGGTGCCGAAGGCTGTAGCGTCGCTTTTGAGAAGCTTGCGAGGCTGTGAGGCGATGATGGGCGACATTTCGGGCCTGGGCGGCTAAGTCAATAGCATCGCGAGCGTAACCAGTGCTGGGTGATTGTACTGCGGAAGGTACCAACATGTCAAAGGGCAAGGTGGGGTCGGGGCCATACAAAAGGTAATATGGTGAAAATCCGGCAGTGCCGTGACGGGACGAGTTGTATGCGAAAGTGATGTATGGTAAAGCGACGTCCCAGTCACGGTGATCGTCGGAAACGTACATGGCAAGCATTTCAGTTAGCCTGTGGTTGAGTCCCTCGTGAGGCCGTTCGTTTGAGGGTGGCACGCGGTAGCAATCTGGTGTTCTGTCGCGCCGGAGCGGAGCAGGTCAACGACGACCTTCGATAAAATGTAGCGGCCGCGATCCATCAGCAACTGGCGAGGGGCGCGGTGGTGCAGGATGACGTTGTATAGTAAGAAGTCAGCGACATCTGTAGCGCAGCTGGTTGGTAGCGCTCGCGCGATGGAATATCTCGTGACATAATTGGTTGCTACAGCAATCCATTTGTTCCCTTTGATAGAAATTGGAAAGGGGCCCAGGAGGTCTAGACCTACACGAAATAAAGGCTCTGTGGGTATATCGATTGGTTGAAGCAAACCAGCGGGAGGCGTAGCAGACGCCTTCCGGCGCTGACACAGGTCGCAAGACGCGACATAACGGCGCACAGAGCGATAAATGCCGGGCCAGAAGAAGCGGTGCCGCAGGCAGTCGTATGTACGAGTGGTGCCCAGATGCCCAGCAGTAGGAGCGTCATGAAGTTGCGGGAGCACGGCTAGTCGAAGGTGCTTGGGAACGACTAGGAGGAGCTCCGGGCCGTCAGGACGAATGCTACGATGGTATAAAGTTCCATCGCCAAGGTGAACATGCGGAGGGACGGGTCATTGGGCGAGGGGCTTAGGCGTTCCACAAGTGTTCGAATAACAGGATCTTTGCGCTGCTCGTCGCCAATATGGAGGAAGTCGGAGATGGATAGAAGACTGATGTCCGAGTCTGCATCGGTATCGTCCGCTTGATCCACGGGATTGCGGGACAGGCAGTCAGCGTCTTTATGCAGGCGCCCTGACTTATACATAATAGAAAATGTATGTTCCTGTAGACGCAATGCCGGACGTGCAAGTCGTCCAGTCGGGTCCTTCAAAGAGGAGAGCCAGCAGAAGGCGTGATGATCGGTTACGACGCAGAAGCTCCGACCGAAAAGCTAAGGCCGGAATTTCGCGACCGCCCATACGAGCGCGAGGTTTTCTCTATCGGTAATGGAGTAATTTCACTCGGACGTGGAAAGGAGGCGGCTAGCGTAAGCGATGACACGATCTTAGCCCTGTTGACGCTGAGCAAGGACAGCACCGATGCCATGACCACTCGCTCCAGTTCATTCTTCAGTGGGCGCAGAAGGGTCAAACTGTCACCGAATTGGGGAAGTTGTAAACCGCTCAATCAGGGTTGAAAAGAGAAAGAGACGTCTCTCTTAAGGTCAGTGAGAGGGTGAGCGATGTCGGCAAAATTTTTCACAAATTGCCGGAAATAAGAACATAAGCCCAGAAAACTACTGACATCGTTTGTTGAACAAGGTACAGGAAGATTTCACATGGCGTGAACTTCCTGTGGATCAGTTTGGATTCCGGCGGCGTTTACGAGATGGCCAAGCATGTTAATTTCACGGCGACCGAAATGGCACTTGGAGGAGTTAAGCTGAAGGCCAGCCCTGCAAAACACGGAGAGTATGGTTGTGAGGCGCCGCAGGTGGCTCTCAAAGTCCGGCGAAAACACAATCACATCAACGAGGCAATAGAGGCATGTAGACCACTTCAAGCCGCAAGCGAGAGAGTCCATCATGCTCTCGAATGTTGCTGGCGCATTGCATAATCTAAACGGCACGACTTTAAATCGGTACTGACCGTCCGCTGTGACGAATGCTGTTTTCTCGCGGTCAGTCTCATCGATGCTAATCTGCCAATAGCCGGAGCGGAGGTCAATTGATGAAATGTATTGGGATCTGTGAAGGCAGTCAAGAGCATCGTGAATGCGCGGCAGGGGATAAGCATCCTTTGTTGTTATCCTGGTGAGGTGACGGTAGTCAGCGCAGAAGTGCCACCAGTTGTCTGTTTTCTTTACTAAGACAACCGGTGATGCCCATGCGCTACTGGAAGGTTCAATGATGTCCTTCTCATCATCCTGTCTACTTCCGTCTGTATGATGGCCCTTTCTGTTACGGAGACACGATATGGCCGCCTATGAATGGGGCTGGCGTCACCGGTGTTGATGCGATGCGTGACAACAGATGTCTAGCCCAGTGGACAGTCGTCGAAATCAAAGATGTCCCGAAAAGATGACAGGAGGTGATGAAGAGCTTTTGTTTGCTCGGAAGGAAAGTCAGGGGCGATCATCTTAGAAACATCGTCCGCAGGCGTCGAGTACGGAGGAGTGGGTGACAAAGGCCCGTCGATACTGACGAAGGATTCAGAGGTCAAAGAAGAAATCTCACTTTCTTCCAAAGGAGTGATATGCGCTATGGCGATACCATGTGGCATCACATGCGACGAAAATCCAAAATTGAAGATGGGCACGCGAGCGCAGTTTTCGCGAATCCGGATTAAGGTGCTCGGTAGGGCAATATTGCGCGACAAAACCATGTCAGTAAACGGCGACACGTGATATGCGCTATGGCGATACCATATGGCATCACATGCGACGAAAATCCAAAATTGAAGATGGGCACGCGAGCGCAGTTTTCGCGAATCCGGATTAAGGTGCTCGGTAGGGCAATATTGCGCGACAAAACCATGTCAGTAAATGGCGACACGACGTACTCGCCATCAGGTACGAGAGGACAGGACGTCAGGAGGACATTTGTAGCCGCTTGTGGAGACAGCTTTGCAAACTCAGCAGAACACAAGCGGTGTGAAAGACAAGTTGTTGCGTCGGCAGGAAGCGGCAGATCCAACTGTACAACACCTGCGGAGCAGTGAATTTGGGCAGAGTGCTTCGAAAGGAAGTCGAGGCCGAGAATTAGGTAGTGTGGACAGTGTTCAAGGATGATAAATAGAACAACGGCATAATGACCCCCAATGGTCACACGTGCTATGCACATTCCTAGGACAGGTGAAGTACTCCCATCGGCGACTCGCACAGTGCACGGTACGGCGGATGTCAGAACCTTTTTGAGCCTTCGACGGAGACCAGCGCTCACAACTGAAAGCTGCGCTCGTGTTTCAACGAGAGCTAACAGGAACGCAATCAACTTCGATGTCCAGTAGGTTCCCACATGTAGGCAGGGTCAACAAAGGATTTGTGGGCCGGGTCGGAGTTGCAGCTTCACCTCCGGAAGCTGCACCGCCTAGTTTCCCGAAGCGAAGCGACCGGTTGCAGAAGGGGACGATGAGTGGTGAACGAGAGGTGAACGGGACCTACGACCTTGCGGAGACGGGCAGCGGCTGGATTTTGGTTGATGTTCCTAGTCGGCGTATAGGGCGAGAAAGTACGATTGTCTGGTACTTTGCGGTAGTGACTCGGAGACAGCCACCGAGGAGGCGACGACCAATGGTTGCGGCAATGACGGGAGATGTGTCCAATACCGGAACAATTAAAACAGATAGGTTTATCATCAGCTGTGCGCTAGTCAGCTGGGTTGCGATGAGGGGGTGGAATGCTTTGCGTCTGGGAGAGAGCGGCCGGAGAAATCTGGTAGGTGTTTGTATGGCGGACCGAGCAGAGATATTCAATGCCCAAACATGCTACTTCCTCCCGAACAACAGCTTGTATAAGGGAGATAGCGGGCACGCTTTCCCGACAGTCAGAACGGACAAGAGCCGGAGCCATGGCCTCAAGCTCACGGCGAACGATGCGCGCGATTTCTTCCGGTCCTGTGGGCTGAACGAAACGCGGCGGGTCTTCACAAGAAGATGTCGCGGCGGTATTGGGCAATCGGTCGAAAGTCTGAGTGATGCGGAGGCCCTTCGCTTGTTCGAAGCGCCGGCATTCCTTTATAATTGCATCCACAGTGACACAATCCTTGAGCATCAGGAGATTGAAGGCATCGTCTGCAATACCTTTCAATATGTGACCAATCTCATCTGCCTCGGTCATGTTGTTATCAGCCTTGCGACAGAGGGCCCGCACATCCTGCATGTAGACGACATAGGATTCTGTGGACCTTTGAGCGCGACATGAAAGTTCCTTTTTTTGCCGCCAGCTGACGACCGACAGGTCTGCCAAACAGGTCTCGCCTTTTTTCTTTGCAGGCACCCCAGCAAGTTAGGTCAGGTTCGTGTGTGCCGAGCCATCGCCTCGCAGTTCCTCTTAGGTAAAATATGACGTTTGCTAGCATCATTGTTGGATCTCACCTGTTGTTGTCGCACACTCGTTCATACATCGTAAGCCAGTCCTCGACGTCGGCATGGTCCGTGCCACAATATGTCCCTGGGTGCCACGGATGAGTGAGGATGACCGTTGGCACGGCCTGCTCAGGCGTTGTCGCTTGTCTCGGTTGATTTGCCATTGTGGCGGCAGGTAGATGACGTCCGCTGCGAAGTTCCGTGATTGTACCCCACACCCCCACCAAAATGTTGCAGGAAGAAAGCAGGCCCACGAGTGTAAAAAAACGTATATTTACAACTGGCGTATACGGCGATCAGGCAACTGCCAGACTTCGTCTTCGTGTAGTCCAATCCAACTTCTTCGTTCCCTTCACCGTAAGAATGTTGTCATCTTTTCGTCTAACTTCAGCCAAAATCTTCATCAGTTAGACGATGTTGTCAAGTTTCTTGCAAATGTTGGTCTTCAGATCAATACAAAAAATTCTAATTTGCAAACTAGACACTAAAAGTATTCGGGCCACGTCGTCTCAAAAGATGGCATCCAGCCAGACCCCGAAAAGATTAGTGCTGTTCTTCGGTTTCTTTGCTCCCAGCAACACAAACATTTACGTAGTTTCCTCGGCTTGGCGTCATATTTTCGTCGATTTATATGCAACTTCGCTGCAATAGCAGCTCCTCTACACAAGATACTGGTTATTGGTGCCTCTAGCACAAGGACTAACGACTACGACCCGGCTTTTGAAGCTCTTAAGCAACATCTTCCTTCCGGACGGGTGCTTCGCCACTTCGATGATCGAGCCCCCACCATACTCCATAGTGACGCAAGCGCACAAGGTATTGGCGCAGTACATCTGCAACGTAATGCAGCCTCTAAAGAGCAAATCATAGCATATGCCAGCCGAACCCTTTCTCCAGCTTAGTGGAACTACACCATTACAGAGCAAGAGTGCCTGGCTATCGTTTGGTCGATTCAGAAGTTTCGCCCGTACCTTTACGACCGCCACTTGACCAGCGTCACCGATAATCATGCTCTGTGTTGGCTGTCATCAATAAAAAACATGTCAGGATGCTTAGGACGCTCGATACTCCGTTTGCAAGAATATGACTTTACGATAACGTACGATAACGATAACAAGTCATCATGATGCAGACGCATTGTCTCGCTGCCAACTCTCGCTCACCCCCGTTAACACGCTGTCATCTTTCCAACAACGTCGTTCCGATGCTACGACTGCCTCACACCAGCTCTCGATAACGCACCTGGACCAAAATTACGCTTTCATCATGCTCTGATTTCGTCGTGCTTCAGTTGGCCAACTCCTACTGTGGAACTCTCATGGATCGCCTCAGTGGGTTCGCCAAACCACTTAACAGCCGCTTGTTACGTCAACTTCGACAATTTCGCCTTCAAGGTGGCGTGCTACACCGCTGCGTTTACCAAGCAACAGGCCACCGTTGGGTTCCAGTTCTACATCGGTGACTTCACCTGCCAGTATTAGAGGCACTTCACGACGACGTATCGGCTTGCCACCACACCAGACTGATTGGGATAACGTTCTTGCTTTTGTGATATTCGCATATAATACTGCTACTCAACGGACTACTGTCTACTGCCCATTCTTCCTAGTGTATGGATGATCTGCTTCCACCATATTCGACAGCGAATTCTTTTAGCACCTTCTTCTCCTAACGCGTCCCTTCAGAAGATTTCTCTTCATGAGTTGCACATTGCCGCCAAATCGCCCGCCAAAGCACAGAAGCTACCAAGCTGAGTGCAAACGTCGCTGCGACAGCAAGCGCCATGACCTCCGTTTTCACCCTGTAGACCAAGTCCTGCTTTGGACTCCAGTCCGTACTGCAGGCCTTTGCTAGAAGTTCCTTTAATGCTGCATTGCCTCATACACTATAGTGCAGCAAATATCTCCAGTGAACTATCTCGTCCGCCCAGTACACTCCGTCACTGACCGGCGCCGCCGGAATGCCGCAATCGCTCACGTCTCGCGGTTGAAGCCCTTCACTCCCCGTTTAGATGATTTCTAATCTGCGGCCAGGCTGGCCGCTTCCATGATGGGGGGAAGTTAGTGTAAGCACTATTAACGTACTTCGTCGTTTTGATTTGTACATAGCCATCATCATCTTCGCTGTTCTTCTACTTCTTCGCGCATGAGCTTGGACGCTTCCTTTTTTGGATTAAAAAGCGCCGGACAGCTTGGTGGGTCTCGGTCTTATAATATCAACTTTCTCCTTGCTCCTCACCCCTTCCTATTGAACGCAAACGTTATTTTCTAGGTAAATCGCTCCTAAAAGCTGCAGACAATCGTCACCTAAGCGTCACCCTTTATGAACGTCCCACAACATGTTGCCTTCTACGCTGTCATACACTCCTGTATTGTCTAAAAAGGCCAGATATAACGGTCTGCTTTGTACCCCTGATATTTCTATGCACTGAGTAAGAAGAAATGCCATTGTTCTCTGTCCATGATGGCAGCTTTAATTTCATTGACTCGATTTCTACCCTGTATATTACCGATGTAATGGTCAACTGTCCGTACGAGTGAATTCTATCTTTCTGTCCCTTACCGTTATAAGTTATTCATTCTACTTTTTCGCCAACTGTCCGCTATTCGTGTGTCTTTGAAAATTTTTTTCCCACTCATTTCACCAGAGCTTCCTAACCTTTTGGCCCTAATTGATTAATCAGCTTAACGGCAGGCTCGTCTAGCCCTGCTCTTAAGAATTTTTTCTTCGCCTTTCTTCCCTAGTTGCGCGCGCCACAAATCGGGAGCCCAACCTAAGTCAGACGCGCTGCGTGCTTCCATCGGAGTACCTGATCTGCTCACACCATGCTAAGCATATTCACACCTTAGCGGCTTGCACTGCTCATGTTGTCATTGAATACGTTGTATACGCCATATAATGCAAAATCCTTTCCACGTGCGTTCATGGCATAATCCTCGGCTTGGATTTTTTTTTCGCGTCACAATGCCATTATTGATTGCGCACGGCCTGAAACAGAACTCTCGCCGCTGGCAGATTTCCCACTCGCCAACGATTCTTCTCTTTAGAAGAAAGTACTTGTCCAAGCTAACACCCACGTTCCTCCGAATGCGTCAACGGTCGTGCTCATGTACTGCAGCAGAATCTCAGGCACTGCTGCATTACTTTCTCCATCTGACCACTTTCTTATTGGAAAAGGCCTGCTGTTACCTTTTGCGACACTGGATATCGCAAGGGCTAGAGCACCATTTTTGTTTCTAATCCGTTCCCATACCCTGTGATGCTTCTCCGAGGGGAATGTCTTTGCAATGTAGAAGCTATCGAATATGTGCAAGTTCTGGACTTGCCCAATAATCTTTACTGTGCTAGTTCCAGTGCGTTCTGTGCTGTTTCTATGTGTGATATATCGCCCAGTGTTGTGTTCGGTCCTTCTACGGCTGGTGAACTACACCGACCAAGTGGTCTCAGCTTTCTTTTTGCCTCTTAGAAAAAACTTCGTACTTTCGATGTAGGGCAATCTTCCCTGGGCCGGACGTCCACTGTTGCACATCGCATTGTCACTGGTTCACAACCGCCATTGCGGCAGCATTAATATCGTGCATGTCCTGCAGAACGTCGTGTAATCAATGAACCTCTCCACGACATGCTTACCTGAGAGATGATACGGTCTTGCTAGTGCCCATGGGCATTGCCTGTCGTCCTTGTTGCTAAGAAAGATGGTTTTTTGAGGTTCTGTGCGGACTACCGGCCCCTCAACATCTTCACCCGCATGGACGTACACCCTTTCCCGCGCATAGACGACGGATTGACCGTTTACAAGGGGCAGAATTCTTTCCATCCCTAAATTTGTGCTCAGAGTATTGACGAGTACACATGACAGACCCTGATCGGCCGAAGAGAGCGTTTGTCACATCCAACTACTTACACAAATTTTAGTTTGTAAAGTACCTTAAACTTTTGAGCCTATACAGTTCTGTGCGGCTTGAAGTGGCGCACATGGTTGTTCTATCTTGACGACGTTGTTGTTTGTGTGCCAGACTTTACCACGCAGCTTCAATGGCTGTGGTGCGTTTTGATGTGTTTACCAACCGCTGGCCTACTACTAAACCTAAAGAACTGTTGATTTGCAGCTCGGCAGCTGACAATTCTAGGTTGAGTCGTATCTAAGGATAAAATTCTCTCCGACGCAGCCAAACTTCGCACCGTCATCGAATGACCTGAGTCCACGTCCACCAAACATTCCGCAGTTTCATTGGTCTCTGCTCTTCCTTCAGACCATTGATTCGCAATTTCACCGCCGTGATCTCAACCCTGACGAACATACGTAGAAGCAACGGGCCCCTCACTTCACGGTTGTCCGAGTGCGACGAGGCCGTCACAAAGCTCCATCGTTTTCTTATGTATCCGCGAAGTTAGCGCCATTACTACCCGAGTGCCCCTACCGAGGTGCACAAAGATGCCAGCAATGTTGGCCGCGGTGTTGTCCTTGCCCCGTGGATACATGATTTTCCTGAATATGCCGGGGCTTGTACAAATCGTACCCTAAAGAAAGCTGATACAAGTTAGTGACAGAAAAAGAATGGATGACCACCTTTCGAGCTCTAAGCTGCGGCTTCATTTGAATGACCGTCCATTCGGTGCAATTCACAGACCACAATGCACTAGCTTGAGCGTCATCTTTGAACGAAAATGATGGGTTTGGCAGCACCACAGCCATGGCGACAAACGCTAACCTTCGACGCTTATTTGTCACGCAGATGTTCCTGCTGTCTTACCTCCAACATCACAGTGTGGAAATTCTTGGTGTCACCAATGGAACTGCCGGCCCCACGTCCTGGAGCCCCGCCGACGAAGTACTCTTCGCCGGCTGGCCACGCCGTCCACCGTTTAGCACGACGCACTCAGCCCGACTGGGTTCCTGCCGAGCGTTGCCGCCGCGAGAACCAAGCGGTGGGTATGCCGTCGACGTTCCGAGAAACTTCATATCCCATGTCCAAACGACCATTCCTGCTGCACCACCGCTTGTACAGCCGGATCACACGCCTTCCAGCGGCCTCAGGACACCAAAACAAATCCAGTGCACGGCTGCGCTTAACCTGCCTCCGCCCTGGACCGCGCATGCCCTTGTGATACCGGCCTCATTTAATCGGGAGACATCTTCACCCTCTCCGCACCTCTGCCATATAAAGCCGCTCGGAACCCGCGTGGCCTTTCATGGCTTTGGCAGCACCACAGCCATGGCGACAAACGCTAACCTTCGACGCTTATTTGTCACGCAGGTAAACTATCACTATTCTTTATTCGCGTCTCGACGTACTCGCTATGCTGCTTTATTGGTGCTGCGAAGCCCAAGTTGCTGTTTTGCTATTCTTTTCGACTGTTTTCATGTTCTTCGGCAACTGCTAATTTTTTCCGGTGACATTGAGCTTAACCCCGGACCTACCACCCGCAGCAATGAAGAACGTAGTGATATATTGGAAGCACTTACCGAAATCCGTGCTGGCCAAACTTCATTATTAAACGATATGACGTCGATCAAGCAAAAGTTGTCCCAGAGCGACAAATTTTTTGATGAGATAAAAAAACGACTAACTAAGATCGAAGAAGACTGCTCAGCGCTTATCGCGGTAAAAAAAGAGGTCGACGAGCTCAGGACGCTCACCGAACAGAGCTCAAATAAGATTGCGTCTATTCAGGCTAAACTTAATGACTCGGAAGATAGAGCGCGAAGATCAAATCTAGTATTTTTTGGTTTAAAGGACACTGAAAGTGAAACATGGGCTGCGTCCGAAGCCCTAGTGATACAACACTGCAGTACACAACTAAACACCACCGTTGAACATTTAGACATAGAAAGAGCACACAGATTAGGTCGTTTTAACAGTAACAGAAATAGGCCTATAATTGTCAAATTCGCGCATTTTAAAGTAAAAGATCGCGTGTTGTCATGCGCCAAAAAACTAAAAGGAACTGAATATCGGATCTCGGAAGACTACTCTTCTAACACGCTAACTGCTAGAAGACGCCTAGTTCAGTTTGCCAAAGCACAAAACAGACCCTTCAAACTACGCCACGACAAATTACTAAGGGGAAATACAACTTACACATACGACCATAGTTCCGATAAGGTAGTCACTCGATCTCCGGGTTCCTAGCATCCGACTGTCGCAGCAACCGTCCCAATAACCATCCCTAGAACTCCCTTTCATTTCTTTACACCAATATTCGCAGTATTCTTCCCAAACTTGATGCCCTCCAAAGCCTGCTCAGTACAACGACATCGAACATAGTCCTTCTTACTGAAACTTGGCTTAATCCGTCCATTAATAATTCAGAAATTCTTTCACATTTTCCAAATTTTTCTATATTTCGACGCGACAGATCTCGCAAAAGGGGCGGAGGCGTACTGATATGCGCACACGAAAGTCTTCAGTGTGCTGAAATACCAGTAACAACGCCCTTAGAAACTGTCTTTGTGATAAGCAACGCTTCCCGCCCAGCCGTTATTATCGGTACGTGCTATCGTCCACCCGACGCAAACAGCTCTTTCGTAGCTGACTTCCATGAGGTGCTTCACTCCGTAAGAGTGCTTTATCCCCAATCACCCATCATGCTGTTCGGCGATTTCAACTTCCCTGCCATCAATTGGTCCAATATAGCTGAAACAACGTCAAAAAACAATGTCGAAAGTGATTTTCTTAATACGTGTCTTACGTTTGGCTTAACACAAATCGTCAGTAACCCCACGTGGCACAATGATAAGTCTTCTAACATATTAGACCTTATCTTCACTTCTCACTCTGATAATGTTTCACCACTGATGCACTTACCTGGCCTTAGCGATCATTCAGTGCTACATACCTCATTCCAAAGTGACATCCCTGCCTTCACTAAAACTAGAAAAACTATTACGCTTTACGACAAAGGTAACCATACTGATATGAATATTAAGCTAGCGGAATTTTCCAGCTCGTTCTTTACCGGTTTCTTAGAACGTTCTGTTGAAATTAACTGGCTTATTTTCAAAAATAAAATGCATGAGCTGATAAAAACTTACATACCTACTATCACTGTAACTGAAAAGCACTCATCACCCTGGTTCAATACGACACTAAAGCATCTCAACAATAAAAAGAAAAGGCTTTACCGCGTTGCCAGACATTCCAACTCTGAGTGCGCATGGCAGAAATACTACACCGCTGGAAAAACGTACCTATCCCTTGCTAGTCAAGCAAAACGCTCCTTTTCTTCGACTACCCTGCCAAACATCCTGCGAAATAACTCCAAAAAATTCTGGAATATTATAAATCCAAAGCGTTCGCAACCACTTGCTTTGTGCAACGAGAAAAATAAGCCTATTCCTGATCACGAAATCGCCGAAGCGCTTAATCATGCATTCTCTTCCGTGTTTACGAATGAGCCTAAAGGTGAACTTCCTGAATTCCCATTTTTCAGTTACGATACAATGCCCACAATCACCTTCAGTTCTGATGGAATCAGGAAATGCATTGATTCCTTAAAGCTGTCGTCTTCACCTGGCATCGATGGTATTAATTCTAAAGTCTTAAAATATACTAAATATGTTACAAGCGAGATATTATGTCACATTTTTCAGCAATCTTTATCATCAGGAGTGGTGCCGGATGACTGGAAAGTGGGTAAGGTTATCCCAATCCCAAAGAAAGGTCCTTCATCATCATGTAGTAGCTACCGCCCAATTTCTCTAACTAGCGTTTGTTCTAAATTAATGGAACATATGCTTTACTCCCACATTGCTACATTCCTAACATCTGTCAGTTTCTTCCACCCTAACCAGTATGGCTTCCGTAAAGGTTTATCTTGTGATAGCCAATTAGCACTCTTTATAAATGACATGAGCTCTAACCTTGACCAAAATATCCCAGTTGATGCCCTCTTTTTAGATTTCGAAAAGGCCTTTGACAAAGTTCCGCATCAACGACTTCTCCTAAAACTCTCTCGCTTGCACCTTAATCCCCTTGTCTTGAACTGGATCCGAAATTTCTTAACTAACAGACACAGTTTGAGCATGCTAACAACCACTCCTCCTCTAAGAGCCCTGTTCTCTCCGGTGTACCCCAGGGCACAGTTCTCGGGCCCCTCCTATTCCTTATATATATTAATGATTTACCGGCTAATCTTTCATCTAACATTCGCCTTTTTGCTGACGATTGTGTCATTTATCGCCCAATCCTAGCTGATACCGACAACCACGCATTGCAAGTTACCTCTTGGTGCAGCATGTGGCTAATGTCACTGAACACTACAAAGACTGTACTACTACCTTTTCATCGACGGAAGCTTCACCATACTCCTAAGTACGTTCTTTGCAACTCGGTAATCTCATCAGTGGAGTCATGCAAGTGCCTTGGCCTCACTCTCTCAAATAACCTTTCTTGGTCCTCTCATATTACGAACATCACCAACGAAGCCAATCGCACACTTGGTTACTTCCGCCGCAACTTGCGCTTCGTACCACCATCCTTAAAGATACTAACTTATCTAACTTTTGTCAGACCTAAGCTAGAATACGCATGCTCTGTTTGGGACCCACACCAAACCACCCTTTCTAATACTCTAGAAGCAGTTCAGAATCGTGCTGCTCGCTTTATTTATTCTGATTATTCCTACCATACTAGTGTCTCTCAGCTAAAATTAAAAGCAGGAATTTCCAATCTAGATATAAGGCGTCATGTCTTCAGACTGTGTCTTTATCACAAATTTTATCATTCTGCTCCTAGTCCTTCAGCCATCATTCCAGCACACCGTCAGTCTTGCCGATTATGTCATGAAAAATCTGTGTGTCCTCCGCCTGCCCGGACCACTGCGCACCTACATTCTTTCTTTGTGAAGACTGCCCGGGACTGGAATGACCTTCCCGCCGACGCCGTGCACCACTCCAATCCACATCATTTCAAGGCTGCCATTGAGTCTATATTCCACTGAAGTGGTTACCCATCCCTCATGTAATACCCCACGTTGGGGCCTTTGAGGTAATAATAAATAATAAATAAATAATAATAAATAAACGATCCCTCATGCAAGCGTCTTGCCCGATGGGCACTTCACCTGCAAGACTACGATATCCACGTGGCGTACCGCAGCGGACGCTAGCGTTCTGATTCGGACGCCTTCTCGTGCTCTCTCCCTTGCCTGACGTGAATGCACGTTGCGCATTATCCCAGTTTGCCGTTCTTTCGCTCGACCTTACTACCATCGGTTCTCAGCAGCACCAGGGCCATTGGATTGCCTGCCTTATAGGTTTGCTTTCTGGTACACCAGCAAAACCAACCACTCGCACTTTGTGTCGTCAAGCTCACCAGTTTGCCATTCCCGACAACCTGCTAAACCGACCTAACTATAACCCAGGAGGGCACCAATTGTTGTTAGCAGTAATTCACAATAGGCGCTCCCAAATATTCGCAGCTTCCCTCACCGACACAGAGTACGCACACTGGGGAGAATTTAAAAGTTATCAACGTCTAAAACAGTGGCATTACTGACGGGGGACGTACAGCTAAGCTCACTTCGTGGGCTCTTCGCCCCATTATCAGTCCGGAAATCATCACACCTCCTCTCTCAATCCGTTCTGCTACATTTACTTTGCCCTACCCGACCGTTTGAACGCGTCTACACCGATTTATATGAGCCCCTTGATCTGACGTCTACGAGAAACCGCTTGGGCATAGGGCAATCGGTCATCGCTCGAGATACGCCAAAATTGCTGCCTTTCCGGCAGCTATAGCGCGCTATGTTGCATCGTTATTGCTTCGTTGGATGAAACTGCGTCATGGACCACCTCAGGAACAGCTCATCGATCGCGAACGTGTATTTTTGTCCGAAGAAGTGGAGCCCATTCTCCAAGAGTGCCACGCTCTTCAGTGCACAACTACAGCGCACCATCTTCAAACTAATGGCCTTACACAACGCTTGAACCATACGCGCGGCGACATGCTTGCAATTCACGTCGCCTACCACAACACAGCTTAGGACGTCATTATGCCCTTCGCAACGTACGCTTACGAAACCTCTACTCAGGGCACCATTGGCTTTAGAAGTGCCTTAGAAGAATGGCACAAAAGTAATGTTGATAGGCTCATGAGTTTTTCTTTTGTTGTATAACTAATAATTAGGTTAACCATCAAACTTTTATTAAGGTAAAAAGGTGTCTATGTATATGTTATGGAGGTCATTCAGAAATAATTGATAACGGCGTTTAAAGCAACATAGGGATTGCATAGCCTTTTCTTGAAAAAAGAAACCTGGCAATTTTTTTATTACAAAATAAAATACAAAATTTTGTATTACAAAATTTGCAAAATTACAAAATTGCAATTATTACAAAATATTGCATCCCCACAGCCGTGATATGAGTGGTTTCATAGTAACCTACTCATGTAGTACGTTGTGTATTTTCCCTGTGTGCAAAACATAGAAACACTTACAGTACATTGTATAGGAGAAAACTTATATTTTCCAGCTGCCAAGCTGCAATGCGACGCCAAAAGCACAGTCCTAAAATGCCCAAGCTCAAACGGGTTGATTATAGAACTGTATACAGGGCTAAAGTATCATACAGAAAAGGCTTTTTGGTTGCCACTGAAAACCCACATACACACAAATTTAGCAACTTCACATCAAATATATCTATTGGTGCAAGCTGGCAAAATTAGTGCGGCACTAGCACAATCTCTGCTATTATTAAACTAATTAGAAAACTCTTGCGGTAGAGTACTCCTTAGAGAGCACGTACCAACTTAAAGCTGATAACCAAAATTTTCTGTGCACTGTCATAAGGGGCCCTTCAAAGTGGTATGTTTGTCTTTCAATGACATCATTTTGTCACCAATTAAAAAAAACGGTAGGTTAAACAATGTTAGTACAGTCGAACCCGTATATATCAAAACCACGATATTGAATGATTGTGTGTGCTAGACGGCAGTAAAGTTACTTTGATACTGTTTATGTAAAAATGTTATGGTACATATAGAATCAAATATATATATATATATATATATATATATATATATATATATATATATATATATATATATATATATCAAGCTTTCATGTGATACCATTAAGATTAGATATATGCGGTTTCAACTGTGTGCACAAGCATACTTCCAAGCATGGTGTCAATTGAATCAGTGCATCAGTGCATTAGCCTATATGATTATGGCAGTGAAAAGAACTTACTGTAACCTTCAGCAACAAGTAATAATGTTTATTAAGGGGTGCAAAACATTGTTTTGAAAAATAATTCTTCCTACCTCACTGTTTACAAGAGCCAATAGTGGTCGCAGCTGGGCCACATCATTTGCACAAATAAGAGTGGGTTAATAAGTAGCACAGGTAATTGATCGACATCTGCACACTGGTGCATCTCAGTTTACTATTTATTGTGTATGCACCTACAATGACATGGGAGAGTTGGATCTATGTGGATATGCCTAAATGCACACCGCAACGTTTGACCTAAATGCACACTTTGGCTTTACAACAAATTGTGCTGTTCAGAGCTTGTCGCAGAGTTGACAAGCTCTGCTCCGAGCTTGTGGCCACAGGTCATTTCAACTCCGAGGAACGTGAACCATAAGAATGGCTTGTCTATCGTCTACCCTGTCGTAAACATCGGTTAAATAAAAAAAAACTGAATAGATGTCTCCATTGTACAAAGGAAGATGGTGTTGCCACGGCATTCTTGCAGTTCATCAATGGACGGCTTTTGGAATCTGAAACATTAAAGAACCTGCAAAGCACCTGTTTCGCAAGACTAAATACCAAAGAAATAATTTTTTCAGGTTTGAAATGGCTAAAGTGCCATCTGATTACGAGGCACACCGTAGTAGGGGACTCCGGGTAATTCTGACAACCTGGTGGTCCTTAATGTCGATGTAAGTCAAGATAGAACACATTTATTATATATATTTAGCTAAACAAAAATTGTATTAACGGACTAACGTTCAAGGTATGCTACACAGAACCATGTACCATATTCAATGAAGCTAGCATTAAGAATATTTGATTGCCTGATTATCAAGGCAACACTAAATAGATGGTTACTACAGCCACACATTTTTAATTGCTAAATGAATCCACAAATCCTCTAATTATTTTGCACAAATTAAGTGTGGAAGCTCAATTACAGTCATATCGTGCTTGATTAGCATTCGCAGAACCAAACACCTCACGACTTCCTTCTCGGTGACACCGCAGTGCAAAACGGCCGCCTTCATCTCAGAGGTGCTTCAGTACAGCGTGCTGATTCAGGGATATTTTTGCCACTGAGCTGGTCGGAAGCAGATTGTGTGTTCATTGCAATGTAGCCGGCAGGTTTGATGCCACCATGAATACCGCCGTAGAATACATCCTCATACTTGACCACTTGAGCTCCGTTTGTAAAACTGCGTGCGTATTGGACTCAGCCAAACAAAGCTACTGCATGCTGCAACCGCTGCGAATAAAACAGAGGTCACTATGAACGCTATCTTGAATGGTATGGTATGGTTAATCTTTAATGAATTCCTGCAAATCGTGAGTCTTCATGAAGTGGGCCGCTCCCACGTGGGAACCGGAAGGCCAAGCCTTTCGGCCGCATCGCGGGCTTGCTGGACAGCCCAGAGTTGGTCAGCCAGAAGAGTGCTGCGGAGAACCGCCTCCCACCTGGCTGAGCTGTTAGCGATGGTAGAGCGTGAACGGGCACACCGCTAGAGCATGTGGTCTAACGTGGCTATTTTTACACAATCGTGGCACGTAGCATTGGTGTAAGTATTCGGAGAGATTTTATCTAAGAGTGACGGACTAGGATAGGTATTCGTTTGTAGTAGACGGAGCGTTAAAGCTTGAGCTCTATTGAGGCGCGGAAGAGGAACAAAGTAGGTTCTATGGCTGAGATAGTAGTTTTTACTAATCTCGTTGTAGGTGGAGGGCGTGTCCCTGTTTTCTCGGCTTCCGATTGGTCGAGGGTAGCGCGGCGGGCAAGCTCGCGTGCAGCCCCGTGAGCCAACTCGTTGAGGTTGGGAGGAGCACCCTTTATCTGACCCTGATGTGCGGGAAAGCAATAAATGAAGTGGTGCGTGATTGCCTTGCTCCCAATATGTCCGAGGGCCTGTTTGGAAACGGTGCCTTTTTCAAAAGTTCTCACTGCAGATCTTGAATCACTATAGATGACTTACCGTGAGCTATCCACCAGGGCTAGTGCAATAGCCATTTGTTCAGCTATTTCGGAGCCCCTCGTCCGAACCGAGGCAGTGTTGGTGATGCCATGCCGACCACCAACATTGACGACGGTGAACACCCGACGTCCCTTACTAGAAGCGGCGTCCACAAAGCTGACCTGTCGCTGATAAATGTGTATTTGCCTAAGGAGGTTGGCAGCCCTTGCCCTCCTTCTACCACGATTATGATCGCGCTGCATGTTCCTAGGTATTGGCGCGACCAATGTTCTCACGAATCGACGGAGGAACGTCAGAGAGCTCCTCCGCTACTCTATCGGGGTGATATCCGAGTTCTTGCAAGATGGATCTCCCTGCCTTCTTTGTTGTGAGGCGAGTTAGCTGTGCGCGCTCCTGGGACTCTGCAATCTCTTCAAGAGTGTTATGAATGCCAAGCTGCATTAAGCGCTCTGTACAAGTGTATACGGGTAACCCGAGAACCCGCTTGGTAATCTTCCTAAGCTGTGCATTCAATTTATCCCGCTCTGCCCGTTTTCATCGATGCATGGCTGCCACGTATCTAAAGTGGCACAGAACGAATGCATGCATTCGTTCTGTGCCACTTTGAGGTTATATGAGGTTATGAGGTTATATTCCTTGAGTTCATCATGCCGATTTGATACCTTCCGAACTAAACGAACAGCAGTTTCAGTTTTAGCAATTAGCTTGCGTATAGTCTTGCCATTTGTACACCCTGACTCAACTATCATGCCCAAGACCTTGATTGAATTGACTCTGGGTATACGGCAACCGTTTCTTTTATATAGGTTAATGTATCTGTCTTCTAACGATGTCCACCCCTTGGGCCTTGGACCGTGTTGCTTGGGACTATACAGCAAATTTTCCGTCTTCAAGGGGGAGCATCTCAGACCGGTGGGTTTCAGATAGGTTTCGATAGTGTCTATGGCCTCCTGTAAGGCTCCTGCAACCTGACCGTCATTGCCTCCTGTGCACCATATAGTTATATCGTTAACATACATAGTGTGTTTGATGCCTTATTCAATAATGGAACAAATTGAAGAGCTCTCGCTGAAATGGGTTGTTCATGTGACAAATATACAAACAAATAACGCGGAAATGACAATGTGCAACTCTGTCGACTTGCAGTTTCACAATCACGAATTGTAAAAAAGCAATGGGGTGATTCTGCTGCACAGAAAGTATTGTGCATATGGCCCGAAGGCCATATGTGGAACTAAATTATTAAGCAAAACTATAGGAATTTTCCAGCTCTTGATCATGTCCCTTTCCCTTCTCACTTGTGCACTTGTGGATCGCAGCAGTACGATAGGGGCAGCAGAGGGTTCTGCACCCTAATCGCACAGTGAATTGCATGCTGCCAGTCTCCCCAAGTATTTACATAGTTGGTAACATAATACAGTCTCCTTCCAATAATTCAACTCCTCCTATTTTGAAATTTCACTTAGCTCGATCCCAATAAAGCCCGTACATTCTTATGGGAGAAAACTTTCATTACTTTGCTTTTGAATTTAACCTTCGCCGCATAACACGAAGTTCGCAGGTCACCTGACCATACTGGTGGCCACAATGGTGATGCAAATAGTCGCAGCATCCTTCTTGGCGGTGCTTATGATAGAGAGAATGCATCAAACAAGCATCATCTCCGTATGACGACACATACTTTTTGCCTGACTCTTCGATCGCCTGAAGCTAGTCGCAACAACCTAACTTGTTATTAGTGGAGGTTGCGCCGAATTTCAAAAAGAAATCGTGGCCCATTTTATGTGGTATTTCTCAATGATTGTGTTGGTATATTGGTTGCCGTGGGTGAGAAAAACAAAGGAACAGCCTAATCCAGGCACACAACCACAGTCGCTTTATTTCAAGGTCAAGGGGGGCTAACATACTGCTAGCATACTAGCATACATACTAGCACAGGGTTCTGCACCCTAATCGCACAGTGAAATGCATGCTGCCAGTCTCCCCAATTATTTCTCCCGCATATTCTTATGGGAGAAAACTTTCATTACATTGTTTTTGAATTTAACCTTCGCCGCATAACACGAAGTTCGCAGGTCACCTGACCATACTGGTGGCCTCAATGGTGATGCAAATAGTCGCAGCATCCTTCTCGGCGGTGCTTATGATACAGAGAATGCATCAAATAAGCATCATCTCCGTATGACGACACATACTTTTGGCCTGACTCTTCGATCACCCGAAGCTAGTCTCAACAACCTAACTTGTCATTAGTGGAGGTTGCGCCGAATTTCAAAAAGAAATCGTGGCCCATTTTATGTGGTATTTCTGAATGATTGTGTTGGTATTGTCACGTGGTAGTGACGGTGAAGAAAGAACACAGTAGCAGTACTGTGAAAGACAAAACTAGCTTTTATTGGGCGAACCTGTGCCCACAACACAGGCTACACTTAAAGCACAATGATAGCGGCGAACACAGTCGGCGATCGTCGAAAATCTGATCAGCGGGTCAAGCGCGTCGGCTTTTATAGATCAGTCGTCGAATGTTCCAGAATAACTGATGGGACCCGCGTGTCTTCCACAAAGTTCTACACCATTCGTGTCACGCGATGAAATCTGATAACACAAGGATCGGCGACAACAGACACGCGGATAGAAGCGTCGATAACTTTCCAGAAACGTCGGATACATGCAGGCGCGTCCCTCGCTGTGCGATTACAGTTGTTAAGCGGCGAAACGTGGTTGCCCGATAGAGATAAGTACACGTGTCAATATCCCCCTCTCAAAAAGCATCGACCCGATGCTACATACAAGCGAAATAAAAACACCCGTAGCAAAGCAAACAACAACAAAAGGAAATAAGGAATTTCGTCAGCGTCCGTAAAAGGGTTTAAGGCGCACCACGTGGACCACTTCAGATCGTGTGCGGCGCCGCTGTGAATGCGAAATGCCATCTGGCACGACCTCATAGTCCAGAGCGCCAATACGTCGGATGACCTTGTAGGGTCCGAAATAGCGTCGGAGTAGTTTCTCACTGAGTCCTCGTCGGCGTATCGGTGTCCAAACCCAAACACGGTCGCCGGGCTGGTACTCAACAAAGCGTCGTCGGAGGTTGTAGTGTCGGCTGTCGGTCCTCTGTTGGTTCTTGATCCGTAGGCGAGCGAGCTGTCGGGCTTCTTCGGCGCGCTGGAGATAGCTAGCGACGTCAACATTCTCTTCGTCAGTGACGTGGGGCAGCATGGCGTCGAGCGTCGTCGTCGGGTTCCTGCCGTAAACCAGCTTAAACGGCGTGATCTGTGTTGCTTCTTGCACCGCCGTGTTGTAAGCAAATGTTACGTACGGCAGGACGGCATCCCAGGTCTTGTGTTCGACGTCGACGTACATCGCTAGCATGTCGGCGAGGGTCTTATTCAGCCGCTCCGTAAGACCATTCGTCTGCGGGTGGTAGGCCGTGGTCCTCCTGTGCCTTGTCTGACTGTATTTCAGAATGTCTTGGGTGAGCTCCGCTGTAAAGGCCGTTCCTCTGTCGGTGATGAGGACTTCTGGGGCGCCATGTCGAAGCAGGATGTTTTCGACAAAAAATTTCGCCACTTCGGCTGCGCTACCTTTCGGCAGTGCTTTAGTTTCAGCGAAGCGGGTGAGGTAGTCTGTCGCCACGACGATCCACTTATTTCCGGTTGTTGACGTCGGAAAGGGTCCCAGCAAGTCCATCCCGATCTGCTGGAATGGTCCGCAAGGAGGCTCGATTGGCTGTAGTAATCCGGCTGGCCTTGTCGGCGGTGTCTTACGTCGCTGACAGTCTCGGCATGTTCTTACATAATGGGCGACGTCGGCGGTCAGGCGCGGCCAATAATACTTTTGTTGTATCCTCGAGAGTGTCCGGGAAAAACCGAGGTGTCCAGCGGTCGGATCGTCATGTAGGGCGTGCAATACTTCTGGACGAAGTCCTGACGGGACAACAAGAAGGTAGTTGGCGCGGACTGGTGAAAAGTTCTTCTTCACGAGGAGATTGTTTTGAATCGTGAAGGAAGATAGTCCGCGCTTAAATGCCCTGGGGACAACGTCGGTGTGCCCTTCCAAATATTCCACCAGGCCTTTTAGCTCCGGGTCTGCCCGTTGCTGTTCAGCGAAGTCTTCCGCGCTTATCATGCCAAGGAAGGCGTCGTCATCTTCGTCATCTTGTGGCGGCGGGTCAATGGGGGCGCGTGATAGGCAATCGGCATCGGAGTGTTTTCGTCCGGACTTGTAGGTTACAGTGATGTCGTATTCTTGTAGTCTGACCCCCGTATTCTTAAACACGCCTTCACTTGAAGCTCCTCCTCGACTCAGCGAAGTCGAGGTGACGGGGCTTCCTTCACTCAAGGCTCCGTTGCGTTTCATGAACACTACTTCACTTTTCCTCCGCGAAGGAACGCCTTGAAAATGCGCCCTCGACTCAAGTGAAGTGTATCGACCGAGAAAAGCGTCTGATATCGAGACTATTCTTCAATGTGCTTATTAAAAGTCCCATTATTTAAGACAAATATGTGTTTCAGTTCATTCGTCTTCCCAATCAAACAACTACACGGCGCAATGTACAACTTTAGCTCGGCAACGCTGCCACTGTGAGCGTTCGACGGATAAAGCCAGCGGGAGCTGTGTTTGAGGTCTGGCAACAATCGCATCCCAACAGCTGAGCGCATGGCGCATGGCTGAGAACCAAGATAATTTGCGCCGGCATTTGTTCGCTGCTCTTTTTTTCCTAGTGTTTCATTGGTGACTGACGTTGCGGTTGATAATCGCGGTTATGATGGGTGATTTCGTCCTTGTGCGTATGGTGACCGAGCCTGAATGACTTCTGAGGCCACAGATGGAACGGCCGATGGGCAGCTTTGTTTACCTTCAAGACCGAGTGGTGCTGTGAGTTTGCTGAAAGCAACAACAGGACAGAAAATATGGGTGAGTGAGCCATTCTTTCATCGAAGCACAGTATGTCAATGCGGTTTTCTTGAGGTTGCCGCTGCGCAGTCGATAAGCCGTTTCCGATGTACACAAGCATGATTGACTCCAGTTGCTCATGCTGAGGAAATTAATTAGTACCTTAAACATTTTCGAGGCACCATAAGCTTGTCCAAAACAGGTTCTTTTTATTTTTTTGCTAATGGGAACTTGTGGAAGATTTGGCACGACAATGTTGGTTTCGCTTTTTTAAACGATAATGTAGAAGGTACGGATCGGCGCCTGCATTCAACGATCATTCCAGTATCGCGTATGAAATCTTTCGGTAGAGGAGAAGCATTTATAGTATACATGTGGCAGAATGCGTATATGGTTGAGTGCGTAGCTCCGGCAGGTCGAAAAAAAAAACAAGCGTATTTTGAGTCCTGTACTTTGTTTTAGAAGCCGTGGTGGTCAGTCGGCTTGCTCAACTTGTAGCACATATGGTCAACGAACCAGCACTGGTGCCTGCATTTCCTGTGCTTCCTCATTTCACATATACGCTACGCAATGTTTTAATCTTCCGAAAATTCACGTGTCAATACTTTATCACCACCATTTGTTTTTTCGTCCTAACTCTCAGTGTGCTATGTGGTAGCAGCTGATGCACGTTCCGTAAACTGGGCTTTCAAGTTCACGCAATGCCAACATATATTTAGTTGTGCTACGTTTTTTCATATCCGTTGCTTAGGTATACTGAATTTACTTAGCGCGCGAGCGCCCTGTCTACATAAAAGTTTTGGCATTCTGGTGCAGAATGTGGGCCTTGGAAGGACCAGCTGATGAAAAAATCTACGCCTGTGCTGCACAGTAAGGCTTCTGGCAGACCTGAAAGCATCGATAGATATGGTGCCTGCCTGTTGGAATTGCACCAGCTCGCTTCCCTGAAAGGAGCTAGGTGCTGAAGAAGTACTTGACTAGCCTACCCGGTAATTAGTCTGTGCTTATTTTCATAAACTTTGTGAAAATATTCATGTTGCATGTCCCCACATTCACAAAATTTAAATGGGGAAATGGACACCCTGTTATTTAGAACCACACACATGAAACAGCCATGTCAATGAAATCAAATTAATTTTTTATTCGCCTTCAGCTGTCGTATAATTTTTGTTTTAAATCGCATGAATATGATGGGCGAGGTCATCAGTTGCCCGTGGTGCTTTGCAGCTGCGATAGGATCCTTTTGCTGCGCACAATTTGTGAAGCAACACTTTCGTAGTATTTGTAGCCAGCACTTCAGTATTTTGTGGCATGCTGAAGCTACTTTAGCATGAGCAAGTGTAGATTAAAAATATGCCATAGCTTTGATGGTTGATCTCAGCTTTTCTGAAATAACGGTAGTAATGCGCTCTATACTGTATTTTTCAGCATTGTCATTGTGACAGTCTGCATCACCATTTGGCCTATTTTGGCATCCCACAAGACACGCTGCTACCCTGGGTGTTGTACCTTGGTCAATTGCTGAAGTTCTGCAAGCCCCATTGAAGCCAACTGTCATCCGCATCCAATGGAAGAAACTCATTGTTCGGGCCGTCATAAATTATCTTAAGCTGGAGCTAGAAGCAGGGTAGAAACAGCATATATTCTACAAGAATTTACCACTGCATGCCGTCGGGTGGCTACACCCGACAGACTACTGTCTTGAACAGAGATGGTGTTTTATTCTAGAATATATTAGTCAGCAGTACTACTCCTGTTTATATCCTTGGAAACAAACAAGCGAAGACACCAAAGACAACAGAGGAGAAATTACTTCTACTTACTAATTGAATTAAAGAAATGACAAATTAATGGCAATGAAAGTGGTTGAGAAAACTTGCCATAGGCGTGCGATGCTCCAACCAATGGAGCTACCGCGGCACCGTTTTCCCATCCACTTTCTTGTGTATTTATATTTTACTACTAGAACTAACTACTACTACTACTAGAACTACATCATTTCCCACCTGCGGCAAGTTGTTTTTTCATCCACTTTCATTGCCATTAATTTATCATTTCTTTATTTCAGTTAGTAAGTACAAGTAATTTCCCTTATGTTGTCTTTGGTGACTTTGCTTGTTGGCTTCTCATGATATGATTATTAAAAATCGCGCCCCTCGGTCAACCCTCTTTCTTCTCCTTCATTACTGCTTCTGTTTGTAGGATCAGAGTTCACGCTGTATTTATTGCATACTATCAAAGTACAAAAAGGCGATAATAATGTTAATTTATCGTTTTAGAAAAAAATTGGCACTTGAATTGACCAGAAATTATTAGGGGTACATACCAACTTAATAAATATGACTGAAGAAAGGCCATCTGGATGAAAAATACAATGACTTCAGCTACAACGTGTCTATGAAGGCAAATACATGCACTCAAACTGCTTTTAGGGGTGATGTTTGAGCTGTTAGGATGTCAGAAAAGTGATAAATGTCTTAAGCAGAATATTTCGACGGCTATTATAGTGCAGCACGACATTAACTGGACCTCTCCTCCACTTGCACACCAATGCAAGCGCAGCACACACAGCACAGTTGGAAAGGCAGTTGCTCTTCGTGCGTGTGTTGGCAACCTGGTTCCTGCAAAGAGAAGGGGTTGGTAATAAACATACAACGATGTTAAAAAAGGTCCATGAAGCGAGCTTAGGTACTGTATTCGTTTTCTGTAGTTTACATTTCGTAATAATACATTAGTTTAAGAAGTTTGTGTTCTATAGCGTGATTTTTTTTAACATAAATTAGCTCATACTGTTTTTATTTATTTTTATTTGCAAAGAAACATTTTTCAGCTGGTCTACCGCTTGCTCAGCAAGACCGACAACAGCGATCTAACACTTACATAACGAACCCTATAGAGAGCTGGGATGTTCGCAATAAAGGTGTGCGAGATATATCTGCTACCACTTGCTAGCACTGTCTATATTAGGTGCTGTCACTACACTGCTGCACCTTTATTTATCGGAATAAAAAATCATGTGATGCAGAAAACTCTACAGCTCTGTATTGTTATTGTGTCTCTTTTATTCGAACAAAACATCACATTAACCTGTTTATACGTGCAGGTATAATTATGCATGCCATTTCATGGTTGGTGACTTCCTCGTTGAGCTTGGATCTTCATAGGGATGACAAGCTTATTAAACTGAATCGTTTGAAGCAAGGATTACGTAATTGTTGCTGATGACCTTAAATTGCACCAACTGCACACGGTCCGCGCGAAATAACAGTCCATTTCGTATTTTCCTTAGCGCAACTAGCCGCATCAAATTAAAGAAAATTGCAAAAATTGAAGTGAACGCACCTGCTCGTTTACAAAGATGCTCGCTTTGCTGCGGTGTGTTTCGCCGCCCTTGGATTAGCGTAGGCAGTGACGATCTGCCCGAGTACAAACAGCGCCGACGGGGCGACGGCCGGCGCTCGCGCAAGCGACACACGCACACAGGCAACACACCCACTGGTGACAGGAATCTTCGTAGCTGTTTTCTTTTTGCAAGTTCAAAGTCCGCCGCAGTTATGTATCGGGCCGTGCTTGAACTGATCCGGCTTTCTACGATAAGCTGCAAGAAACACGTGAATGCACTGACGCCGATAGTTGGTTCGGAGCACTGGCACGAAGAATACGTGTGCAGGTCATCAACTGGCTCATACACGGAGTAAGACGACAATCACTGCACTAGCTCGCAGTCTTCTTGACAGGACGGCAGATGTGTCTTGGCGCTGCAGTGGAATAATTCCGGTGCCGAAGCGCTCCAGAGGACTGCAACGGTCCCTAAAACGAAGCCCTTGAAAATGCGCAGCACGGTTAACCCAAGATAAGCTACGGAGGCAACTAGCGTCCATCGGAAAATACTGACGAGGCGAGCGACAGATCGCAAGGCAGCCATGTTTACGCACTAACTTCACTCGAGGAGCGATTCAAGGTTGCTGCGAGGCTACCTTGAGATTCTCGAGTAAAGCGCTCGAGTTTTCCTTCACTCAAGGCGCGTTTCAAGTGGAGGGCGATTTGTGAAACGAAAAACCGCCCTCAAGGAGCATTTCGAGTGGAGGGTCAAGTCGAGGTGCGTTTGTGAATACGGGAGTGAGGCTCCACCGCGCCAGTCGTCCTGAAGGATCTTTTATACTCGCTAGCCAACACAACGCGTGATGGTCACTGACGACTTTGAATGGCCTGCCATAAAGATAAGGGCGAAATTTAGCTGTAGCCCAAACGATGGCGAGGCATTCCTTTCGGTCGTAGAATAGTTGCCTTCCGCTTTTGACAGCGACCGGCTAGCGTAAGATATCACCTGTTCGACTCCGTTTTTCCTCTGGACTAGAACGGCACCGAGGCCTAGGCTACTGGCGTCAGTATGGATTTCTGTATCGGCGTACTCGTCGAAGTGCGCAAGTACCGGCGGCGACTGCATGCGTCGTTTGAGTTCTTCAAATGCGTCGGCCTGCGGCGTTTCCCACTTGAACTCAACATCACATTTAGTTAGACGTGTCAACGGCTCGGCGATGCGTGAAAAGTCCTTGACAAAGCGCCTGTAGTAGGCACACATGCCAAGGAATCTACGCACTGCCTTCTTGTCGGTGGGCTGCGGGAACTTTGCGATGGCAGCTGTTTTCTGCGGGTCGGGGCGTACTCCGGATTTACTGATGACGTGGCCTAGGAACAGAAGCTCGTCGTAAGCGAAGCGGCATTTTTCTGGCTTCAGAGTGAGCCCTGATGACTTGATGGCCTCTAGTACTGTGCCAAGCCGCCTAAGGTGATCGTCGAAATTTCCGGCGAATACAACGACGTCATCCAAGTAAACGAGACAGGTCTGCCATTTCAATCCCGCTAAAACCGTGTCCATCACGCGCTGGAACGTTGCAGGCGCCGAGCACAGTCCAAATGGCATAACCTTGAACTCGTAGAGGCCGTCTGGGGTGATGAAGGCGGTCTTTTCGCGATCTCTTTCGTAGACTTCTATTTGCCAATAGCCAGACTTGAGGTCCATCGTGGAGAAGTACTTAGCGTTGCAGAGCCGATCCAATGCATCGTCTATTCGTGGAAGGGGGTATACGTCCTTCTTCGTGATCTTGTTCAGACGACGATAATCGACGCAGAAACGTAGGGTTCCGTCCTTTTTCTTCACCAGGACAACAGGGGATGCCCACGGGCTTTTCGACGGCTGAATGATGTCGTCGCGCAGCATTTCGTCGACTTGTTCTCTTATAGCTTCGCGTTCTCGCGGCGAAACTCGGTAAGGGCTTTGGCGGAGTGGTCGAGCGTACTCCTCGGTGATTATGCGATGCTTGGCGACTGGTGTTTGTCGAATCCTCGATGTCGTCGAAAAGCAGCCTTTGTATCGTCGGAGCAGACTTCTGAGCTGCTGTTGCTTAATCACTAGGAGACTTGGATTAATGTCGTAGTCTGGTTCGGGAACCATGGTCGTCGGGGTAGATGCGGCGGAATCCGAGGGGACAAACGCATTACTGGTTTCCACAATTTCCTCGATGTACGCGATCGTCGTGCCCTTGTTGATGTGCTTGAACTCCGGGCTGAAGTTTGTCAGCAACACTTCAGTTTTCCCTCCATGCAGTCGAGCGATCCCTCTTGCGACGCAAATTTCACGGTCTAGCAGGAGACGTTGGTCGCCTTCGATGACACCTTCTACGTCAGCGGGTATTTCGGTGCCGACCGAAATAACAATGCTGGAGCGGGGCGGGATGCTCACTTGGTCTTCGAGCACACTCAAGGCGTGGTGACTACGAGGGCTCTCCGGCGGTATCGCTTTATCTTCCGACAGCGTTATTGACTTCGACTTCAGGTCGATGACTGCGCCGTGTTGGTTCAGGAAGTCCATACCGAGAATGACGTCTCGAGAACACTGTTGGAGGACAACGAAGGTGGCAGGGTAAGTCCGGTCTTGAATGGTTATCCTTGCCGTGCAGATTCCAGTCGGCGTAATCAGCTGTCCTCCAGCGGCGCGAATTTGAGGGCCTTCCCATGCAGTCTTAACCTTCTTCAACTGGGCGGCGATGTGTCCACTCATGACGGAGTAATCAGCCCCTGTGTCCACTAAGGCGGTAACCGCGTGGCCGTCGAGAAGCACATCGAGGTCGGTGGTTCTTTGTCTGGCGTTGCAGTTAGGTCTTGGCGTCGGATCACGGCTGCGTCGTGGTGAACTGAAGCTGGAACGTCGCGTCGTCAAGTCGTCTTTCGTCGGTGTAGTCTTGGCTTGCTGACTTCGTCGGGACGGCGGCGTGTCGTCATTAGGTCGTCGAGATGGTTTCTTCGTCGACTTCGTCGGCGGCGGAGGATCTTCGTCAGTTCGACGAACAGCAACCGCACCTCCATCGGTTGCTGCTTTTAGTTTTCCGGATATGGGCTCGCTGACCGGCCCCGGGCTGGGCCAGTGTATGGTCGGCGCTGCGGCGACAGGTAGCGGCCTGGTGATGGCGAACGCGACGGTCGTCGAGAGCTCCATTGAGTAGCGGCGAGGTAGTCGGCGATGTCACGTGGGGGCTCTCCAAGATGTGGACGCTGCGCGTTGACGGCGAAACCTCGCAGTCCCATCTCTCGGTATGAGCATCTTCGGTAGACGTGACCTGCTTCTCCGCAGTGGTAGCAGAGCGGGCGGTGGTCAGGAGCGCGCCAAACGTCTGTCTTCCTCGGGTAGCTGCGCTCGGCGACGGGTGGGCGTGCTGGCGGCGGCGGTGGTGGTCGACGGAATTGCGGCGTTACGGGGCCCTGGCGCGGTCGTGGAAAGGGACCTTGACGGCGGGCGACGGCAGCGTAGCTCATCGCTTGCGGCTGAGGCTGCGGCGGTTCTGGTTGCACCTCAGGAACTCCAAGCGATCGGTGCACCTCTTCTTTTACGATGTCGGCGATCGAGGCCACTTGAGGCTGCGACGAAGGCAGGACCTTGCGCAGTTCTTCGCGCACAATGGCCCTGGTGGTCTCGCGCAGATCTTCCGTGGCCAGTGATTGAATTCCTGCGTAGTGGGTAGAGCTTGTACGGTGGTTGAATTGCCGGTTCCGCATTTCGAGTGTCTTCTCGATGTTCGTCGCCTCACGAAGAAACTCTTCGACGGTCTACGGTGGGCTTCTTACCATCCCGGCGAAAAGTTCCTCCTTTACACCACGCATCAGTAGGCGGACTTTCTTCTCCTCGGCCATATCCGGGTCGGCGTGGCGGAACAAACGGCTCATTTCTTCCGTAAAAGTGGCAACGTTCTCGTTTGGTAGCTGCACTCGGGCGTCCAGCATAGCTTCGGCCCTTTCCTTGCGCACGACGCTTGTAAAGGTGCGTAGGAAGCCGCTACGGAACAGGTCCCACGTTGTCAAGGTCGATTCCCTGTTCTCAAACCAAGTTCTGGCGGTGTCTTCTAAGGCGAAGTAGACATGCCGCAGCTTCTCGTCGGAGTCCCAGTTGTTGAATGTTGCGATTCGTTCGTAGGTCTCCAGCCATGATTCCGGGTCTTCAGTCGCTGCTCCATGGAAGGTTGGTGGGTCCCGAGGTTGTTGTAGGATAACAGGGGACGCTGGGGCAGCCATTGGGGTTGTCTTGACCACGATCTTCTTTGTCGTCTCAGGTAGAAGTCCGTGCTCTGGGGGCAGTCCTTGCAGTCTGCGGCTAGCACGTTGGTCTTGGGCGATGTTGGTTCTGTCCTCGGGCTTCGGGCTTGGATCGCGGCTTTGCGGGGGCGTTCGGTACATGAACGCACTAGCACCTCCACCAGATGTCGAAGCGTCGATAACTTTCCAGAAACGTCGGATACATGCAGGCGCGTCCCTCGCTGTGCGATTACAGTTGTTAAGCGGCGAAACGTGGTTGCCCGATAAAGATAAGTACACGTGTCAGTATATTGGTTGCCGTGGGTGAGAAAAACAAAGGAACAGCCTAATCCAGGCACACAACCCCAGTCGCTTTATTTCAAGGTCAAGTGGGGCTAACATACTGCTCTCCTAAGTTAATTATGGTGCTCTCCTAGGCACCTGTTGAGGCACTGGCGAGTCTTACCTATCTACATTTGACCAAATGTACCCATGATCAAAGGAGCAAACTCAAATTATGGGTTTCCTGCGGCATAGCCTCGATTCGATTATGAGGCATGCCGCAGTAGGGATCTGTGGATTAGTTAGTACCAGCTAGGGTTCTTTAACGTGCGCCTAAATCTAAGACATGGGCCTCTTCGGATCTCGCCCCCATTTAAATGAGGCTGCTGTGGCTAGGATTCAGTCCCGCGACCTGAAGCATAGTAGCACCACCCCAACGCCACTAAGCAACCACAGCGGATACAGAAGTAGACTAGGCTACCCCTGGTAGACACAAGTCAAATTTAGTTGCATCCTTAATTAAGCAAGCCTTGCATGCCAGGATGCCTGCCTCAATTCACTTCTAAACTGCTATGCACCTATATATCCAGTGAACAATAAAGGAGGCAGCTAATACACGGCTGTCCACCAGCGACTTGACTAAGGCGAGCAGCCATGGAAGGATTGCTCGGTGAGGTAGCCCCAAATTTGTTCAGTGTGTTTCGCAGACAGCGTACTGCATTCCCTTCACATGCGGTCAAACGGAAGTAGGGCAGACTCGCCCGTACCTCAAATCAGCCTAAGGGATCACCAGATTTCGCTCAAAAACCAGTATGCTCTTTCGCCTTCGTGGCGCATTGCCAAGGCGGGGCTTCATGTTGGATTAAGAATGTTCATATTTTTTCATCCACAGTGAAAAATATAATGAGTAAATCACTGAGGCATACCACATAAATAGCAGGATATGTGTGAGCGAGCCGTCACTATTAATGCGGGAAAAAAGGCATTCTTCCTAGTAAACATGGGATTGAAATCAATCTGTGCCAGTTTGCTACTGAAGTAACTGCAGCAAAGTGAATATTGACCTTCATATTTATTTTCGGGAAATTTAACCTCACGAAATATAAACCTGCCAGCGGCAGTTATTCTACAGTTATTCTACAGGCTATAGTTCGGCAGCAGCGCACTGTCCATACAGCGCTAATAGGCATCGTCTGCTTTTGCAGGAAGCATGCTGCATCTCATCCGACATATCAGCAAGAAGTGAAGGAGCGACGCAAGGGCTAATCGGAGGCATCACGTGACAGTCAGGACTACCACTGCCACCTTCCAGAAAAGGGCGTCACCGTGTCCCTATAAAAGGCGACGGAACGGCTAGCACGGGCTACAGTACGGCAGCAGCGCACCGTCCATACAGTGCTAATACCCATCGTCTGCTTTTGCAGGCAGCATGCTGCATCTGATCCGACATATCAGCAAGAAGTGAAGGAGCGACGCAAGGGCTAATCGGAGGCATCGCGTGGCAGTCAGGACTACCACTGCCACCTTCCAGGAAAGGGCATCACCGTGCCCCTATAAAAGGCGACGGAACGGCTAGCACGGGCTACAGTTCGGCAGCAGCGCACCGTCCACACAGCGCTAATAGCCATCGTCTGCTTTTGCACGAAGCATGCTGCATCTGATCCGACATATCAGCAAGAACTGAAGGAGCGACGCAAGGGCTAATCGGAGGCATCACGTGACAGTCAGGACTACCACTGCCACCTTCCAGAAAAGGGCGTCACCGTGCCCCTATAAAAGGCGACGGAACGGCTAGCGAGGGCTACAGTTCGGCAGCAGCGCAACGTCCATACAGCGCTAATAGCCATGGTCTGCTTTTGCAGGAAGCATGCTGCATTTGATCCGACATATCAGCAAGAACTGAAGGAGCGACGCAAGGGCTAATCGGAGGCATCACGTGACAGTCATGACTACCACTGCCACCTTCCAGAAAAGGGCGTCACTGTGCCCCTATAAAAGGCGACGGAACGGCTAGCACGGGCTACAGTTCGGCAGCAGCGCACCGTCCATACAGTGCTAATAGCCGTCGTCTGCATTTGCAGGTGAGCTAACTGTTTAGGAGTCGAGCGTTTATTGGATTGTCCTGTGCGCTGCTGCCGAACAAAGTGTGTGTCGATATTGATGTATACTTGCTTTGTTGTGTGAGCTAGTCTCGTAAAATGGATGTGAAAGAGTTGTGCCGACAACTAGACAATTTCAAGCGGGACATGAGAACGGAACTCAGAGAATCGAAAGACAGCGTAAATTTTTGTTCCACTGCATGCGATGGAATGCAGGGCCTCACGAAAGATATAGCTGATTTTAGGGGTGAGATCAAGGCGCTAGTGAAACTTAATGTTCATTACAAGGCAGAGAACGAAAGGTTGCCACAAAGAGTAAACGAACTAGAACAGTATCAAAGAGCCAGTAATTTAGAACTTAAAGGCGTGCCCGGTGGAAATGACGTCATGACAGTGATAGAAAGAATTGGAGTAGCGGTTGGCGAGAGCATTTCAGAAAGTGATATTGACAAGTGTCACTGGGTGTCAACTGCAAAGACTGGCGTCAAAAACATTGTTGTGCTCTTCGTGCAAAGAATGAAAAGAAACCATGTGCACATGAAGGCAAGAAAAAAAAGCAGCTATCTTGTAAAGATCTTGGTTTCACCTCAGACCACTCAGTGTACGTCAACGGGCATTTGACGCAACAAACAAAACGCTTCTCGCGTCTGCGCGACAGAAAAGGAAGGAAACAAAGTGGAAATATGTCTGGACTGCCAATGGCGTGGTGCTCGCTCGGAAAGATGATGACTCGCCCATTCTGCGCATCACCACTATTGAAGACTTATCTAAAATGACCTAATGATAAACTATGACACTTATATGGTGTGTATTCATTCATCTGATCACCAAGTGAGAGACGCTTATTATGACATGCAAAAGCTGAACAAAGAATATTCTGGATGCAAGACGTTATGCTGTATACATATTAATACAAGAAGCATGAGAAATAAGCTGGATAAAATTAATCAGTTATTACAATCAAAAACCGAAAAATTTGATGTGCTTTCACGGAAACATTGTTAACTGCAAATGATCCTGTTCCACAGTTTTCAGGGTATAGCTCGCATCATGTAAGAAGAGAAAAAGAAAGGCGGTGGAGGGGTAGCAGTTTATGTTAAAGAACCGTCGAAGTTAGTTGTCATTGATGAATTTTCTGTTATTACTAATGATGTGGAATGCTTGACCGTGCACCTAAATAAAACTATTGTAAGTGTCGTATATAGGCCCCCAACTGGAGACACGGCCACATTTTGTAGTTTTATGGAAAGGCTACTGCTTTTGACCCGATCACCTAGTGAGACTTGTGTAATTATGGGGGATGTGAATGTCAACATGATCACTGATAGCGCATGGTGGCTAGAACTCAAAACATTGTTGTCTTGTTATGGCTGCAGTAATTACATTACTGCACCAACAAGGGTAACAATCAATAGTGCTACATTGTTAGGCATATGCGTTTCGAACTTAAATGAATGTGATGTCAAGTCGGGAATACTAATATCAGATGTAAGTGACCATTTACCTGTGTTTTGTCTTATACCTAAAGACCCTGACAAACAAAACAATGACTGCAAAACGCGATTCCGCAGAATAATCAGATCAAATACTCTAGAGCAATTCTGATGTCTCCTCCAGTGGGTAGACTGGCAAGAAATCTATAATGAAACAGATGTAAACAGAGCGTTTGCTCTATTTCAACGAAATGTGCTTGCGTGCTATGATTTGGCTTTTCCACTTCAGCCAGCTGCTTCTGTAAAGAAGCATAAAAAGGCGCGCAAACCTTGGGTCGACAAAGACTTGTACGAACACATAAAAAAGAAAGACGCTATGTATCACATCTTCATCCACACGCGGCAGCCGGACCTATTCGCGACGTACAAGAAATTTAGGAATGAAGCACAAGGTGATTTAAAGAAAGCAAAGTGTGATTACTATGAGCGCCTTTTCTCGAGTATACGAAGGAATCCGAGAAAAATATGGGATGCCGTTAATGATATAACAGGAAAAAATCCAAACGCGCATCCCCAAATGACACGCCTAAACGGACGGGAAATAGAACGTGCGCAAATGGTTAGCTGCATGAATATGCATTTTATTAACGCTGGTATGAACCCTGCACACGTTGCAATCGGAAACGATCACAGGTTTTCCACACCACGTATATCAGACTCACTTTTTATCAAACCGACATGTGTGAGTGAAGTACGTGACCTTATCAAGACATTAAAGCATGATGTTTCAGCTGGCGTAGACAGTGTCAGTCCTATTCCGGTTAAATACGTGTCACACAAGATAGGGCCAGCACTCGTGCATGTTATAAACTTGTCTCTTAGCGCAGGCGTTTTTCCAGACGAGCTTAAGATAGCGCGTGTCACACCAATTTATAAAGGGGGAAGTGCAGACCAATTGTCGAACTACAGACCAATTTCAGTTCTCACGGTATTTTCAAAACTTTTTGAAGCTGTTATCTATGCAAGATTATCAAATTTTTTTTACGAAACACAATGTTATTGCGAAATGCCAATATGGTTTTCAAAAAAATAAGTCAACCGAGCAAGCCTTACTGGATATTAAAGATCGAATTATTGCTAACATCGAACAGAAGAAGTTAACGCTTGGCCTGTTTTTGGACCTGAGAAAGGCGTTTGATTCGATTGACCACTATATCCTAACTGAAAAATTGGAAAGATACAGAGTGCGAGACGTTGCAAATGACTTGATAAAAAGTTATATATGTAATCGAAAACAGTTCGTGCAGCTGGGAACTACTGCATCTGACATGCTTACCCTGCATCAAGGTGTACCAGAAGGTTCAAAGTTAGGACCATTGCTATTTTTAATTTAGGTTAATGACATTACAGATTTATCAGGTTCACAAACATTGGCAATGTATGCAGAATATACAAATGTGTTCTTTACAGGTGATAACACAACAGAATTACAGCAGTGTGTAAACGAATATACAATTTTGTTATCTGACTGGTTGGTGACCAACAAACTCCTGCTGAACAGAACTAAAACAACCTACATTATATTTAGGGCGCCTAATAAAAAAATTGATAGCAGAATACAAGTAAAATTTAACAACTACCTCATTAAACAGGTCAAACAAGAAGAGTTTCTGGGAATACATATCTGTGAAGAATTTTTATAGAATGCACATGTAAATTTCCTTTGCGGTGAATTATCAAAAAACATCGGTGTAATCTATAAAATTGCACACCTGATCCCTCTATGGCTGAATAAACAACTGTATAATGCACTTATTTATTCAAAGCTTCGCTAAGGTATATTGGTTTGGGGTACAACTACAAGAACAAATTACACGAAATTGATTGCCTTTCAAAATAGAATTATCCGTTTATATGCAAATTACTATGGCCGTTTTTCAGATCTAAGAACCGGTCCACTATTCTAAATATATGATATTCTGCGTGCAGACAGGATATATTATATGCAAATTCTTCTGGAAATCCGAAAATGAAATCCAAGCGCTCAATGTAGTAAATGTAACCTCTCCGGATACTCCTTGCGACACAGCTCACGACACACACCAAAAGCAAGGACCACTTACGGGAAACAAACATTTCTCTATCAGTCCACAAAAATAATGAACAGTTCCAGTGCATCTGTATCTTTAAACATTTCTTTACAGACATTTAAAAAAAGAATAAAAGATTGGCTAGATAGGGAAGACATATACTTTAAAATTGAATGAATGTGTGTAATAACATGAAAAATGTTTCTGCCATGAATTACATATTTTTTTCTTTTCAGGATTTACATATTTCATGTAATATCTATTGTTGGCTTTTGTATTACCACAAATATGTTTGCATCCACGTATTGTTCCCAGTGTTTTATTACTTGTGGCACACAATTATGATGTTTCTTTTCTGTTTTTGCGCATGTTGCTGCTCTATATTGCTCCATAATTTAGCTGGCGTTTATTTCATGCAAAATTGTGCAATTTTAGCATACCATTAGCATCTCAAATACCTACTTGCACTTAGCCGTTGTTGTACATTATACCATATATTTGAAGAATCGAATCACCATGAACATTGCTACCATGAATTTTCACAGTAACCAACGCTGTTGTAACGCGCAAAATTGTGCTTATGTGTGTGACCTGCTGTCAAACCTGTCGTTCCTGGGGGCTGAGACCTTTGTCAGGCTTTATGCCTTTAGTCTCAGTCTACCCTCGTTTGAATGAACGAAAAATAAAATTCAACTCAATTCCATTCTAGAAATAAGACAGAAACAACCGTAAAATATAGCAATGATTAACAATGGTGTCCACACTGTAGGCTTAGACCTCTGACATGTTTGCCACGCACTTTAAATTCCTACATTCACAGAAAACTGCACGAGCTTTTACCACATACAAAACATATAGAAATAAAAGCTACATCTTAGGAAAGCTTCAAAGCAATAAAATCAATATAAAGAGTGATCAATATACTATGTACTAAGCAATACTTAACTTCAACTCGCAGCTACGCGATTTATGCAAGCAAAATGACTAAACATCAGGACATGGAAGGTATAGTTTTATACAGAACGCGATAATGTGTGCAAAATATCTAGGCACATAAAAAAGCAGGACGTTCAATAAAATTACATAAATATTTATGCTGTTTAGTAAGTGGCGTCAAGCAATGTGGCGACAAGCTTAACCATTAATGATACCAAGATACTACTTCTTGGAACACTTGCACTTCATATAAACATGAGAACTATCTCGATCACACGCCGCGCTTTTGCAGCCATAGCCATGGTCTATGCATTTCTGGGGGCTCCTCCACGCTGTGGATGGTGTTGTGGGGCACGGCTTTACCACTAAAACATAAGGTCTGTGTTAGCTAATATCAGTGGCACAATAAAGCTGCCATATAGTGAACACATACAAGGAGTACCTGAATATAGTCACGAGAACTATGTCTGCACTAGTGCACAGTGGCAAGAGAGCAAAAGGTCAAAATCATGGAATATCATAACACATGTCAACACACCTTGGCTTGGAAAAAACGCTGTGCTAGTTTTTTTACCCCTAGAACTCCTTGAAAACTGAAAACTTCGTAAGCAGAGATTATCCCCAACATCGGAGCATTTATAAGCGACGAAACGTCCTTGAAGAAAAACAATCGGGGAAGGGGCAGGTGGGTCGGTAGTGTGCAATTTAAAGCAGAAAAGCGGGAGCTCACGCATAGGGTGCGCAGGACAAACACGGTTCTTTCTGAACGTAACATTTATCAAATCCACATTGCGGCAACAAATTTATGTAACTAAATTCTGGCAGCAACCAACGCACAGCAGGCATCAGCACAGGTTTACTGTTGCCGGGATTGTACTATTTTTCCTACGTTTGCAAAGTCCTCTATGCACAGTCTATGTACACATGACAAGCACACACAACATGCGTGTAGTTAGCAAGCACGGTTACTTACCTTTTTAATAGCACGACGAGGTCGAAAGGCATTCTTCATGTTGCCTGTGCTGCGTGGGCGATGTTACTCCGAGCATACATGCCGTTGCGTAGTGGGCGAACTGAGGCACGCTAATAATATGCATTGTTCGCCCCTCCCCCCCCCCACTTTTGCGGTGTATGTCACACCTTTAGAACCAGAGGCAAAGGGAACGCACTCTAGAGCATGAAAATTCTTGGTCCGCATTTGCCTGGCGCGCCACGCATACAGCGAGTTTGCAGCGAGACGCAAGCTATTTTGCGGAACTTTCACGCACATGAACTACTTCACATTTAAATACAGCAAATGCAGAAACACGATCAAAGAAACACACTGACGCAGCTCGCACTATCGCGGCTACCGCCCGGCACATTGAAGACGGAGGAATAACAACAGCCTGTATTTTACCAGTCGCGTGCATGGATGGATCGATGCTATGAGCGTCCCCTTTGGTGGGTTGCGGCAGCCAGCTCTCGCTATTTTATCACCTACTGTCCCACCTATATTACAGAAATGAAGACAGAAAGAAAGTACGGAAGAAATAAAGAAAAGGAAGCAATACAGCGCCGCGTATATACTTGTGCGGCCGTTGTGGCCCTTCGTGATGCCTGCAATAATAACCCCGATAGCAATTTTGTTCTATATATGCCCAAACTACGTATGAATTTCGCGAAACAAAGAGAACTATCGGCCCCTCGATATTATACGCTTTATTTTAGCAGGGAAAGAAATTCCATGACGTAGTTTTGCTTTCGAATCGCTTATGCAGCGGACGCCATACTGCGAAAGGCGTACAAAACTGCGCTTCACCTGCCGCAGCGCACATCAACCGAGAAACTGCTGGCCCTGGGACTGCACAATACCTTCAGTGAACTAAGAGAAGCACTGCTATGCTCTCAGGCACGTAGGTTGATGCAGACCCCCACGGGAAGGGTGCTCCTGCGAAGATATGGCGGCGGCAACATGATCCAAGAGATCGAACGTAGCGAGGCCATTCCGGACAAGTATCGCAGTACACTGCGAGTCGCACCGATACCCAAGAATATGGACCGGAACCTGCACAAGGCGCGTAGAGAAGCAAGAGCGGAGTACGTGCAGAGAACCTTGGCGAACAAGGACAACACAAGGTATACGGACGCGGCAACGTTCGTCAAAGACGGAAGACACAACAGCAGAGCAGTGGCGTCGGTGGTTAATTAGGACCTCAAGGAGATCACCAGCGCATCACTGCAGGACTGCATGGTAGTCGAGGCCGAAGAGGCAGCTGTGGCTCTGGCAGCACTGGAGGGCTATCGATCTGGCAGGTCCCTAACAATAATAACAGACTCTCAAGCAGCATGCCGTAATTATACAAACGGCAGAATTGGGCGCAAAGCACGCCACGTACTCTGCTCATGCGACCCGGGAAACAAAGTTCACCATATCATTATCTGGGTACCAGGGCACACTGGCATAACAAGGAACCAAGAGGCGGATAGGATAGCTCGAGGGCATACCAACCGGGCGTCCGACACATCCAGTCTTGAGGAACCCGAGTCAGTACCCATGGGCTACTCAGATATCCTAAATTATTATAAAGGGGTCAGACTGAAGTACCCACCCCCGGATAAGGATCTAAGCAGAGAGGATGCTGTTGCATGGCGACAACTGCAGACGGGTACTTTCCCGAATCTAAACCTTCTGAATAAAATTTTCCCTACACAATATGAGGCTAAGTGCCCATGGTGCGGAGAGAAACCAGATCTGTACCACATATCATGGCCTGTCAAAATATTGAGTCCCCAACTAACTATAAAATTAAAAACCCGAGTGCGGAACAGTGGGAGAGTATGCTTTCCAGCGTAAGCTTGAACGGCCAAAAGCGCCTAGTAGAGCGAGCTCGCGGGATGGCCATACTCAGTGGAGCCTTGGACTAGGGCACCAACCCTGTGATTGCAGACAGAAGAATCCATCAGAAGATGGAAGAGGCCGTCTGAAGCCGCGAAGATCTGTTTTCTAGAGCCCAATAAATGTTTTCCGATCCGATCCGATGCTGCACGAAGACAGCAAAAGGATGGCCTTCAAGATCTCGCTAAGGTATTGTTACGTTTCGCCTCCGACGTGCGGTATAGCCGGCGCGGATGCAAAGGATGCCGGGGCTTCGTTCACAGCAGCGGACATTTTGGCCAGTTCAGCGCTGTCCCAACGCCTTCAGCTAAGCGCGTCTGACCGGCGAGGAGGTCTGACCGGCGCCAGCCCGGTGGATGCGTCACTTCTTGTCACAACGTGTCCGTGCAGCGCCGTCACGTGCGCCTGTTTGGAGCCGTTCCTTCTAGCCCTCGACTCCGAGAGTATAAAAGCAGCTGCCACCGGACGCCAAGAGAGGGAGGCCGGGAGGCCGGCCCCTCGAACCCAGATGCGCTGGCAGAGGCCCCCAAATCCTATGCTGACATTACCCACTTCTACAAGGAGAGGAGACGCGTGTATCCACCTCCCCACCCCTACCTCGAACGAGCGCAAGCCATCATGCTTCGCAGACTGCAGCCCGATTCAATTGTCGGTCATTCTAGGCTTTATTTAATCACTGGAGGGGATTACGACCCCCGTCTGTACTATGTGCAACCATGGAGTGTTCGCCACTCGGGCACACATTCTCTGGGGATGCGAGGGTAACCTTCCCCCACAATCATTACTGCTAGCTCCCTCGGAGGAGGGTTGGAACCAGCTGCTGACAAGAGCAGACTAGAAAACGCAACTCGTACTTATCTCGTGGGCCCAAGACGTTGCCCCAACTGGGAGCCACACTAGGCCTTTCCGCCCTAACTTCCTACCCTGCAGTGGCAAATAAAGTTGTTCCTCTCTCTCTCTTGACTTGCGTAGAGAAGCTTTTCGCTTCAAAACCTAGAAAAGTGGTCGTTAGTCCCGTGACAGGATAGCTATTGGTCCACCACCCCGCTCTTTCATGTTCAATGTGTTAATCATATTATGATCGCAAATATTCTGAAGTCTTGAAATCCAAATGTTCTTCAATTCCGTTGTGTCTGGATTAAATTCACTGGCGTTTGGAATATTTCGGCTGACGTTTGGAATGAATTGAGTGGCGTTAGGATTAAATTGACTGGCGCTTAGATTAAATTGACTGGCTCTTGGATTAAATCTAGTGGGAAAACCTAATCTCTGCATGGTGCTCAGGATGTTTACGTAGATGAGAGTGTTTCATTTTAAATTGAATACTGAGAGAAAAGTGTTCCTTAGTTTCTTTCTTGTATTCGAATAGCAGCCACCTTTAAAAAATTATTACAGGCCATTCGAATACTCACTTCGGTTTGCGAAAGTTTGGCGCAGGTCTTTACGTGTTTTCCTTTCGCGTGTCAATATCTTGCATTGTGATTATAAAGGTCCACAGTTTACATTAGGAAGAAAATGCTATGAGTAGCGCGATTTCTTTCAATATAGACGACACGCGCTACTCTCCCGCCATATCGTAGCCATCTTGGTAGCCATATCATAGCCATATCCTAACCCGTCATGCGCGGCACTACGCTTTTCCCGCAACTACGAAAGCGGCGCTTCGTCGCGACGAAATTGTGCCACCAGCATTAGTGGCGACAACATCCAAGGGGCGTTACATCGAGCCTTACTCGTAGGCGGTCGCTATCGACTGTTGCAGAAGCCGTGATGCCCGCCACACACGCTCGGGCTGACTTCTAGAACTGACGCCGCGGGCGAGCGTAGCCCTCTCTTAGACCTCCCTGCGCCCTCCCTTCGGAAGCGCACAAAAGATCGCCCACGCGGCTGTATATGCCTTAGCCACCGCAATTACGCGCATGCGGAGGCAGTCTCCCTTCCGCACCTTCTCCACTTTCCTCCTCGCGCGCTCTTTCCTCTGCTGCTGCGCTCCGCGTTCTCTCGGTTAGGCGGAGGAAAGACATTGACGCTCGCCGCAGTAACGGGCACCTAAGAGAGCGCTCTAAAAGCAAATACGGGATCGGCATAGCCGCCAGTCCAATAATATTATTACGATATTTTCGGTAGATACCCGAGAGACAAGCCGCCTTGAGAACGACGACGAAGTGGGTCTGTGCCCTTGGCGCGAGTGAATGTCGGCCTGGCACTCTGGCTCCAGTCTAGTGTAAATAGTCTCTAAATAGCCTCTTTTGTCTGTGTCTTTCTACACGTAACATTCTGGTGGAGGTCAGCGGTCCCCATCCTCGCCACGGAACTCCGGAGTGGTCGGTACGTCGAGCTTGTCACCATGCCTCCCGGTGACGAGCCCCCCTCTGCAACGGCTTCGGCTGCTCCGACTGCTCCCGTAGTCAGGGTTGCCCAACATCGCGACCCTGGTGTGTTCTCTGGCCAGGAGCGACAGGACGTTGACGAATGGCTCGAGCTATATCAACATGCCAGCGCTAATAACAGGTGGGACCCAACCATTATGCTCGCCAATGTCATCTTTTATCTTGGCGGCACCCCACGCGTGTGGTACCACACGCATGACGAAGAGATCAGCAGTTGGGACTCTTTCAAAGAAAAGCTACGGGAACTGTTCGGCGACCCCATTGGCCGCAAGGTTGCCGCGAGAAAGGCTCTTGCGTCTCGCGCTCAGACATCTACAGAGCCGTACGTTTCCTACATCTTCGATGCCTTGGCTCTATGCCGCGAAGCTGACGATGCTATGTCTGAATCAGATAAAGTGTCACATGTCCTAAAAGGCATCGCCGACGACGCTTTCAATTTGCTTGTTTTCGGCAATGTCTCGACAATCGACGCCATCATTAAAGAATGCCGTCGCCTTCAACAAGCAAAGAGCCGTCGTATTACACACCACATCACGCGGCTACCCAACATCGCTGCTACGTTGACATGTGAGGGTGGATCGCGTCAGGCCACCACGTGTGACGACGTCACCCGTATTGTTCGCCGCGAGCTTGAGGCCGCCTTTTCACCAGCTTTCTCCACGACACCTCCCGATCCGCCAGCAACCACGATTGCCATGATTCAGGCCTTAGTCCGACAAGAATTTGAGAACATGGGTCTGAACTCCGTGTGTTCAACATCTCAACCCAGCGTTCCCCAGTTCTCCACCGGCCCTCCTCGTCCCCGACAGTCCACATCTCGCCGCAACCCGTCTGATTGGCGTACCCCTGATGACAGGCCAATCTGGTTTCACTGCTGTCGCATCGGCCACGTCGCTCGTCACTGCCGCAACCGATGGCCTCCGCCTCCTCGGACATACGCCGCCACTTACTGCTGTACCTTTGGACATTCTGCTCCCGATGTCACCCGCCGTGAACCCACTGACGCAGATGCCCCTGCTCCGAACCTTCGCTACAGCCGCTCGCCCTCACCTCGACGCCGTGAGTCCCGTTCGCCCCAACCCCGCCACTTCTCTTCGCCGCCTATCACAGCCTGGGCGCAGCCGGAAAACTAGGCACTGCAGCTTCTCGAGGTGAAGCTGCTTTGTCGACACTGCCCTCAAATCCTCTGCTCACGTTAAACACGAACCAAAACCTTCTTGACGTTGACGTTGATGGATATCCTGTCACGGCACTCATCGACACAGGGGGACATCTTTCTATTATGAGTGCTGCCTTCCGACGACCACTGAACGAGCTCTTCACCCCAGCGTCTGCACGCGTCGTCCGCGTTGCGGATGGCGGTGCTGTGCCTATCATCGGCATGTGTACGGCACGTGTTAGCATCGCCGGCCGCCACACTCCTGTCCTCTTCACCGTGATTGCTCATTGCCCCCACGACCTCATTCTCACCTCGATTTTCTCTCCGCGCATTCTGATCTTATTGACTGCTCTGCCAGTACCCTTCGCCTTGAGTTACCGATTCTCGCAGAACCTTCTGACGGACCCCAGTGCCGCCTACGCCCCACTGGCTTTATTTGCCTACCGCCAAAAGCAATAGCCTATATTGAGCTCTTGTCTTCCCCACCAGTCCCTGATGGCGAGTACCTCGTCACTCCTCTGCGCGACATTCCACTTAAGTATGACGTTACCGTGCCTCACAGTATACTTACTATCACTGCGAACCGCACTTTCATGCCTATCTTTAACTTTGGATTGGCGAAGCAAATTCTACCACAAGGTAGAATTTGCCTTGCCAACGTTGATTGTCTCGGGGACCATCACGTGGCAAATTTATCAACCGATCCTTCTTGCGAGCTGAGCAGGCCTCTCGTGCCAGCCTTGGCCGCCGATCCCAAGATACAGAAAATGGTTGTGATGCACCTGTCTCCTGCGCAGGCTGAAGACCTTTATCTTGTATTATCGGCCTACAGAGATATTTTCGACTTCGACGATCGCCCTTTAGGCCAGATGCTCGCGGTCAAGCATCGGATCGTTACTGGCGATGCTATTCCTATTCACCGACGACCGTACCGAGTTTCTGCGTCGGAATGGCAAGTTATTCAAAGCGAATTGAACAAAATGCTAGACAAAAAAATAATTGAACCTTCTTCAAGTCCCTGGGCATCACCTGTAGTGTTGGTTAAGAAGAAGGATGGCATGTGGCGCTTCTGTGTAGACTACCGTCATCTGAACAACATTACTAAGAAGGACGTCTAGGCGCTCCCACGTATAGACGACGCCCTTGACTGCCTCCATGGTTCCAGCTATCTCTCTTCGATTGATCTTCGTTCTGGATACTGGCAAATTGCTGTTCACGATATGGACAGAGCATAAACTGCGTTCATCACACCTGATGGCCTATACCAATTTAAAGTAACGCCGTTTGGATTATGCAACGCCCCTGCCACCTTTGAGTGTATTATGGACTCCTTGCTCCAAGGTTTCAAATGGTCCACATGTCTCTGCTACCTCGACGACGTCATCGTCTTCTCACCCACGTTAGATACTCACCTTAACCGTCTCACAGCTATACTTGATGTATTTCGAAAGGTGAAGGTGCAACTTAACTCGTCCAAATGTAGTTTCGGCAGCCGCGACATCACTGTTCCGGGCCACCTCGTTGACGCTTCCGGAGTACAGCCTGATCCTGACAAAACTCGCGCTGTCCGAGACTTTCCGGTTCCGAAGACAGCCGCCGACGTTTGAAGCTTTGTAGGGCTATGCTCGTACTTTCGTCGTTTTATTCCAGATTTTGCGGCAATTGCTTGACCCCTCACTAATCTTTTGAGGAAAGGCATACAATTCTCGTGGGGTACTGCAGAAGCCGCCGCCTTCTCTCGTCTCGTTACTCTTCTCTCCTCACCACCCATTCTCGCCCACTTCGACCCTGATGCCCCTACAGAATTGCGTACAGATTCCAGCGGTAATGGCATAGGTGCCGTCTTAGCCCAGCGTCAGCGTGGCTAGGATCGCATTATTGCTTATGCGAGCCGCCTCCTCACACCACCGGAGCGCAACTATTCCATTACGGAACGAGAATGCCTTGTTGTAGTCTGGGTGGTAGCGAAGTTCCGTCCTTACCTTTACGGTCGCCCTTTTATCTGTAGTCACTGACCATCATGCTCTCTGCTGGCTCTTATCGCTAAGAGATCCTACAGGCCGGCTTGGTGGATGGGCTTTGAGGCTACAAGAATTTTCATTTTCCGTGGTGTACAAGTCTGGCCGCCTGCACCAAGACGCTGACAGCTTTTCGCGTTACCCTGTTGACGACCCTGACTCCTCCAATATTACCTGTGCTGCTTGCGTATTCTCTGTGTTGCAGCTGCTTCACTTCGCTGACGAGCAACGTCGTGACGCCTACATCAAAGCACTCATCGACCGTTTTGAACACTCTCCGGCCGACGCAACACTACACCTCTTCGTCCTCCGCGCACTACTCTGTACCGTCGTAACATTCATCCGGGTGGCTCTGCGTTCCCACTTGTCATACCTAAACACCTCCGCTCAACCGTTTTCGAAGAGTTTCACGACGCACCAACGGCAGGACACCTCGGCGTATCTCGAACCTATGACCATGTACGTCGCCGTTTTTTCTGGCGAGGCCTTGCCCGTTCCGTACGACGTTACGTCGCCGCCTGTGAACTTTGCCAACGACGCAAGAAGCCTTCCCAGCTCCCCGCTGGTTACCTGCAGCCGCACGACATCCCTGCCGAGCCCTTCCATCGTGTCGGCTTAGACCTTCTCGGCCCATTTCCGGAATCTACATCAGCAAACAAGTGGGTTGCAGTCGGGGCGGACTACGCGATCTGCTATGCCGTAACCCGCGCTCTTCCGACTAGTTGCGCAACTCATGTTGCGGACTTCCTCCTGCATGATATCATTTTGATTCAAGGTGCTCCGCGTCAATTGCTAACAGACCGTGGCCGTACGTTCTTAGCCAAAGTCATTAACGACATCATGCGTGCCTGCTCAATACAGCATAAGTTTACCACCTCCTACCACCCTCAAACGAACGGCCTCACTGAGCGTTTGCACCGCACCCTTACAGACACGCTATCCAAATGCGTTTCAGACGACCACCGTGACTGGGACCAGGCTCTACATTACATCACCTTTGCGTATAACTCTTGCCGTCTCGACACTGCTGGCTTTTCTCCTTTTTACCTATTGTATGGCCGTGACCCGACGCTACCACTGGAGACTGTGCTTCCGTCCACCACAGCATACTAGCGCTTATGCCCGTGATGCTATCACCCATGCTGACCATGCTCGCTAACTTGCGCGCGCTCGTCTAGAAGTCTCTCTAGACAAACAAAAGCAGCGCTACGACCTCCGTCACCGTGATGTCAATTTTGTCCCCGGCACCCTCGTGTTGCTTTGGTCACCATCGCGTAAAGTTGGCCTTTGTGAAAAACTGCTTTCCTGCTACACGGGCCCATATCCCGTGCCTCGCCAAGTGACAGATGTCACTTACGAAATCGTTCTCGCCACGCCCACTACGTCCTCTGCTGTGACAACCAGTGACATTGTCCACGTCGCCCGACTCAAGCCCTACAACTCTCCACGTGGCTTGGATATTTAACAGCACTGTCACGGCGCGTTTGCCGCCGGGGGGTAGTATTATGATATTATCGGTGGATACCCGAGAGACGAGCCGCCGTGAGAACAAAGAAGAAGTGGGTCTGCGCCCTTGGCGCGAGTGAATGTCGGCCTGGCGCTCTGGCTACAGTCTGGTGTAAATAGTCTGTAAATAGCCTCTTTTGTCTGTGTCTTTCTGCACGTAAGAATATGCTATATGCCTTCATTTGCTTCGGCACACAGTGTTTAATTGTTTACATTACACATTCACGCGACCAGTTCATACTCACTTATGGCGGTTTCGCACATGAAAAAGAACAATATTCCGGCCACCGAAAGTTTCTCTTTTCAGTAAATTCCACAATTTCTTTCTATATAACGAGCAAATTCCGACATTAGACAACGGCAAAGAAATACCAAGCTCCCGGTTTATCTCGGGAGAAGTTTGCAAAATCACATATATTAGATTATTACATATTTTTGCCACACTATAATCATTTTATTTATTTCTCTGACCAAGTCAGACGCAAGAAAGTAGAGACGACCTTCATTATATTGTACCAGTGCCTTCGATGTACTTGACTGGCAAAAGATGGCACAGATTCCTTATTATATGTAGAATGTCGCATCGAATGGAATATCCACAAGTATTTACATTTGAGTTTATAGAGCCTAAAATTGCCACATAAAATTTTCTTTCTTGGCCGTTTCGGCATATTCTACACGGAGAAACACGGGTAAATAACGCCAAAATATGCATTATGTGCGACCTTATAACCACAACTCCAATCCTCTGCTTCTAGGTTGGAAGGCAGACCTATTGGGTTGCATCCAACCGCTTACTTCTCACTGATTTACCCTTTTGTCTTTCTCAGGCGTATGCAATGGTGGAGGGATCACCTGGATAACTCAGCCACATTGAAGACTACCCGTCGTTGCTAAATCTCCCACCTTGCGAAAGGCGAAAGCGCCGAGGCGCACCATAAACATTCGCAAGGTGCTGCCACAGCGACTATACGCTATTTACTCGTGAACATCTATTATTCATACTGGACTCTTGTTACGTATGGAGCCTACCATAATCAAAGAAACTAGCGACTCTCCCGCAGCGCAGGGCCCACCCTGTCATGAGTAGTGGGAAGTTTGTTTCAGCAGCAGTCGGCTGCACTTATCGGCCGCATTCATTTTGTGTTGCCAGTGCACATGTTCCCAGCCAGAGTCAGTTCTCATATGGTAGCATGCAGAGTGATAGGCAAGCACTACGCTGGAGGTAGTGATTCTTGGGGCCAGGGGGCAAGAGTGCTGGGGACATTCACCGGTGTCTTGTGGCTGTACGTCGACAGCAAACAGCAAGCTGAACAGCCCTCGTCAATTTAGTGAATGGCTAGAAATCTGGTCGCGTGTAAAAGATGAAAGCGGGCTGTCCCGGACAGCCACTGACTGCGACGTCATCCACTATTCAGTTGGGTTGAAGGTGTCAATTTTGACAAGATGCACATCCCCTTCTGTTAAATGGCCCCTTCTGATTATTACCTGCCGAGATTTATATAATTATATACCTCTGCATGGCCACAATTCCATTAATACGTAGTGACTACAAAACACTTTCCGGGCATGGGTGTTAAGCACTACAATGCAGTGTTTCCAGGAGGCCTTGGCATGTCTCCCTCACAGGTGTGAGAAGCGGATTCCTTGCCAGGCCAGTCACATTGTGAAAGGGGACGCTCAAATAAATATGGTATGTTTCTCTCGCGACGAACAATAAAGTGCAATTTATTATGGTACGTCCCTCACACGTGGCTATTGGATGTGCATTGGTGGCTTTATTGTGAACCTATTATTTACCGTTAAACTGTTAGGCCCCTAAAGCGCAGCAAAAATGACGGCAAAATATCTCATTGTGCCACGTATCACCAGCCTTTGTTTAACGACTCTGTTTAACACTTTCTCTCATCATTTTGCAGGTATTTCGTCGGTCAGTGCTACATGAGACCCCAGAGGGAAATCTTTTTACAACGAAATGACACTATTATTCCAATTCTCAGAAAACTTATGCATGCCATTGCAGGGCTTTTTTATGAACATCAGCGCAATGACAGAGACAAATTCGTGAGAGTGAATTATGAGTCAATCGAAGATGGTAAGTGCTGATATGAATTTGTCGTCAAAAAGTGGCTTTAGAGAAGGAGTAGAAAAATTTTGCAGGGAAGCCTGTGGAGCCCCTAATTTTAAAAAGGGAACTTAGACATCAGTTTCGGCATGTTGCATGGATCATCATTCTCAACGTTGCGTTCAGCACGAAAATTTAGTCCTACTTGAGGTTTTGCGCAGGATTCAGCATTTCTTTGCATTGTCGTAAAAGTGGCCAAGGTTGATCTTTTTTTGGTGTGTTACTGCATGAATTTGTGAGTTTCCGAACACAGAGCTATCGCACGAAATATATTTGACGCTTCATATTTCAACCAAGCAGCCCTTCTTACAAAACCACCTTAAAGTACGTGTCATCTTAGGGGAATTATACTCAATAATGAAAAACAAGCAAAAGTGTGCTGCAATGAGCATTGGCTTTTTATTATGGAATAAAGGAATACAACATCTCATAGCTATTTGGGAATATGAGCGACGGAAATATCGAAAATTTCGGTTATTCTTCATTTAGGTCTGCTTTATTTTAAGTAAACAAGTTTCTGCGTTTCTCACTAGAGACCAAAAAGTTTGGGTTTCAGGTTATTCTACTCAGAATAATGGGAACAGCTTTGATGACATACACCGAAACTGTAGCTCACAAGTTATTATACGAAGACGCACGATCGCTAATTGAAATTAGTGGTAGTAATTACGTCATACGAACCTATAGCCAGCTATGTGAACCACAATACAGATCAATACACAAAACACAGCAGCAGAGCAGTTAACCAAGCATTTTGCTTCCGGCTTTCGCACAATACGACAGACTGAACAAGTTTTTTTTCATGTTATACTTTCAAAGAAACTGGAGCACCTTTGGTGACATATGCCCTTAACTTTTATACGAAAGAAGAAAGAATGCGATAGCGGGCGTAAATTCTTGAAAATTTTGATTTCTAATATCCACATACAATGTAGAAGAGCTTTCTTTCAAATGGGTTCAGACATGACTTTTCCGAAATTATGCTCGGCTACAGCAAAAGGGCCAAACGCATGTGCGCGAGTGTGTCGCGTGCAGTAATGGGTGGGACAGGCAGAGTTCGGTGTACACCAGGGATTACATACTCCAGTAGCGTAACACCTTCATTTCTTGCCTGTCATTGTACATGCTAATATTGTACAGATATTCACCTTACCAAACAGGAGTCATTACCGGCGAAGAAAATCCGCCAACTGCCGTCAAAAGCAACCGACGAAACACACGCCTGTGAGAATAGAAGTTCAAGTATGTGCAAGCTTATGAACTGTAATTATAGCTCAACAGAATAGAACACACCAGCTCGTCAGATAAAAAAAAATGCTTGGCTTCCTTTGTTTTAAGAAAAAACATGGACTTTATGAGTTGACAATCTGGCAACATTACTGTATGTAACTCAGCACTTTTGGGGACAAACACCTTCAGTGCAGCACACGCAAACACACAAAAAATAAATATGACAAAAGACCACCTCTAGTATTAGGAGAAAGCTTTAGCTCGGGTGCTCCTATCTAAATGCTTGTAAAAGGAGAAATTGATTTTCTGAGCAACCGCAGCACTAACGTTGGCGGAGTTTGTTGCATTTGAAACGAAACTTTTAATTCTAGTGACTGTTTGCTTCAAATTCTTTACTTAGAGTGTCACTCTTTATCAAAGATTCTCAAAATTAAAGCTTTTTAGAAAACTGGACTATCAAATTTAGAACGCTGTAACTAATCAACAAATGATATCACAATTTCCCTAATTACATCTAACAGTACATCTAAAGCGGACAAAATTGATGTGTTAAACATGAATCTGAAAAAAAATATAATACGAAAATACATCGTTCACAATACCCTTGTACACAACGTAACCAATTCAATTAAGATATAGTATAAATACTGAATTTGTCGCCTTTTACTGACCTCAAGGATGCGGTTTACATATTCGCGATATCTGTTTTTGATACAAAATTATTATTTGTAAACGTAGTGCTTCTATCTTCTTTTCAACCTTGCGACCTACTGAAGATCGTTTTTAACAAAACTCAGGCTCTATAAAAGAAATTCCGCTTCCTACAGTCACTACAACTAAGCTTTTTCTAATAAATGCAACAAATTTCATTAAAAGTGTTGCATTTTACATACATTTGAATAGGCCGCGTTGGAGTTGGGCGCTAACTAAAGGTTCCACTTATTCGCTGCGGATAATTTGTTCGGACAGTCTGATAGGCAAATATATTAGCCGCAAATTGGCTTGAACAAAAAGGAACACAAGGGATTTTTCAACAAAACAAATTTGGTTATTGCTTGCTCACACCACGAACGCGGGAATAGCTGGTGGTGACGCCATCATGGTAAACCATACTAAGAAGCTGTGGTGACATAACCCCTAAGGACAGCACAAAAGAGTAATTGCGGAAGTGCTCTACTAGAAATTTTTTGCAGTGCGTAATATACCCATGTCAACTAATACGGCAACAAGTGAGTAGTAAAAATTTTTTTTCATCAATTAGAACCACGCTAGCAAAACTCATAAACAAAGCTAACTTTCTCCCTAGCTGTTCACAGTTCGAGGGACCCGACAAATTGCTTATAACCAATGTCTATCAAACAACCAACGCTAAATTGTACACGAACGCTCTTAACCACAGCACAGAAGTGACAATAGGATGATGGACGCCAGTGTTGCGAAATGGGACACCCCCTTTTAATTCCAATTCCATTTCGTGTAATTAGAATGTGCTTAATTTCTATTCATTTCAATCCTAGGAATGAAAAAAAAAGAAAATTTGCCCATTCCCACTCCCGGAATGGCCACGCACTTCAATAAAATGCCTGTAATTGCTCGACGTAGAAAAGGCCTCTTGCTAGTTTCATCGAGTTACCAATGAACTCACCATAAAGCTGATGTCATCTGACGCGTTAAGAACTGCAAATTTACGCAAAACACGTTACCAACGTCGAGGAAAAGTAGCTTTGTCACATATATTGTGAAGTGCAATCACCCTACTAATTCCCATAGGGACGGTTTTTCCAATAACTATAATAGTTACATGGTCCGCATATATATGGCTGGTGATGTTCTAACATTTCTTCAGCTGATATGTGTTATAACTAAAATGACGACATAGAGTATTTTTGCATAGGTGTCCTCGTGATTTTTAAATGCCCTAATAAAGTTCCCACACAGTCCAAATGCAAAAAGAAGCTGTATTTTGTTTTTATTCATCGAAATTTTTGGGCAAAATGTCAAGACCTGAAATATAAAGGATGGCTGCTTCAATGGTTAGTTCTGCAAAAAAAGTGGGATGAAACAATTTCCTCCTACCTAAGAATATGTCGCGCTTCACAAGCATGAGCGGCTTAAATGAGGCGCTTGACAGCCGATTTCGGTTCGCTGTCATTTGAAGGAAGCCGCAGAAAACGCGCGTTCCACATCAGCTGACCCCTCATGCACAGTGAAAACTGCCCTTGCGAGGACGGAAGCAAGGGAAAGCGGCTAGGGTTCGCTTTGCAAGAGGTCAGTGTGGCTCAACCGTGCCTGCGCAAGCTCCCTCTATAAGGTGAAGAGAAATTTCCCCTGCAGTCGATTCAGGCCTATTGTCTTGGCGGGCATTTTTATTTTGCCTGATGTTTTTGAACATCAGTCTGCTTGGCCCTGCTTCAGAGATTTCATTTCCGACGGTGCTGGCGCTGTCGTGCCCTAACAAAAGAGGCCCTCTCCACAGCACAGCAGAAGGCATCTGCTCGGTTATTGCCGCTGAACACCAAGAAAACCTAAATTATGGGCCTGCAAGGGTACCGACAAAACAAAGCCCGTCCACGTGCTGGAGAAGCGCTTCTCCAGGCTACGCTATATGCCTTTAGCCACCTCTTTGCAAAGAACTGTGCCTCTGCTTAAGATATTCGCAACGAAAACTTTGATATTCGGCAACGCGGAAAGCAAAACCCCCGCCTGTCTCGTGCCTTTCAGCAGCAACTCCGTTGCTTCCTCTATAGGGAGGAAAAGCTCAATCAACTCTGTCGCCAGGCTCAGTTCCTATTTAGATAGTTTAGCCTTGCATGCGTGCAGAGTTTCTGGTAGGCCTGGCTGACTCCAACAACTCATAACGAGCTTTCTCAGCATTCGCAGCTGCTAGTTCCACCTCGTCACGATGTGGCATTCCAAATGCAGACCGATCACATTGAAGACTTCTTCCGCGGCGGCAGTGTTCTTGCGTATAGATGCAACAAAGGCGCCCTATTTTTGTAGGACTTTCTCAGCATTTGTGTCTTAAAATAAAGCGACGACGACAGTTAGGGAACATTGCCAGTGCAAGTATAACAAGCGCAAATGGCAAACAGTGTTAATGCCTTTTGGAAAATATTAAGATTATACCTTGAATCGCTATTCCTCATATTTCAGGGACAAGTGTTTTTACAGAAAGCAGGAATCTGTATTGAGTCATGTTTAGCTTCATTGCTCTGCGACATATATCTAGCTAAAGGGGGCAGAGCATTTCAAAAAAAAAAAAAAACTTACTTAGGCTTTGCTTTCGTTATGTCGATGATTTTCTTTGTTTTCCGTATGACCAGTTCACAGAAGTTATTAAAACTGCAACTGTGGAAATGTTCTCAAGGGCACACCAAGGGCGGGTTACGGTGGAAGTGCTGGATAATGGTATCCTCCAATTATCATACTTAAAATTGACACTCAGTGCAACTTAAACATGCTGGGAGTACAAAGCGAGGAGTAAAAAAAAGTCTAATCTCTCACGATTCAGGGCATTCTAAGCTAATAAAAAGAGCACTTGGGAACTTGACGCTTCACCTAGCTACTAAAAAATCATGTTATCACAGCATCAACGATAAAATTAAATTATGGCGTTTAACGTTCCAAAACCACTTTCTGATTATGAGGCCCGCCGTAGTGGAAGACTCCGAAAATTTCGACCACCTGGGGTTTTTTAACATGCACCTAAATCTAAGTACATCGGTGTTTTCGCATTTCGCCCCCATCGAAATGCAGCCGCCATGGCCGGGATTCGATCCCGCGACCTCGTGCTCAGCAGCCCAACACCATAGCCACTGAGCAACCACGGCGGGTGGCATCAATGATAGTATGCAGCGGCAGGTATTGAAGCTTAACGACAGTGGTTATTCTGTAATACTTATAACACGCATCACCGAAAAACTTTCCAAAGGCTGAAATAGCCCAAAGAAAGTAGCTACAACGAGCGGTGAGGATAAAAAGGTCACTGTCACAACTTATATGCGTAAAATTTCACATGGCCTCAAAAGATAGTCGAAAGGCGTGGCTTCAAGTGGTTTCTTCAGATTCTCTAAAAATGAAAGGCTGATGTAAAAAAGTAAATAACAAACAAAATGTGACAAGAACAAATGTGAAATAAAGCACGCAAAAGAAAACAGGTCTTTGGATTGTGTCGACAACCTTGTGTAAAAGATATGTTTTTCATGCGGAAAATCATAGCTAGGCCAGACAATGTATTATTATGAGGTTAAGAAAGCAGAAGTATGCCACAAAAATGCCAGTCACCAGTACATTTGGCGACGCATTACTCACGATGCGGCTGCAAGCCTATTCTTAAGGAAATCAAAGCGTTGGAAAGATGCAGATCTAAAAAAAAAGCACGTGAAATTTAGGAAGCCTGTTTTATGCTCAAAAATGTCTCGGGAGACCACGTTAGCATACATTCTGTAGCGCTGGGAGCAGCAGTTTTTAAGTTCATAGACGGATATTAGATCAAGCCATACTTGTCATTGTTGCATCAGATGTACGTAGATTGGCTTCACTGTGGTCTTTCATCTCGTTTTCATTTGATTTTCAGTCACCATTCGTGTATATATTTGACGTGCGCTAGTGAATATTAAACAGTTGAAAGTTTGCAGACATGAGGGCCAGTATTTTTTGTTCTTCCTTTTTGCAATCCCTATGAAGAGTTTAGCGCATCAATCAGAAGAATTCAGTGGCTTAATTTATGCCTGACACCGATACATGTATGCAAGCGTCCATCACCGGCACTAAATATAGATCTTGCTAACAGTGCAGGGATTGTCCTGTTCTCTTTCTTCGCCCATGCTCACGTTCGATTTTCTTTATAATTACTCAAGGTTTCAAAGGAGCCGGAAACAATGTCGCAGGCGTGTAGTTCGCATTTGTCGGTAGTTCGCGTGTAGTCGGTCTCGCATATGGTTCGAACACCATCCGTGTAGTTTGAGCGGAACAATAACTTTCGCTTTCGCAGTCTTTACTATGGCCTTCGGAACAAATTACGAATTTGTGTACAAAACAAAGCGAGGGTCCATTATAACGTAAGCTGTTACTCGTAGTGCCGAAAGTAGGATGATGAAAGCTTCTTAATGTAAACTTCTGCTAGCAGATAGGTGAATGAAACCTGTCACAAACAATTCACCCCTAACAGATTACTTGAAGTTAACATTCCACCTTACTGAAACATATTTGCTGCCTTCATACTAGGAGTATGTGGTGTCTAAGGTGTATTGCCAAATGATTAAAAATTACTTAAAAAGACCAGCTTAATTGTCATTATCTGTTAGTTGCGCCAGATATGTGAAATGCGGTGATGAACACTCAAAAGCTGAAGTTCCTGCACGGAATTTACTCAACCAGTTTGCATGCAAGCATATTCCCGTCGTTAGCCACAACGCTAAGCGACAGAAAGAGAGCGAGGTGGACCGGACAGCAAAAGCGAATAGCCGACATTCAAGTTGACATTACGAGAAAAAGGTAGAGTAGGGCAGGCCATGGGATACGCAGGGTGGAAAATTGGCGGGTCACTATATCTGCATACTGTCAAGCGGTAGTGAATGTGAAGAAGGCAGCAAAACTGTTATTGACTGAACTAGCGTTTTATGGCGCCAACTGGTGCCCTGGAAAGCAGGCTACACTCAAAGAACAAGGACAGTGGCGAACACAGTCGGCGATCGTCGAAAATCTGATCTGCGTGTCAAGCGCGTCGCGTTTTATACATCAGTCATCGAATGTTACAGAATAATCGCTGGTGCCCGCGTGTCTTCCAGAAATGTATATACCATGTGCGTCGCGCGTACATGAAATCATGTTACACAAGGTTCGGAGACAAGAGACAGCGTATAGAACCATCGATAACATTCGAGAACCATCCGATATATGCAGGCGTGTCATGCGCTGTGCGATCACATTTGTTAGGCCGTGACAAGCGGCCACCCGGAAAAGTTCAACAAGTACACGTGTCAATACCCCTCTCTTAAGCAGCATCGAGCCGATGCTTCAAACAAACGGAAATATTAAACAAAACACCCGTAGCAAAGAGAGAAAAAAAAACTAAGTTTGTCAGCGTGAGTAAAATTGCTTAATACGCATGACTAGGACCACTTCAGATCGTGTACGGCGCCGCTGCGAATGCGAAATGCCTGCTGGCACGACCTCATTGTCTAGTTCGCCAATACATTCGACGATTTTGTAGGGTCCGAAATAGCGTCGCAATAGTTTGCCACTCAGTCCTCGTCGGCGCATCGGGGTCCAAACCCAAACACGGTCGCCGGGCTAGTACTCGACGGAGCGTTGTCGGAGGTTGTAGTGTCGGCTGTCGGTCCTCTTCTGGTTTTCTGCTGGTCCTCTTCTGGGCCTTTAGGTATTTTCAAGTGGTGTTTCTACCGTTTTTCGCCTAAGGGACCCCCAACTGTCGTTGGAAATAAAGATTTGATTGATTGATTGATCTGCAGGCGGGCGAGCAGTCGGGCTTTATGGACGCGTTGGAGATAGGTAGTGACGTAGACATTCCCTTCTTCGGTGACAGGCGGCAGCATGACGTCCAGTGTCGTCGTCAGGTTCCATCAGTAAACAAGCTTGAACGGCGTTTTCTGTGTTCTTTCTCGCACCACCGTCTTGCAAGCGAAGGTTACGTATGATGTTGCAACAGAACAGCTTGTTCGATACGTGGTGCTTGCAAAAAGACATTTATTTGGCCGCAAGTTAAAACGGACTCACAAAAGGTGTTGTCTTTATGCCTCTTCCTTTTTTTCTGTGTTTTAACTTGCTGCAAGAAACATATATTTTATGGTTACGTATGGCAGGATGGCATCCCAGGCCTTGTGCTCGACGTGGACGTACATTGTTAGCCTGTTGACGAAGGTCGTATTCAGACACTCTGTAATACCATTCGACTGCAGGTGGTAGACAGTTGTCCTTCTGTGGCTTGTCAGACAATACTGCAGAATGGCTTGGGTCAGTTCCGCCGTCAAAGCCATTCCTCTGTCAAAGATGAGGACTTCTGGAGCGCCACGTCGGATAAGGATGTTCTCGACGAAGAATGACGCCACTTCGGCTGCGCTATTTTCGGCAGAGCTTTCGCTTCAGCAAAGCGGGTTAGGCAGTCCATCGCCACGACGATCCGCTTATTTCCAGATGTAGATGATAGAAAGGGTCCCAACAAGTCTCTCCTGATTTTTTTGAGATGGTCGGAAAGGAGGCTCGCTCGGCTGTAGTAATCCCGTTGGCCTTGTCGATGGTGGCCTTGTCGCTAACACTCTCTGCATGTCTTGACATAACGAGTCACAGCAGTGTTAGGCGTGGCCAGTAATACTTTCCTGTATCCTCGATAGGGTCCAGGAGAATCCGAGGTGCCCAGCGGTCTGATCGTCATGCTGGGCGTGCAGTACTTCTGGACGCAACAACAACAAGAACAACAAGAAAGTAGTTGGCGCGGACTAATAAGAAGTTCTTTACGAGTACAAGTTGTTTTGAAGCGAGAACAAACACTATCTTCGCCTACATGCCCTAGGGACAACGTCGGTGTGCCCTTCCAAACGCTCGACAAGGCTTTTCAGCTACGCCTCCACTCGACGCTGTCCAGCGAATTCTTCATGGCCTATTATTCTAAGGAAGCCATCGTTATTCTTGTCGTCTTGTAGTGGCGGGTCATTGGGCGCGCGTGATAAGCAATCGGCATCAGAGTGTTTTCACCCGGACTTGTAGGTTCATATTCATATTCATATTGTAGATCATATTCTTGCAATTTTTGGCTCCACCGCGCCATCTGTCCTAAAGGGTCCTTTAAGTTTGCTAGGCGACACAACGCGTGATGGTCGCTGCCGACTTTGAATGGCCTGCCATATAGCTTAGGGCGAAATTTTGCTCTAGGCCAAACGATGCCAAGGGATTCCTTTTCGGGGGTAGAAGAATTGCCTACTTTTCGCAGCAACCTGCTAGCGTAAGCTATCACCTGTTCAAGTGCGTCTTTCCTCTGGACAAGGATGGCAGCGAGGCCTAGGCTACTAGCGTCAGCGTGGATACCTATATCGGCGTCCTCCTGGAAGTGCGCAAGTACCGGTGGTAACTGCATGCGCCATTTGAGGAGCCCGGTACGCAAAGACAACACCGATGTCGTCTCGGGCCATCGAGCAGGCCGCTGCCCACAAGAGCTGTCCCAGGAGCACAGACCTCTAGCTGAGACGACCAAGAAGCTCGTGGCCAACACAGCCCCTATGGCAGCCGAAGCATCCCCCATCGTTTTGCGAGAGCCCAGGGAGCCACCAACATTGCGCGGATCATCGTTTGAGGACCTGGAAAACTGGATAGAAACATACGAAAGGGTCGCTGCTTTGGACAAATGCATCTCCGGCGACAAGCCATGGCATGTGTATTTCACCTCAGAAGACGGCGGCTGGACGTGGTTGGAAAACAGGGAATCGACATTGACCACATGGAACCTGTTCTGCAACGGTTTCCTGCACACCTTCACGAGCGCCATACGCGAAAAGCGAGCGCAAGCTCTACTTGAAACCCGCATGCTGCTGCCGAACGAGAAGATCGCCATCTTCGGAGTGGAACTGACTCACCTCTACGGCCCGTCCAACCCCGACATGTCTGAAGAAAAAAAAGTTCGGTTCTTGATGCGGGGTGTCAAAGAACAACTATTCGCCGGATTCGTACGGAACCCGCCTAAGACTGTCACAGAACTTGTTTTGGAGTCCACAATGCTCGAGAATATGCTTGAAATACGCCCAAAGCATTACAAATGTCGTGCGTTGACAACAAACTGCGCCGAAGCTGAAGCGCTAGGCGCCGATGACCTGTGCGAGACAATAAAAGCAGTCGCACGGGAAGAGTTGCAGAAATTGCGCCCAAGGTCGCAGCTCCAGGTGGCCTCAATCCCTTATATATAAGAGAATAGCCTCAGCGGTCACTGGAAGTGCAAAACGCTTTAGAGTCAGCGCAGCGCAAGCCGGAATCGATTACGTACGCCGCCTTCGCCCGCCTTCGAAGACTCCTTCCGTGACCGCGCCAAAGCCCCTTAACGCCGCGATTCCGTCGTCCACCACCGCCGTCGCAGCAATATCGCCTGTTGCCCAGCGCAGCTACCCAAGGAGGACGGTCATTTGGCGCGCCCCCAACCACGGCCCATTCTGCTATCACTGGGGAAGCCAGACATGTATACCCTCGATGCCCATACAACAAAATGGACTACGAGGGTTCAACTACAACAGCAAGGAGAACGCCCTCGTGACATCGCAGACTACCTCGCCGCCACTCAGTGGAGTTCTCGACAACCGACCCATTCGCCATCACCAGGTCGCTACCTGTCGCCGCAACGCCGACCATACGCTGTCCCACCTGGGGCCGGTCTGCGAGCCGATATCCAGAAAACTAAATAGCAACAAGCGACGGAGGTGCACTTGCGGTTCTTCTAACGGACGACGATCCTCCACTGCCGACGAAAACACCTAAAAGACGATCTCGACGATATATCAATGAGACACCGCCGTCCCGACGCAGCATGGGAACAAATAATACGCCAGCAAAAGAAGACCTGACGACGCGACCTTGCGGCCAAAGGTCAACACGACGCAGCCATGATCTGACGCCGAGACCTAACCGCTAAAAAACCACCGACCTGAAGGAACCACCGAACTCGACAAACTTCTGGATGGCCATGCAGTCACCACCTTAGTGGACAGAGGATCCGACTACTCCATGATGTGTGGACACCTTGCCACCCAGTTGAAGAAAGATAAGACTGCATGGGAAAGCCCTTAAATCCGGACAGCTGGAGTACACCTAATGAGGCCGACTAGAATCTGCACGGCAAGAAGTACGGTTGATGACCGGACCTACACTGAACATTCACCAGATGTCACGTGGTAGGGACCGTGATGAAGGCAAAGCTGTGATTGACTTAACTAGCGTTTCATTGCGCGAACTTGTGCCCTCAAATGCAGGCTACACTCAAAGAACAACGGCAGTGGCGAACACAGTAGGCGATTGTCGAAAATCTAATCAGCAGGTCAAACTCACCGGCTTTTATACATCAGTCATCGAATGTTCCAGAGTTATCGCTGGTGCCCACGTGGTTCTTTTTAGAAAGTTATACACCATTCGCGTCGCGCATACATGAAATCACATTACACTAGGCTCGATGAAAACAGACAATGGATAGAACCAACGATAACATTCGAGAACAATCCCGTACATGCAGGCGTGTCCTGCTCGGTGCGATAACCTTTATTAGGTGGTTAAACGTGATCACTCGATAAAGATAAAGAAGTACATTTGTTAATATTACGTGCCAAAAGAACGTAAGCGCCATCGAGGACGGCAACAAACTAGGGGAGGTGCTGCAATTATTAAATTTACAGGGGCGAAGCGGAACCACGAAACGCAAGTCAGAGATAATTGTACATAAAAGGGAGAGGCCTTCCTCCTGCTGAGGACATACGAATGACTGCTGCTACTGGTTATGATGAAGTTGATATCACCTTAATTATTTTTTATCAAGAATAAACGTAGCAACGGAGCATTTTAAGAAAGCGAATTCATTCCTATTGCCTCGTTGTTATCTCCTTGTACAAATATGAAACATACGCACGAAATGATTCCTCATCACAAAATCAAGCTAATCAAAAGACGACTTAAGGAAAGCATGTTAACCGCATGTTCGGGAAAAATATAGCGAACCTAAGGCTTTGGATCTTTCAGAGTTTTTACAAAACAATGTTATCATCTACGCAAAAGTTCGTAATTTGCCGCCTTTTCGCTCAAAATACATGGAACCTAGTGCTTTGGATATTGCTCAATTTCGCGGAAGACACTGTTATAAGCGTCGGTAACAGTCATCATTAAACTCACCTTCCAAGAGGAATTACGATGATAGCCGCGTTCTAATGGGAATTGTGAATGATAATCTCCTCCTGCAAAAATGAATTGAAACATAGGAAGGAAATAATATCTAATACAAAAATTAAACGATCAAATGACCAGTTGATCACAACACGTTTGCAGCATTTTTGCTAATTATACAAGGAACCTAACACTTTGCTTGTTGCTCAATTTATTCAAAACACTGTAATAATCCTGAGCAAAGCTCGTCATGAGCCTCTACATAGAAGAGAAAATACGATTGCGGGTGCTATCTAATGCAAATTCACAATAATAATCAACTCCTACTAACATGAACGGAAACACATGCAGTAAATGATTGGTCATACCTACATTAAACCGATCAAAAGACCACTTGAGGAAAACAAGTTTGCGGCCTTTTCTCTCAAAACACAAGGAACCTAGCGATTTGGATCTTGCTCAATTTTAAAGAAACCAATGTTTTCACGTCCGTAAACCTGGTCAGTGGCCGCTCCACACAAGAGAAATTACCATGGGAGACGCTTCTTGATGTAAATCTGAATACCATTGTTACGGGGATATCAGGAGTATAGACAGACTGCATTTACAATGTATACACAAGCGGAGTCAATGGGGTTAAGATGGCGAACTAGCAACAACACGCAACAGCCAGCGTCTTGCAATCTTCGTCCTATCTCTTCTTTTAACCTTGCGTAACAGGACCCACGGGTGCTGAAGCGCAGTCTCGGTGCATGGTAGGCGAACTGCGAGCGAAGTGTGGCTCCAGCCAAACTGCAGTTCAATTAAGACACTCCGTAAGACATTTGTTAGGCGGTGAAACGTGGTCGCCCGATAAAGATAAGTACACGTGTCAATATTGTCCAGGCAGGTAAGTGTATTATCTAGAGATACTGTATCGTATAGAGATACAGCATAGAGATAATGTATGCTGGTATAGAGGCATTGAAAGTGGCTACAAATAAAAGTCTGGAAACGAAACGAGAATTTTCAAGGGAAGGTGAAAGTAGCCTCCCACTTTCTGCAGCTGTACCAGACGTTGTTCCAGGGTTTCGCTGTGAATCAAGCCTTGAGTTCCAGTGTTATAACGTTCATTGCGCTCCCACTTTTCGCTTACATGTTCTCTAAGTCATTGCTTTTAATATAGAATTCATGGCAAATAACCATTTCCTTTTGGTGAGAAAGCCTAGGCGGTTGTATATCAGGTGTTGGACTGCGGGAACATTATAACTAAGGGGGATTTGGTAAATCAAGCTTGTCAGGTCGCATGAGCTCTGTTGTCAAGAAGTACATGTTTATTTGCCTGCATGAAAATGTCAGCCAAGTTTCGTGTTAATAGTAATACTACCGTAGCATGCCCGCTAATACAATATTCGCCCAATTCTGCTAAGTCCTTGATTAAGTAGAATGTTTGTGAACAATGTGATACAGTAAGTATAACCACACAAAGTAATACTCAATTATAACTTGTGGAAAACAGCACAAATGGAACAAGGAAACCTGACATCACTGTAAAGGCGGCAGAGCTCTGCGTAGGCTGCCAAACGAATCAGCTGGTCGGGTATTTATACCTTATAATTGTACATTTCTTCCTTCTTTTAATTAAGGTATTTACGGATGATTTATCCGCCTCAAGTATTGTGTGAATAAATAAACTGCAGTAATTTGTTGTGGTAGCCGTAGGCACACTGGTCTACTTTGGTGAAGGACGTCTGTCACAAAAGGTGGTCTCGGAGCCCTGAATACATTGGGTAAAAATTGTTGTGTGACACCTTGCTGGAGGAGCACACCGAAAGCTTGCTTGTGTGTTCAAGTAGATTTTCATGTGGGTGTCCTTGGATTAGATGCATTTGAAATAATTTCCTTGCGTATAGGTGTGTGTGCGAAAAGATAACATGACGTTCACTTTAAAAGTATCTATCAAGGCTATTGGTTTTCAAACATCTTGTCTAGGATGTAACTTTCTAAAACAGTACTCCTAGCTTTGCATACAATAGTGGGACAAGCATACGTCTTGTCTCTCAGATTTGGATTAGGCCGGAACAGGTTCGCGTGGCTTAACGGGATTCCTCTTGCGTTTCTGATAAAATTTCCCCTGACTAACATAAGAGCATATCGGTTTGTGAGAGTAAAGCATGAGCAGCGGTATTACTTATAAAGCGTTCATCATAACATTTACGTATTCGTACAGTGTCACAGTAGGAAATCGACTAAGGATGCTACTGTAGCTCGAAGCAAAATAGAGAGACAAACAACTCGTTGATCTCATCCAGTAGGAGCGTGCAGGGAGCAAGTGTATGCTGCTAAAGAACCTCGGCAGAACGTTTCTTCAAGATGACCAGTCACTGTTAAAACATATAGCCCTGGTTTACGGGAAAATCGGCCGGTAATTTGTGACCGAACGCTTTCGTGTACTAAAAATGGAGGACTCTGTATGCTGAATCGGTACTACGCAGTTAGTCCGTTTAAATACAGGCGCTTCATGTATTGAGAAAATGGATAACTCTGCATACTGAATCTATAAAAACGGCTCAACCGTTAATGGATAGGTGCTTCCCGTATTCAGAATTCCCGTATTCAAAAATAATATGTACGCTGAATCTGTTCTATGTGGTCCAACCATTAAAATCCAGGTGCGTCGCGCATTAGGAACACAGAAGTCTCTTCACGCTGAATCTGTACTATAAGGCTGAACCGTTAAAATGCAGGTGCTTCTTGCATACACGAAACGGAAGAAGCTGTATGCGGAATCGGTTCTATGCTCTCCAGCCATTAAAAATAAAGGTGCATGTTACATTTAGACAACAGAAGACGCTGTATGCCAAGCTGGTACTCTAGGGCTCAACCATTAAAATACAGGGGCTTCCTGCATAGAGAAAAGGGAAGACGCGGTAAGCTAAATTTGTTCTGTGTGGTCCAGCCTATACGGGTGTGTGCATCAGTCAGACAACAAAATTCTCTGTACTCTGAATCTTAGTATATGGCTGAACCGATAGGTACAGGTGTTTTTTTTATAGAGAAAACGGAATACGCTGTATGTTGAATCTCTTCTATGCGATCCATAGAATAAAATACAGGTGCGTTCTGGATTCTAAAAACAGAAGAATCTGTATACTGAGTCGGTACAATACTGCTGAACCGTTAAAATACAGGTGCTTCTTGTATACACAATACGGAAGAACCTGTATGCTCAATCTGTTCAATGCAGTCCACCGAATAAAACACCAGTGCGTCCCGCATTCAGGCAACAGACAGCACTGTATGCTGAACCTGTACTGTAAGGCTGAACAATTAATGTAGAGGCGTTTCTTGTATTCAGTAAAGGGAAGACGCTGCATGCTCAATGAGATCTACGCAGTCCACCCATTAAAGCACAGGTGTGTCCCGCATTCATACTATAGGCAATGTATACTGGGCATGTACTATACGGCTCAACCGTTAAAATACAGGTGCTTGTAATATGGAGGAAATGGAAGACGCGGTATGCTAAATCTCCTCTATGCTGTCTTGCCAATATTGTGCAAGTGCGACCCGCATTCAGAGAGGAGAAGCCTTTGTATGCTGAATCTGTACTAAATGGCTGAACCGGTAAAATACGGGTGCTTTTTGCATACAGAAAACGGGAGACGGTGTATTCTGAGAGTGTTGTATGCAGTGCAACCATTAAATACAAGTCAGTCTCACATTAACACAACAGAAGACCCTGTATGCTGAATCCGTACAAAACGGCTCAACAGGTAAAATACATGTTCTTCTTTTATATAGAAAACGGAAGATACTTTATGCAGATATCTGTTTTCTGGTGCAAACCTATAAAATAAAAGCGAGTGTGGGATTCTGAAAACAGAAGACTCTGATACTCAACTCGTACTGTACGGCTTAACCGTTTGTATACAGGCGCTTGTTGTATACAGAAAATGGAAGAAACTGTATCTTGAATATGTTCTATGTGGTCCAACCATTAAAATACTGGTACGTCCCACAGTAAGATAACAGCAGTGGCCATATGCTGAATCTGAATCTGCTCAGTCGTTTAAATACACGTACTTCTAGTAGACAGAAAACAGAAGACGCTTTATACTGAGTCTGTTCTACGCTGTCCAACCATTCAAATACATATATTCTGCCCGCATTCGGGCAACAGAAGGCTCTGTATGCCGAATCCGTACTGTACGGCTCCACAGTTAAAATAGAGGTTCCTCTTTTATGTAGAAAAAGGAAGATTGTTTATGCTGAATAAATTTCTGGTGCAAACGTATGAAATAAAGGTGCGTGTGGAATTCAGAAAACACAAGAATCTGTATAGAAAATATCTACTAAACGGCTCACGCATGATATACAGTCGTTTGTTGTATACAGAACATTGAAGAGACTACATGGTGAATCTGTTGTATGTGGTCCGCGCAATAATATACAGGTGCGTCTGGCTTTCAGACAACAGAAGTCTCTGTATGCTGTGCCTACGCTATACGGTTCTATCGTTAAAATACCGTTTTTTTTTCTATATGTAAAACGGAAGGCGCTGTTTCCAAAATCTGTTCTATGGGGTGCAACCATTAAAATACAGGTCCGCCCAGCATTCGGAAAACAGCAGGCTCTGTATTTTCAATCTGTAATATACATCTCAGTTGGTAAAATACATGAGTGTGTTGCATACAAAAACGGAAGAAAATGTATGCTGAATCTGTTGCATGCGGCCCAGCCATTAAAATACAGGTTCGTCCCGTGTTCAGACAACGTAATTATCCGTATGCTGTATCTGTAGCATACAGCTAAGTCGCTAAAATACAGCTCCTTCCAGTATACAGAACACAGAAGACGCTTTACGCTGAATTTGCTCTATGCTGTCCAACCATCAAAACACAGGTTCTCCCCACATTCCGACCACAGAAAACTTTGTATGCTGAATGTGTTCTACGAGGCTGAACCGTTAAAATAAAGGTTGTTCTAGTGTAGAGAAAACGGCAGACGCTGTATGCTGAATCTCTTCTATGCGGTCTAGCCACTAAAGAACAGGTGCGTCCCTTATTCAGGAAGTAGAAGACTCTGTATCCTGGATCAGTACTATAGGGGTCAACCGTTAAAATACAGGTGCTTCTGGTATACAGAAAACAGAAGACGCTGATTGCTGAATGTGTTTGATGCGGTCCAACCATTCAAATATGGGTGCCTCCCACATTCACCCAACAGAAGATTCTCTATGAGGAATGCGTACCATGCAGCTGAATCACTAAAATATAGGTGCTTCTTGTATACAGAAAAGGGCACCTGCAGTTTGATGAATCCGTTCTATACGGTCCAATCATTAGATGCAATTGCGTCCCGCATTCAGACAACAGAAGGCTCTATATGCTGAATTCATACTATAAGGGTCAACCGTTCAAATACAGGTACTTCTAGTGTACACAAAACAGAAGACGGTTTATGCTGAATATATTCTATGCGGTCCAACTATTATTATACAGATGCGTCCCGCATTCAGACAACAGAAGTCTCCGTATGCTGAATGTAGTATACGGCAAAGGCGTTAAACTACAGGTTCTTCTTATACAGAAAACGGAAGATGGTTTATGCTGAATCAGTTTTCAGGTGTCAAACACATTAAATAAATGCGCGTGTCACATCCAGGCAACACAAGAATACGTACACTAAATCTTTACTATACTGCTCAACCGTTAAAATACGGTCGTTTGTTGTATACAGAACACGGAGGAGACTGTATGCCGAATCTGTCCTATGTGGTGCAACCATTAAAATTCAGGTGCGTCTCGCATTGAGACAACATGGGTCTCCGTATGGTGAATTTGTGCGGTACGGCTTAGCCGTTAAAATACAAGTGCTTCTTGTATACAAAACGAAAGACAGTGTACAGTGAATCTGTTCTGTGCGGTCCAGCCATTAAAACAGAGGTGCGTGCCGCATTCAGACCACCGGAGATTTTGTATGCAGAAATTGTACTATACGGCTCAACCGTTAAAATACAGGGGCTGCTTATATAGAGAAAACAGAAAATGATCCATACTGAATCTGTTATATGTGGTACATCCATTAAAATACAGGTGCGTCCCGCAGTAACACAACAGAATATCTTGTATGTTGAATCAGTACTATACGACTCAACCGTTAAAATACTGGTGGTTGTTGTATACAGAAACGGACGACGCTGTTAATATGAATCTCTTCTATACGGTCCGCTCATTAAAATAAAGGTGTGTGTCGCTTTCAAACAAGTCTCTGTATGCGGTGACTGCAATATACGCCTCAACCGTTAAAATGCAGGTTTTCCTTCTATAGATAAAACGGAAGCTGCTGTTTCATGAATGTCGTCCCCCATGCGGTCCAACCATCAAAATACAGGTGCGCCCTGCATTACGAAAATAGAAGACTCTGCATTCTGGATCTGAAGGATACTTCTCCACCGGTAAAATACAGGAATTTGTTGCACACAGAAAACGGATAAATATGTATGCTTAATCTGCTCTATTCGGCCAAACCATTAAAATACAGTTTCATCCCGCTTTCAGACAACTGAAGTATCCGTATGCTCAATCTGTAGTATAAGGCCAAGCCCCTAAAACACAGGTACTTCTATTATACAGAACACAAAAGACGCTTTAAGCTGAATTCTTTCTGTGCGCTCCAACCATTAAAACACAGGTGCATCCCAGATTCAGACCAAAGAGGACTTGGTATGCGGAATCTGTGCTATACAGCTCAACTGTTAAAATACAGGTGTTTCTTTTATACAGAAAACGGATGAAACTGTATATTGAATTTGTTTTCTAGTGTCAAACCTATAAAATAATAGTGCGTGTGGCATTCAGACAACAGAAGGCTCTGTATGCTGAATATGTACTATACAGCAAAACCGTTGAAATACATGTACTTCTTTTATAAAGAAAACGGAAGACGCTTTATGCTGAATCTGTTCTATTCGGTCCAATCGTTAAAATACACGTGCATCTCCCATTCAGACCAAAAGACTTTGTATAATGAATCTGTTCTATGCGGCTAACCCGTTAAAGTAGAGACGTTTGCTGTGTACAGAAAACGGAAGACACTGTATGCTTAATCTATTCTATGCGGTCCAGCCATTAAAATTGATGTGCGTCCCGCATTCATGAAACAGAAGTCTCCGTATGCTGAATCTATACTATACGTCGACAGAAGACGGTAGGTACAAATAGTTCTATTACACGGAAAAGGCACTGAGCTCTATTCTGAATCTGTTCTATGTCGTCTAGGCATTAAAATAGAGGTGCGTCCAGCATTCAGACAACAGAAGGCTCTATAAGCTCAATTTGTACTATAAGCCTAGACCGTCAAAATGCAGGTCTGTCTTTATACAGAAAACAGAAGACGCTGCATGCTGTATCTCTTTCATGCGGTCCAACCATTAAATGAAGTGCATGCCGGATTCAAGAAACTGAAGACTCTGTAAGCTGAATCCGTACTATAAGGCTCAACCGTTAAAATACAGGCATTGGTTGTATGCAGAAAACGGAAGTCACCATATGCTGATCCTGTCCTATGCGGTACATCCAATACAATACAAGTCCGTCCGGTATTCAGACAGCCAAAGTCTTCATATACTGAATCTGTACTATATGGTTAAACCGTTAAAATACAGGCGCTTTTTGCATTCAAAAACAGAAGACGCTCTAAGCTGAATCGCTTCAATGCGGTATACCCTTTAATATACAAGTGCGTATCGCAATTAGACAATAGAAGATTGTGTATGCTGTGTCTGCACTATACGGCTCAACCGTTCAAGTACAGGTTTTTCTTCTATAGAGAAAACAGAAGGCGCTGTTTCCTGAATCTGTTCTATGCGGCCCAACCATTAAGATACAGGCGCTTCCCGTATTCGGAAAACAGAAGACAATGTATCCAGAATCTGTAGGATATGGCTCAACCGTTAACGTACAGCCATTTGTTGCTTACAGAAAACGTAAGGCTCTGTATGTTGAATCTGTTCAATGCAGTCCAACCATACAAATAAATGTGCGTCCCGCCTTCAGACCACAGAAGTATCCGTATACTGAACACGTACTAGAAGCTCAACCGTTAAGATACAGGTACTTCAAGTAAACAGAAAACAGAAGACGCTCTATGCTGAATCTGTTCTATTCGGCAGAACCATTAAAATACAGGTGCGTCCAGCATTCAGACAACCGAAGGCTTTGTAAGCTGAATCTGTACTATTGGGGTGAAACGGTAAAATAAAGGGGCTTCTTGTATAGAGAAAGCGGATAATGCGGTTTGCTGAATAGGTTATATGCGGTCTAGCCATTAAAATACAGGTTCGTCCCGTATCCAGACAACACAATACTATGCACGCAGAATCTGTATTATGCGGCTCAACAGTTATATACAGGTGCTTAATGTATACATAAAACGGAAGACGCTGTATGCTGAATCTGTTCTATGCATTCTAGCAAATAAAATACAGGTGCATCCGGCATTCAGACCACCGAACACTTTGTATGCTGAAACTATACAGCATGGATCAACCCTTAAAATACAGGCACTTCTAGAACACAGAAAACAGAAGACGCTTTATGCTCAATATGTTCTATGTGGTCCAGCGATTAAAACAGAGGTGCTTCCCGCTTTCAGACAACAGAAGACTCTGTATGCTGAATCTGTACTATGAGGCTCAACCGTTAAAGCAAAGATGCCTCTTGTGTAATGAAAAGAAAAGACGCTACATGTAGAAATTGTTTTATGTGGCCCAACCATTCAACTACAGGTGCCTCCCACATTCAGACAGCAGCACTTTCTGTATGGTGAATCTGCACTATAGGGTTCAGTCATTAAAAACAGGTACTTCTTGTATACAAAAAACGGAAGACGGTCATTCTGAATCTCTTTGGTATGGTCCAGCCTTTAAAATTCAGGTACGTCTTGCATTCACACAACAGAAGAATATGAATCCTGTGTATGCACTCAATCATTAAAACACACGTTTTTCTTCTATACAAAAAACAAAAGGCGCTGTTTCCTTATTCTGTTTAATTCCATCCAACAATTAAAATGCAGGTGCGTCCCCCATTCGGAAAACAGAAGACTCTGTATTCCGAATCTGTACTATACGGCTAAACCACTAAAGTACAGGTGCGTCCTACATTCAGGCAACAGAATATTGTGTTCTGAATCCGACCTATCAGGCTCAACTGGTAAAATACAGGCGTTTGTTGCATACAGAAAACGGAAGACTTTATTTGCTGAATCTGTACTGTATGACTGAAACATTCAAATACATGTGCTACTTGTATTGAGAAAGCAGAAGACGCTGTATGCTGAATCTGTTCTATGCGGTCCACCAATTATAGTTTAGGTGCGCTCCTTATTCAGAAAACAGAATACTGTATGCTGAATCTGTGTTATACTGCTAAACCGTTCAAGTACATGCACTTGTTTTGAATTTTTTCACTTATGGCTTTTGCGCAGGCGCTAGAAATTAAGAAATCTAACGGTTGGAAATTTATGTGGTGCGACAACTGCACTGTCAAGGCCAGAAAGTCGGAAGATAGCCGTGTGCACCGCATTACCCGAGTGACTGACCTAACTATCTTCCCATAATCACATGTCGTTTTCTTAGCACTCACTCATTTTTACAAGTCATCATCGCTGAGTCAGTTTTTTCACTTGGCATATTAACAGCCGCAGTATTCGTAGGCGCCACGATGATCTTGTCACATTTCTTTCCATTGTGGACCAAGCTTTCTCTTTCATTTGCCTTTCTGAGACGTGGTTGTCATCAGATGACGGAAATTTACGGTGTTCCCGGTTATTCTTCAAAGGGTCGTCTTTTTTCAAAAGCTCCGTTAGTGGTCGTGCTATGGCCGCGAAATTTTTCACGAAACGGCGGAAGTACGAGCAAAGGCCGATGAAGCTGCGCACATCTTTGACACACTTTGGAACAGGGAAGTGCGTAACAGCATGAATCTTGCCTGGGTCCGGTTGCACTCCGTTCGCGTAAACTAGATGTCCAAGGACGGTAATCTGGCGATGGCCGAATTGCCACTTCAATGCGTTGAGTTGCAGACCGGATCGCCGAAAAACGTCCAGGACTGCAGAGAGGCGCTCGAGGTGCGTAGCGAATGTTGGGGAGAATACTATAACGTCGTCCAAGTAGCACAGGCACGTGGACCATTTGTAACCGTGAAGAATGGAGTCCATCATGCGTTTAAATGTGGCAGGAGCGTTACATAGACCGAACGGCATCACTTTGAATTGAAAAAGACCGTCGGGTGTTACAAAGGCAGTCTTCTCGCGGTCGAGATCGTCCACGGCAATATGCTATTAGCCGGAGCGAAGGTCAATAGAGGAGAAGTAGCGAGCACCGTGGAGGCAGTCAAGGGCGTCATCAATCCTAGGTAGGAGATACACGTCCTTTTTGGTAACCCTGTTAAGGTGCCGATTCTCCACGCAAAAGCGCCATGAGCCATCCTTCTTTTTTACCAGCACAACAGGTGACGCCCATGGACTACATGACGGTTCAATAATGTTCTTGGCAAGCATTTTGCAAACTTCTGTGGGAATAACTTGACGCTCAGCCAGTGATACTCGATACGGGCGGCGATGAATAGGAGGGGCATCGTCGGTATTAATGCGATGTTTGACAGCTGTTGTTCGGGACAAAGGACGATCGTTAGTAAAAAAATATCTTGGTAGGAAATCAGAACGCGGTAGAGCGCACGAGTGTGCTCGGAAGGCATGTCGGGTGCAATCATTTTCTGTAAGTTAGCGATGGTACAAGTTGCCGACAGCGATGGTAGAGGAGGATCGGCTGAATTGTCGTCTACTGAAATCGATGCTACATAGTGATCCTCGAATGAGCAACATTGGGCCAGAGACATCCCGCGTGGCAGCACTTGTGTCATCAAGCCAAAATTGACCACTGGCAGGCAGACGCAATTCGCCGTAATAGATAAAACTGTATGAGGTATTGTGATCCCGTGTGTAAGGAGGATGTTTCGCATAGGAGCCGCGATGTAGTGATCGTCGGGGACTGGTGGGGATGACACGAAGTCAACGTAAGTCAGTGCCGAAGGTGGCAAGCGAACGAAGTCGACGGAACTGAGGCGAGTAGTAGTAGTTCAGCGGGATCCAGAACAGGCACGTCGAGGCGGAGAGTACTGGCTGAGCAATCGATGAGAGCGGAATGTGCGGAGAGGAAGGCTAAGCCGAGGATGATGTCGTGGGGACAGTGAGCGATGACTGTAAATAGCACGATTGTTGAGCGATCGGCGAAGGAGACGTGGGCGGTACCCATACCAATTACGGGGGCTGTTCCTCCATCGGCGACACGGACAACAGGCGTCGTTGCGGGCGTGATAATTTTCTTGAGCTGGTTAAGAATGTCAGCGCTCATTACGGACAAATGCGCCCCAGTGTCTATGAGTGCAGACACTGAAACACCGAGGACTTGCACCTCAAGAAGATTCATATGAGTGGGCAACGTCAGTAGTGGATTTGGTGGCGTAGGGAGCAATGCAGCGTCACCTCGAAGCGCTGCATCGTCTAGTTTTCCGGCTGGGAGCGGCGTCCGAAGGGAGGCGGCGAATAGGAGCGACGGGGCTGGGGACAGCGAGATTGTCGTCGTTGGGGCGAAGACGAATGACGATAGGAGCGGTTCGGTGCAGGGGAATCAGCGGCGGCGTTATCGGAGCGTGCGGCATAGGGACGAGAAGGGCCACCTGGGGGCGAGAGTAGGCATTATAAGTAGGCCGGGTCGGGGAACTCCAGCGACTGCGACAGTGCCGAGAAATGTGCCCGATTCGATAGCAGTGGAAACAAATGGGCTTGTCGTCAGCAGTGCGCCATTCAGATGGGTAGCGGAAACGTGGTGGTTAAGGAGATGCGGGACGGGGCGGAATCGAAGAAACCGGGCGGGTATCAGGATGATGGGCCGAGCAGATGATGTGAAGACTGATGTTTTTGAACTCTTGGCGGACAACTGCCTGGTTCAGCGAGACCGTGACTGCAGATGTTTTGGTGGGACTGGAGTCGAAGGCTGTCGGATAGGCAGCCTCAATCTCACGCCGGACGATCCTGGAAACATCTACAGTGTTGTTGGGACGAGGAGTGTCGCCACAAGAAGATGTCGCTGGGGTGTTGGGCCGACGTGCAAAATGCTGGTCAATACGTCGGCTTTTAGCGAGTTCCAGGCGGCGGCACTCTTTATAAGAGCATCCACCGTCGCTACGTTGTTGCAAACGAGCAAGTTGAAGGCGTCATCGGCAATGCCTTTGAGGATGTGGGCAACCTTGTCGGACTCAGTCATGTGGGTGTCAACTTTGCGGCACAGAGCCAAGACGTCCTGAATGTACGTGACATATGGCTCTGTTGACGTCTGCACATGGCCGGAAAGCGCCTTCTGCGCGCCACGTTGGTGACCGTAGGGGTTGGCGAACAAGTCTCGAAGCTGGGTCTTAAGCGAATCCCAACTGGTGAGCTCACTTCGTGCGTGTGATACCAAACTCTAGGTGTGCCACCGAGGTAAAAGACTACGTTGGCGAGCATATTAGTAGGGTCCCACCGGTTATTGCGGCTGACTTGTTCATACAGGCTGATCCAGTCATCGACATCTTCCCCATCTTTGTCCGAGAATACGCCAGGATCACGGGGAGCGGGGAGAGTTATGTAGGTCATCGAGGTGTAAGCAGGTGACGGAGCCGGCGGAGTCGGGTTGTCGTCGCCGGAAGCCGTGAAGGAAGGCTTCACGTACCGTTCACTGCGAAGCTCCGTGACGAGGTACAGGGAACGTCCACCTCCACCAGATATGTTACGTATTACGACGCAGACGAAAAGCTATGTACTAGTATGTTTACAAGAAAATACGCTGCGCTTGGCGAAGCGGCAACAGCCCGCGCTAGCTTGTAATCGTCGTCGTCTTCTTCTTACTGCTCGGCTCTTCATCATTGGAAATACTATCCCGTAGCAATATAATATGCGTTAGTTATGCGCTTGAAGGCTTCCAATGTAGATGATTTGACATCGGACGCAACTGAATTTCGCAATGATATGCCTGAAAACATGACAGTTAATTACCCCTAGTTACCTCGAATTTTTGAAGGAGCAGATTGTGACATCCGGAAAACATTGTGTTATCATTATTAGTGAGGTCAATATGGGTAAAGCTTTCATCACCTAGCACCGTATTTATGAGGCGGAACATTATTAGCAACATCTTATGATTGAATAAAATGCGAAAGGGAAGAATGTTTAGGGAACAAAAAATGGGAGCAGAGTGAGGCTTAAAAGGTTGAAATGCCATCAATAGTACTGCTTGCTTTTGTAAAGCTTCTTGGTGGTGGAGATGAGTTAAGTATGTGTTACCCCATGATGAGAAGCAGTATGAAAGATGACTCTGAATATACCCGCAATACAAAAACAAGAGAATACTTGGCTCAAGAAGGGAGCGCGATTTGAGAATGACGTGAATGCGAAAAGGAATTTTTTGAACAAGAAATTGGGCTTGGCGGTTGAATTTGAATTGCTCGTTTAATATAATGCCTAGAAATTTGTTTGACCAAGATCTTATGACTATGGTACTGTTAAGTGATACGACTAAGGAATCTACGAATAGCGTTTGCGGAGAATGAAATGCCATAAATGTTGTCTTCCATGGATTGATATAAAACTTGTTTTCAGGCACGATATGGGAACATTAGCGAGAGAATTGTTTAATTTGTTTGCTAGTGGGAGGGAATTTTTGTCGGATGCGAAAATGGTTGTGTCATTAGCATAGAGAAGACAGTGGGCATGCGTTAATATTTGTGGCAAATCATTATTCAACAAGAAAAATAACAATGGTCCAAATATTGATCCCTGAGGGACGCCTGTATTAATAACTTTAGGTGAAGAGAAGGAACTATTCACATGGACTATTTGTGGTCTGTGTGTTAGGTAGTCACAAGTTAACTGCAAAGGCGGGCCAGAAATGCGATAAAATTCGAGTTTCTGTAACAGGATGAGGTGGTTAATTGTATCGAGCGTTTTAGTGAAATCAATAAAGAGAGCAACAACTAAGAGGCCTTCGTCTACAGCTAACTTAACTTTGTCACTAAATGTAATAAGTGCAAGTTCACTTGACAAATGCTCTCTAAAACCAAATTAATACGGAGATAATAGCTTAAATTGGTGGATCATGCTGTGAATCAACTATAGCACTAACATGGTTAGTGAAAACGTTAGAGACGTCCTTAGGGTCGGTTAAATTAACTGAATTGTAGCTGACGCACGATATACCATTATCAGTCGTATTAGTGTTTAAACTTGTTTATTCACTTGCCAGTTTCGTCTAGTGTCTTTACCATTTTGTTTATTCTTGTTACCGTAGCAATCATGCTTAGAACATTTTAGGGTGGTTGCAAGAACATTTGAATGTGCTTTCAATCGCGAGCGCAATCTGTTATTTAATAGCTGAGATTTGAGCTTCTTGCGAAGGTTGCCTTTCTTTAGTATGGACTGCATTAAACTGTTGCTGATCCAAGGCTTTCTTGGTGTACTAAACCAGCGCGTCACGGTGAAGTCACTCATGCATAAATTATTGCACTCTGATATCTTCGCTGAAAAAGATGCAAACGCTTTTTCTGCACATTGCTCCTGAAACACGTCAGTCCAGTCAGTCGCACGAATTACGTGAATGAATTATATTGAATCAAATGATGACTTGATATTTTTTTCTAGAGAGACTAGATGTTACGGAGCCTGCGGTGAAAAATATGGGATAAAGGTGTGTTAAATCATAGTTTTCCACAGCGGCCGTGGTATTATCAGTAGGTAAGCTGGAGAGCATATGATCTATTAGAGTTCTAGAGCTGCCTTGTTCACACCGAGTTGGAGCATAAATTAGCGAAGAAAAGCCACAGTTAACAAAAGTGCTAACGTACTCAGAGCATCATTGTCTGTTACGGTCAATTATATTGATGTTATGTCACCGTGAAATCAAATGTCCCTGTTCTCGTAAATTAACTTGTTCAGTAACTGCTCAAATACTCTGCAGAACTTTATATAAGAAGACGAAGGTTAGCGATAGAAGGACGCAATTGTAATAATACGACTGGTCGGCAACAAGTTACTGCTTGACTGAAAGTTACTTTGATCTACTTCTAACCAAACAGATTCGCAGAGAGAGGCGCACAAAGTGAGGTCATGACACCGTTTATATGACAGTTTTGAATTGGCTAATATGGCCGAACCGCCCCAACGATGTTCTTCGCGATGACCGTATTCAGAAGAATAACCGGGAACACCGTAAATTTCCGTCATCTGATGACAACCACGTCTCAGACAGGCAAATGAAAGAGAAAGCGTGGTCCACAATGGAAAGAAACGTGACAAGATCATCGTGGCGCCTACGAATACTGCGGGTGTTAATATGCCAAGTGAAAAAAACTGACTCAGCGATGATGAATTGTAAAAATGAGTCAGTGCTAAGAAAACGAGATGTGATTATGGGAAGATAGTTAGGTCAGTCACTCGGGTAATGCGGTGCACACGGCTATCTTCCGACTTTCTGTCCTTGACAGTGCAATTGTCGCACCACATAAATTTCCAACCGTTAGATTTCTTAATTTCTAGCGCCTGCGCAAAAGCCATAAGTGAAAGAATTCAAAACAAGAGCATGTAATTGAACGGTTTAGCAGTATAACACAGATTCAGCATACAGTCTTCTGTTTTCTGAATAAGGAGCGCACCTAAACTGTAATTGGTGGACAGCAAAGAACAGATTCAGCATACAGTGTCTTCTGCTTTCTCAATACAAGGAGCACATGTATTTGAATGTTTCAGTCATACAGTACACATTCAGCAAATAAAGTCTTCCGTTTTCTTTATGCAACAAACGCCTGTACTTTACCAGTTGAGCCTGATAGGTCGCATTCAGAATACAATATTCTGTTGCCTGAATGTAGGACGCACCTGTACTTTAGTGGTTTAGACGTATAGTACAGATTCGGAATACAGAGTTTTCTGTTTTCCGAATGAGGGACGCACCTGCATTTTAATTGTTGGATGGAAATAAACAGAATAAGGAAACAGCGCCTTTTGTTTTTTGTATAGAAGAAAAACGTGTGTTTTAATGATTGAGCCGTAAAGTGCATACACAGGATTCATATTCTTCTGTTGTGTGAATGCGAGACGCACCTGAATTTTAAAGGCTGGACCATACAGAAGAGATTCAGAATGACCGTCTTCCGTTTTTTGTATACAAGAAGTACCTCTTTTTAATGACTGAACCCTATAGTACAGATTCAGCATACAGAGATTGCTGCTGCCTGAATGTGGGAGGCACCTGTAGTTGAATGGTTGGGCCACATAAAACAATTTCAACATGTAGCATCTTCCGTTTTCATTACACAAGAGGCATCTGTGCTTTAACGGTTGAGCCTCATAGTACAGATTCAGCATACAGGGTCTTCTGTTGTCTGAAAGCGGGAAGCACCTGTGTTTTAATCGCTGGACCACATAGAACATATTGAGCATAAAGCGTCTTCTGTTTTCTGTGTTCTAGAAGTGCCTGTATTTTAAGGGTTGATCCATGCTGTATAGTTTCAGCATACAAAGTGTTCGGTGGTCTGAATGCCGGACGCACCTGTATATTATTTGCTGGAATGCATAGAAGAGATTCAGCATACAGCGTCTTCCGTTTTATGTATACATTAGGCACCTGTATATAACTGTTGAGCCGCATAGTACAGATTCTGCATGCATAGTCTTGTGTTCTCTGGATACGGGACGAACCTGTATTTTAATGGCTAGACCGCATATAACCTATTCAGCAAACAGCATTATCCGCTTTCTCTATACAAGAAGCCCCTTTATTTTACCATTTCACCCCAATAGTACAGATTCAGATTACAAAGCCTTCGGTTGTCTGAATGCTGGACGCACCTGTATTTTAATGGTTCTGCCGAATAGAACAGATTCAGCATAGAGCGTCTTCTGTTTTCTGTTTACTTGAAGTACCTGTATCTTAACGGTTGAGCTTCTAGTACGTGTTCAGTATACGGATACTTCTGTGGTCTGAAGGCGGGACGCACATTTATTTGTATGGTTGGACCGCATTGAACAGATTCAACATACAGAGTCTTACGTTTTCTGTAAGCAACAAATGGCTGTACGTTAACGGTTGAGCCATATCCTACAGATTCTGGATACATTGTCTTCTGTTTTCCGAATACGGGAAGCACCTGTATCCTAATGGTTGGGCCGGATAGAACAGATTCAGGAAACAGCGCCTTCTGTTTTCTCTATAGAAGAAAAACCTGTACTTGAACGGTTGAGCCGTATAGTGCAGACACAGCATACACAATCTTCTGTTGTCCGATTGCGATACGCACTTCTATAATAAAGGGTATATCGCATTGAAGCAATTCAGCTTCAATGCGGTACTTGAACGGTTCAGCCGTATAGTGCAGACACAGCATACACAATCTTCTATTGTCTAATTGCGATACGCACTTGTATATTAAAGGGTATACCGCATTGAAGCGATTCAGCTTAGAGCGTCTTCTGTTTTTGTATGCAAAAAGCGCCTGTATTTTAACGGTTCAACCATATAGTACGGATTCAGTATATGAAGATATTGGCTGTCTGAATACCGGACGGACTTGTATTGTATTGGCTGTACCGCATAGGACAGGTTAAGCGTACGATGACTTCCGTTTTCTGTATATAACCAATGCCTGTATTTTAACGGTTGAGCCTTATAGTACGGATTCAGCTTACAGAGTCTTCAGTTTCTTGAATACGACATGCACTTCATTTAATGGTTGGACCGCATGAAAGAGATGCAGCATGCAGCATCTTCTGTTTTCTGTATAAAGGAAGAACTGCATTTTAAGGGTCTAGGCTTATAGTACAAATTGAGCATATAGAGCCTTCTGTTGTCTGAATGCGGGACGCACCTCTATTTTAATGCCTAGACGACATAGAACAGATTCAGAATAGAGCTCAGTGCCTTTTCTGTGTACTAGAACTATTTGTACCTACCGTCTTCTGTCGACGTATAGTATAGATTCAGCATACGGAGACTTCTGTTTCATGAATGCGGGACGCACATCTATTTTAATGGCTGGACCGCATAGAATAGATTAAGCATACAGCGTATTCCGTTTTCTGTACACAGCAAACGTCTCTACATTAACGGGTTAGCCGCATAGAACATATTCATTATACAAAGTATTTTGGTCTGAATGCGAGACGCACCTGTATTTTAACGATTGGACAGAATAGAACAGATTCAGCATAAAGCGTCTTCCGTTTTCTTTATAAAAGAAGTACATGTATTTCAACGGTTTTGCTGTATAGTACAGATTCAGCATACAGAGCCTTCTGTTGTCTGAATGCCACACGCACTATTATTTTATAAGTTTGACACTAGAAAACAAATTCAATATACAGTTTCATCCATTTACTGTATAAAAGGAACACCTGTATTTTAACAGTTGAGCCGTATAGCACAGATTCAGCATACCATGTCTTCTTTGGTCTGAATGCGGGATGCACCTGTGTTTTAATGGTTGGAGCGCATAGAACAAATTCAGCTTAAAGCGTCTTTTGTGTTCTGTATAATAGAAGTACCTGTGTTTTAGGGGCTTAGCCTTATACTACAGATTGAGCATACGGATACTTCAGTTGTCTGAACGCGGGATGAACCTGTATTTTAATGGTTTGGCCGAATAGAGCAGATTAAGCATACATATTTATCCGTTTTCTGTGTGCAACAAACTCCTGTATTTTAGCGGTGGAGACGTATCCTTCAGATCCAGAATGCAGGGTCTTCTATTTTCGTAATGCAGGGCGCACCTGTATTTTGATGGTTGGACCGCATGGGGGACCACATTCATGAAACAGCTCCTTCCGTTTTATCTATATAAGGAAAACCTGCATTTTAACGGTTGAGGCGTATAGTGCAGTCACAGCATACAGAGACTTGTCTGAAAGCGACACACACCTTTATTTTAATGGGCGGACCGTATAGAAGAGATTCATATAACAGCGTCGTCCGTTTCTGTAAACAAAAATCACCAGTATTTTAACGGTTGAGTCGTATAGTACTGATTCAACACACAACATATTATTTTGTGTTACTGCGGGACGCACCTGTATTTTAATGGATGTACCACACATAACAGATTCAGTATGGATCGTTTTCTGTTTTCTGTATATAAGCAGCCCCTGTATTTTAACGGTTGAGCCGTATAGTACAATTTCTGCATACAAAATCTCCTGTAGTCTGAATGCGGTACGCACCTCTGTTTTAATGGCTGGACCGCACAGAACAGATTCACTGTACAGTGTCTTTCGTTTTGTATACAAGAAGCACTTGTACTTTAACGGCTTAGCTGTATCGCACAAATTCAGCATACGGAGACCCATGTTGTCTCAATGCGAGACGCACCTGAATTTTAATGGTTGCACCACATAGGACAGATTCGGCATGCAGTCTCTTCCGTGTTCTGTATACAACAAACGACCGTATTTTAACGGTTGAGCAGTATAGTAAAGATTTAGTGCACATATTCTTGCGTTGCCTGGATGTGACACGCACATTTATTTGATACGTTTGACACCTGAAAACTGATTCAGCATAAACCTTCTTCCGTTTTCTGTATAAGAAGAACCTGTAGTTTAACGCCTTTGCCGTATACTACATTCAGCATACGGAGACTTCTGTTGTCTGAATGCGGGACGCATCTGTATCATAATAGTTGGACCGCATAGAATATATTCAGCATAAACCGTCTTCAGTTTTGTGTACACTAGAAGTACCTGTATTTGAACGGTTGACCCTTATAGTATGAATTCAGCATATAGAGCCTTCTGTTGTCTGAATGCGGGACGCAATTGCATCTAATGATTGGACCGTATAGAACGGATTCATCAAACTGCAGGTGCCCTTTTCTGTAGACAAGAAGCACCTATATTTTAGCGATTCAGCTGCATGGTATGTATTCCTCATAGAGAATCTTCTGTTGGGTGAATGTGGGATGCACGCATATTTGAATGGTTGGACCGCATCAAACACATTCAGCAATCAGCGTCCTCCGTTTTCTGTATACCAGAAGCACCTGTATTTTAACGGTTGACCCCTATAGTACTGATCCAGGATACAGAGTCTTCAATTTCCTGAATATGGGACGCACCTGTTCTTTAGTGGCTAGACCGCATAGAAGAGATTCAGCATACAGCGTCTGCCGTTTTCTCTACACAAGAACAACCTTTATTTTAACGGTTCAGCCTCGTAGAACACATTTAGCATACAAAGTTTTCTGTGGTCGGAATGTGGGGAGAACCTGTGTTTTCATGGTTGGACAGCATGGAGCAAATTCAGCGTAAAGCGTCTTCTGTGTTCTGTATACTGGAAGTAACTGTATTTTAGTGACTTAGCTGTATGCTACAGATACAGCATACGGATACTTACGTTGTCTGAACACGGGACGAACCTGTATTTTAATGGCTGGGCCGCATGCAACAGATTCAGCATACATTTTCTTCCGTTTTTGTATGCAACACACTCATGTATTTTACCAACTGAGATGTATATTACAGATTCAAAATACAGAGCCTGCTGTTTTCCGAATGCTGGGCGGACCTGTATTTTAATGGTTGCACCCCATAGAACAGATTTTGGAAACAGCGCCTTCCGTTTTACATATAGAAAAAAAAACGGTATTTTAACGATAGAACCGTATAGCGTAGGCACAGCATACAGAGACTTCTGTTGTCTGAAAGCCAGACGCACCTGTATATTATTGCGCGGACCACATACAACAGATTCACAATGTAGTCTCTTCAATGTTCTGATACAACAAACGACTGTAATTTATGGGTGAGCTGTTTAGTAGATATTTTCTATACAGATTCTTGTGTTTTCTGAATGCCACACGCACCTTTATTTTATACGTTTGCACCAGAAATTTATTCAGCATAAACAATCTTCCTTTTTCTACATAAAAAAGGAACCTCTATTTTAACTGTGGAGCCGTATAGTACGGATTCAGCATACAGAGCCTTCTGTTGCCCGCATGCGGGTAGAATATGTGTATTTGAATGGTTGGACAGCGTAGAACAGACTCAGTATAAAGCATCTTCTGTTTTCTGTCTACTAGAAGTACGTGTATTTAAACTACTGAGCCATATAATTCAGATTCAGCATATGGCAACTGCTGTTATCTTACTGTGGGACGTACCAGTATTTTAATGGTTGGACCACATAGAACATATTCAAGATACAGTTTCTTCCATTTTCTGTATACAACAAGCGCCTGTATACAAACGGTTAAGCCGTACAGTACGAGTTGAGTATCAGAGTCTTCTGTTTTCAGAATCCCACACTCGCTTTTATTTTATAGGTTTGCACCAGAAAACAGATATCTGCATAAAGTATCTTCCGTTTTCTATATAAAAGAAGAACATGTATTTTACCTGTTGAGGCGTCTTGTACGGATTCAGCATACAGGGTCTTCTGTTGTGTTAATGTGAGACTAACTTGTATATAATGGTTGCACTGCATACAACACTCTCAGAATACACCGTCTCCCGTTTTCTGTATGCAAAAAGCACCCGTATTTTACCGGTTCAGCCATTTAGTACAAAATCAGCATACAAAGGCTTCTCTTCTCTGAATGCGGGTTGCACTTGCACAATATTGGCAAGACCGCATACAGGAGATTTAGCATACCGCGTCTTCCATTTCCTCCATATTACAAGCACCTGTATTTTAACGGTTGAGCCGTATAGTACAGGCCCAGCATACATTGCCTATAGTATGAATGCGGGACACACCTGTATTTTAATGTGTGCACCGCGTAGATCTCATTGAGCATGCAGAGTCTTCCCTTTACTGAATGCAAGAAACGCCTCTACATTAATGGTTCAGCCTTACAGTACAGGTTCAGCATACAGTGCTGTCTGTTGCCTGAATGCGGGACGCACTGGTGTTTTATTCGGTGGACCGCATTGAACAGATTGAGCATACAGGTTCTTCCGTATTGTGTATACAAGAAGCACCTCTATTTTAATGGTTCAGCAGTATTGTACCGACTCAGTATACAGATTCTTCTGTTTTTAGAATCCAGAACGCACCTGTATTTTATTCGATGGATCGCATAGAAGAGATTCAGCATACAGCGTATTCAGTTTTCTCTATAAAAAAACACCTGTACTTATCGGTTCAGCCATATACTAAGATTCAGAGTACAGAGAATTGTGTTGTCTGACTGGTGCAAGCACTCGTATAGGCTGGACCACACAGAACAAATTTAGCTTACCGCGTCTTCCCTTTTCTGTATGCAGGAAGCCCCTGTATTTTAATGGTTGAGCCCTAGAGCATTGAACCGATTCCGCAAACAGCTTCTTCCATTTCGTGTATACAAGGAGCACCTGCATTTTAACGGTTCAGCCTTATAGTACAGATTCAGCGTGAAGAGACTTCTGTGTTCCTAATGCGCGACACACCTGGATTTTAATGGTTGGACCACATAGAACAGATTCAGCGTACATATTATTTTTGAATACGGGAATCACCTGTCCTTTAATGGTTGAGCCGTTTTTACAGATTCAGTGTGCAGAGTTATCCATTTTCTCAATACATGAAGCGCCTGTATTTAAACGGACTAACTGCGTAGTACAGATTCAGCATACAGAGTCCTCCCTTTTAAGTACACCAAAGCGTTCGGTCACAAATTACCGGCCGATTTTCCCGTAAACCAGGGCTATATGTTTTAACAGTGACTGGTCATCTTGAAGAAACGTTCTGCCGAGGTTCTTTAGCAGCATACACTTGCTCCCTGCACACTCCTACTGGATGAGATCAACGAGTTGTTTGTCTCTCTATTTTGCTTCGAGCTACAGTAGCATCCTTAGTCGATTTCCTACTGTGACACTGTACGAATACGTAAATGTTATGATGAACGCTTTATAAGTAATACCGCAACTCATGCTTTACCCTCACAAACCAATATGCTCTTATGTTAGTCAGGGGAAATTTTATCAGAAACGCAAGAGGAATCCCGTTAAGCCACGCAAACCTGTTCCGGCCTAATCCAAATCTGAGAGACATGACGTATGCTTGTCCCACTATTGTATGCAAAGCTAGGAGTACTGTTTTAGAAAGTTACATCCTAGACAAGGTGCTTGAAAACCAATAGCCTTGATAGATACCTTTAAAGTGAACGTCATGTTATCTATTCGCACACACACCTATACGAAAGGAAATTATTTCAAATGCATCTAATCTAAGGACACCCACATGAAAATCTACTTGAACACACAAGCAAGCATTCGGTTTGCTCCTCCAGCAAGGTGTCACACAACAATTTTTACCCAATGTATTCAGGGCTCCGAGACCACCTTTTGTGACATACGTTCTGTACCAAAGTAGACCAGTGTGCCTACGGCTACCACAAGAAATTACTGCAGTTTATTTATTTACACAATACTTGAGGCGGATAAATCATCCGTAAATACCTTAATTAAAAAAAGGAAGAAATGTACAATTATAAGGTATAAATACCCGACCAGCTGATTCGTTTGGTAGTCTACGCAGAGCTCTGCCGCCTTTACAGTGATGTCAGGTTTCCTTGTTCCATTTGCGCTGTTTTCCACAAGTTATAATTGAGTATTACTTCGTGTGGTTATACTTACTGTATCACATTGTTCACAAACATTCTACTTAATCAAGGACTAAGCAGAATTGGGCGAATCTTGTATTAGCGGGCGTGCTACGGTAGTATTACTATTAACACGAAACTTGGCTGACATTTTCATGCAGGCAAATAAACATGTACTTCTTGACAACGGAGCTCATGCGACCTGACTATCTTGTTTTACAAAATCCCCCTTAGTTATAATGTTCCCGCAGTCCAACACCTGATATACAACCACCTAAGCTTTCTCACCAAAAGGAAATGGTTATTTGCCATGAATTCTATATTAAAAGCAATGACTTAGAGAACATGTAAGCGAAAAGTGGGAGCGCAACGAACGTTATAAAACTGGAACTCAAGGCTTGATTCACAGCGAAACCCTAGAACAACGTCTGGTACAGCTGTAGAAAGTGGGAGGCTACTTTCACCTTCCCTTGAAAATTCTCGTTTCGTTTCCAGACTTTTATTGGTAGCCACTTTCAATGCCTCTATACCAGCATACATTATCTCTATGCTGTATCTCTATACGATACAGTATCTCTAGATAATACAATAACCTGCCTGGACAATATTGACACTTGTACTTATCTTTATCGGGCGACCACGTTTCACCTCCTAACAAATGTTATCGTAGAGCGCAGGACGCGCCTACATGTAAAAGAAGTTTCTGGAATGCATCGAAGGTTCCGTCCAGTCTTTCACCGCAACTTGTGTAATCTGATTGCATGTATGCGCGACGCGAATAGTGTAGAACTTTCTGGAAGACACGCGGGTCTCAGCGGTTAATCTGGAACATTCGAGGACTGATCTATAAAAGCCGACGCGCTTGACCCGCTGATCAGATTTTCGACGATCGCCAACCATGTTCGCCGCTATCGTTGTGCTTTAAGTGTAGCCTGCTTTTGTGGGCACAGGTTCACCCAATAACAGTTAGTTTTCTCCTTCACAGTATTGCTACTGTGTTCTTCAACGTCACCACCACGTGAGAATATCCATAATGAACTGTTGCAACGAGACACTTTGTTTATTGTGTATCATAAACAACTAATGCAGTCTATATGCTCCGTGAAGGTGCTCTCTTTTTTTGCTAATGGTCAAAGGCAAACTGACTGCGTAAATCTTAGTACATTTCAAAGTCGATATTTTAGATTCTCTCCCTCACTATTTACTTACTGGCTGGCGCTCTCGTCTTGACGAATACGCCACTTGGTCCACTCGATTTATGCCAGTGAATACATGTCCAATGTTTTCTGCTGGGTGTTGACAGTTTTCATACGTGATTGCCGTCCGTGTATACGCGGACCAGTACTGGATACAGTGCATTGACAAGCGCCCATGAGTGACAGGTGGTATACGCAAGCACCAACCCGATCTTCAACCCAAGCAGACTTTTGTCGTCACGACGTCATCGTCATTCCTTTGCCATCCGTGTGCAGGGCAGACAAGGTAGTTTATGTATATTGTGGGTCGTTATCACCGTATCATGTGCGCTTATTTATCATCTTTCGGTCACCCCATACCGTATTGGTCACTTTGTTGTCGTCCAGTCATTATTATAATGTCAATATGTCCAGTTTATTTCTCGTGTAGTGATCAACTCTGCGTTAAGGTGCAGTCACTCGCAAGCCATGAACACCATGCAAATCTTGTCATGTCTTAGTCGTCAAGGCACCGTTGTAGGAGCATCGGGTTTCAATCGCGAATATTCAGTCGGTATTTTGGGTTGCCAAGTCATGCCGTCAATATCCACTACCTAATATCTTAGGCAAAAATTAACATGTCGCAACAGGCAGGTGCAAATATATTTCGGCAGATCTCGCCTCCTTCGTTGAGGGTGGGTTCAAGCAATCTATTTTTCAGTGACGGCTCAGGCAGACAGCATCTGAGCGTTTACGTCATTACGTTAGAATTTGTATACTGCGTTGCGTTTGAGTAAATTTTATATTGCCTTTCCACCATAAACTTGCATTTTGTTTACGTGAAGTATCAATTCCATCGCTTTCTTGTTTTCCACCATTTGTGTGCCATTGTTATGTTTTTGTTTAAGGGCAGAGTGCTGGGTGTCAAGGCTAAAGGTAACGAAAAATTCGTCTTCACCTACGTCCTATTGGCTTGTTTATACCGAAGAAGCAAAATATGAAAACTGCGTGTGTGACATGTCTTGGCTGGCTCGCCCAGTTTCTGCTAAAGCCTAGTGCTTTTCGACATACATGATCAAGCAAGCCCCGTCCACATAATGAACAATTGCTAGATAGCCGTACTTTCTCGATTAGGCTAGGTTTAAGGACAGATGACTAAGAGTGCGTCAGTATGTACACTCTGGTAAAAATAGTGTTTTAGGCTATAGAAAAAATATTTTTAGCTGTACAACAAATTTAGGTCCATATGGGAGAACCTTTTTTTTTTAAACCTGGCACAGCATGTGAGTTTACAAAGGTGAATATGCGTACTTTCAGATAACCTTTTGCTGAAATACTCTCTACGGCCGACAGCTGCAGATATGGCCGCGCGATCAAAGCATCATTTGATTTATTGAGCACCTTTGCTTAATACTACTGAATAACTAAAGGAATTTTCTGTTTCCCTTTCAGGCTATTTCAGGGAGTTTGACATTATACCCACCTACCCCCCGGATATTGAAGGCTTTCCCGAGTTTTCATTTGACAGTATCTTTCATTTTCCACGATACTACAGAAGCAAGAACGGAGGACGCACAATAGAACCACTGGAATCACGTTCGAATTTTGATAATGTAGAAGCTGAAGAGCAAAGCCATACTTTTTATATAGATGCTTTAAGAGTTAACGTGGTCTACAGACAGCTGGTATTTAAACCTAACACTGATATCACGTCCTCCATCTTCGGTCCCGCGCACTGTCTTCAGGATCCCCCAGAATATCCTTACTGGTTTGCGTAATACGAAGTGCGACTGATATAAGGAGGCTAAACACGGTGCATATCAGTAACTGTTAAGATATGCGTTCGGGACATATCTTCCTTCTTACCACGGTATAGCTTCAGGTGTAAGTTGTCAGCTCAGTTTCTGTGCAGCACGTCGTGAACGAGTCCTACGCAATAAAGCAATGTTTTTGGCGTCTCTATGAGTTGTCATATTTCGCAGAATTTGCAGCACACAATTTTTTTTCCTTGCTATGTCATTGCGAGCATGACGGATCCAGAATGTAGTACACGGTCCCATCAAGGGCGCAATCTAACGGAAAAGTGCGGTAATTCGCCTGCGCTGTGTCCCGTAGGTACAGTTGCAGTCTCTCAGCATTTACGTAGTTTTATCGCGTCAAAAATCTCAACACATCAAAAATCACATGTTTGCCTTTGGGAATTAAGAGGCAGACTCATGCGGATGAGCGTTGCTGGTTGATCTGGGCTACCGACTGTGCCCGGGAACACATACTAAATAAGTATATCGTAATCAACAGTTACGACAGCCGTTTCTCAGTAAACCGGTTTTTACTTTGCCAACCTGTTCCCATCAACTAAAGCAACGCTCAACGAATAAATCCCGCTCAAGCTTCGCTTTTTCGAAAGTCGGGCTCCCCTTCGTTACCTCCTGTCGCGTGAGCTTAAGCCGCTGGTCGGTCTGTCAGCACAGGGTTTGGGCACGTTCGGCCCACCGTAAAATTGTGGTGCCTTGCTTGACTATTGTGCTTTTTTGTCATCACAAGGCTTGTAGCTATTTATATATTTAAACTTGAAGGGATAAAAATTGTGCAGCATGTGCCTTCCTATATATTTTTAAACGTTACTATTACATATTTGTATTACCTACTATTCCCTTTAAATTTTTGCCTAAATAAGGTTCGCTGTTGGCTCGTGGCATACGTAGCTGGTGTTACGATCGGCATGCGGGGGCTGGCGATCTGCGGAGAAGCGACTCCCGAACCCTCCCAGCCCGTTGCGGCGACTCGCTTTGTAAAGACAACAATGCGCCTTGTGAACAGTCAGTCGCTACCGGCATGTCTAGTGAGGGTCGGCGGACCGAGTATTGTTAGTTGATTCACCATCGCCTTCATGGGTTGTTTAGAGCAAGATAACTCCTGGAACGGGTGCTCTATGGTGCGATCTCACGGGTCCCACAAGTGGTCACAGTCAATAAACAGACGCGGTGGCCACTGACTGCGGGGTCAGCTCTGGGATCAAGAGGCATCTGCTCGGGTCAAGACCTCTGTCTACGAGAGCCCTCTCACCTCGGCGTGTTCAGCGAAACCATAGTGCGGAAGTGTGTGAACCCTCCCCCTCAAAGTGGGGTCAACCACGATAAGTTGGGAGGCTCCCATTGGTCGAAGGTTGAACGGCCGTTCTCCGTCACCAAGAGATCTAGGGATGACCGAGTGTTTTTAAGCAGCCGTTGTCAGTGTTTCAGTGTGCATTCTCTTTTATTCATGCTAGACTGATGAACTGTAACATTGTCCACCCTTCATGTAGGTATTGTAAATAAATCACATATTCCTCGTTCTCTATGAGAACAAGTCGCTCCCTTCAACAACGTCCTCAGCGTGGGTGAGTTGGACAATGGCATGGGCCAACTACCATCCATTTCATGCCCGACCCCAATCCTCACAACTGGCTGGTACCGGTGAGACGGAATTTGCGACGTGATGCTGTCTGCGGTGAGTGCTTGTTTCTTGCTTTGACTCTCTAGGCTTTATTTTGTGGTTGTTCTGTTTACAACTGTTGGGGAAGCTTGATTGTTGAATGTTAGCTAGGTTGTGTTTACCTAGGTATGTTTAGCGAGCAGGACAAAGGCAGTAAAGCAGCAATCACAGATTTTAGGACACTGCTGAAAGACGAATTGTAGATTCTGTGTAATTGGGCCTAAATGTACGCGAAAGAAAGAGCGAAACGGGACAGAGGGAGAGAAGAACTGGACAGAGAGAAGGAAGAATGGCATTGAAAGGAATGCGAGAAAGATCGCGAGTCAAGAAAAATGCAACTTGAACTTGAAAGGAAACGTTTGGAGTTGCCTCAAGGAAATGAGAGGGCTCGGGTGCGATCAAATGATGAAGAATCATACCTTATGGACAGGCTCTTAAAGAGAGAGAGAGAGAGAAAACAAGGGTAGGAAAGGCAGGGATGTCAACCAGAACAGCATCTGGTTTGCTACCCTACACTGGGAGTGGGGGAAAGGGGCATAGAAATAGGAATAAAGGGAGAGAGTGAGCACTGCGTGCGTGTGGGAGGGACACCTACACAAGGATTCTAAGCGGTCATTTAGGCCCTTGCACTTCAAGTACCGCACTAGCGCACAAATCGCTTTTCGAGCCAGTGACGAGTGTGGCCACGGTCCGAGCATCTTTGACTCGGTGAACGGTCTCGAGTCCAGTCTGCGTAAAGTTGCCCGCAGAGAGAGGCGTTGGGCATCGTAGCGAGGGCAGGTACACAATAGGTGCTCGATGGTCTCCTCGCACCCACAGGAGTCGCACATCGGGCTCTCGGCCATTCCCATACGGTACGAGTATGTGACCGCCACTCCCAGCCACAAGCGACACAACAAGGTGGCTTCGCCGCGGGAAAGGCTAGATGGCAGTCGTAGTCTTAGCGTGGGGTCCAGTTTACGTAATCTGCAATTGAAGCCACTTGAAATCCAGAGATCTTGGGACTTCTTGCGCGGAAGTTGGCGAAGTTCTCTGGCATCGTCCGACCTCGCCAAAGGTGTTGGACGCGTCTTGGTATCTTCGAGGGCACACCGGGCAGCCTTGTCAGCTAGGTTGTTGCCGACGATGCCACAGTGAGCAGGAATCCACTGAAATTTAATGTGGTGTCCTCTTTCCAGAGCATGGGGGTGCAGTTCCCTGATTTCAGATGTCATTTGCTCGTAATTTCTGTGATGTTATGCGGACTTGATGCTGTGAAGGGCTGCCTTAGAGTCACAAAATACGACCCATTTCTCTGTTGGCTCTTCGGTGATGTACATCCTAGCCGCATGGAGAGCTGCATGTTCTGCCGATGTAGATGCAGTCGTGTGCGACAATTTGAATTTAACTGTAACGTTCTTGGCTGGAACGACGAATGCGGCAGTTGAGCTGGTAGGTGAGGTTGAACAATCGGTATATATATGTTTGTGGTCATGATACGTCTGGTGCAGTAATAGAAGCGCAAGTTGCTTCAGATCCGGCAATGGATGATTGGACTTTTTTGTAATTCCAGGAATAGCAATATTCACTTGAGGCTGTCGCAGGCACCACAGGGGAGAGGAAGCCTTCGCCGCCGGTGTAAAAGATGCCGGTATGTACTCTTGATGAGCGCTAATCACTCGTGAAAAGGTCGCTTGAGGTCTCTCGGCTGGTAGGGAGGCCAAATGATGGTCGAGGATCCTTGACAGATGGTGCATGTGTGTTCTGAGAGAGTCGACAGCTACATGTGTCTGGATTGTATGGTCTCCTGCGATGGCGATTGTTGCTGCTGTTGAGGTGAACCGAGGCAGCCCTAAACACGTGCGTAGGGCTTGACCTTGTATGTTCTCCAAGGCGGGAAAGTTTGTCTTGCATGCATTTGGCAACACTGGTAGGCTGTAACGTAGGAGTGCGAGAAACAAAACCCTGTACAGCTGCAACATAGAAGGGACTGGTATACCCCAGTTTTTCCCGCACAGAAATTTGAAGACCTGAGGAATGGCGACTAGTTTCTTGTTCAGATAGACGCAGTGAGGGCTCCACGAGAGGTTGCGGTCAATGATGACGCCCAGAAAGCCATGCGTCTTAGCATAGAATACAGTTTGACTATTGATGGCAACAGCATACGATGACATTTGTTTCAGGCTGTTAAAGGCATTTGAGGTCTGCAATGACATAGGCTTGTTCCTAGAAAATTTTGAAAGAACTTACGAAAAGATGAACTTCGGTTTGAGTACATGGCCACAGCGGTTGCTGTCTATGTTGCGTGTGAGGCTGCAGAAGTAATTGTCAGATTCAGTGCGCAAGATGCATATGATTAAGCGAAGGTTAAGGCCAGTCTTTTGAAGCAGTGCCGCCTTTTAGTCGAAGGTCTTCAGCAAAGGTTCAGAAGCACGGGCAAAAGGTATAGCGAGGTGTATCCGGAGTTTTCATGCGGCTTGAAGGCCAACCTAGTGGAGTGGCTTAAAAGCGCGAAAGTGTACGAGAGCAGATACATGATTATTGAATACATGTGTCTGAGCTGTTTTACAGAAGCATCCCACAATTTGTGAAGCTGTGGGTGCAAGACAGAGGAAATGTAAACGCTGTGGAAAGGGCGGCTGAATTAGCCAAAGAGTACGCAACGCGTGGAAAGCTGAACGCTGAGGACGGAAACTGGGATGGTCGAAATGAACAGCGGACACCATTTTCGTTCAAAAAAGGGTACGCAGACTAGACGATCGGAGCCTGTAGACGTGGAGTAAAAGCCCTCAGAAAACAGCGAGGAGAAATCAAACGGAGAAACCGTACAAAAAGAGGAGAAAAGAAAACTAAAAACTTTTAGACCAATCCACTGCTATACGTGCCACAAACTCGGACATATCGCTCTAAACTGCGGGAAGCCTAGCATAGTTTTCTCCTACATAGATGAAAAATACGCGAATATGGAACTTTTAAGCCCACATCTTCATGACCTGCAAGTTAACGGCAGACCATGCCGGGTGCTGCGAGACAGTGCCGCCACTATGGACATTGCCCATTCGTCATACGTGACGGTAGATGACTTCAGTGGAGAAGTAGCATGAATAAAACAGGTCTTAGATGAACACAGCATGTGTCTGCCCATGGCCAAAGTCAAAATCAGCGGACTATTCGGGGAGCTAGTGAACGAGGCTGCAGTTTCCAAATTCTTTTTGCTGCACTACCCTTACATTTTTTCCGAATCGGTCGGATCAGTTACTGTGGGACAAGGCGCTTAAACTTGAAGAGGGCGTATTACAGGGGTTGACGCGAGGTCAAGCTCGTGAAATCGCGCCGCTTTCGGCTGAACATGCAAAAGCTGCTCCAGCGGAAGTAGGAATAGAGGTAACTTCAGTAACCGTATCCGAGCTAGGCTCGAGGTGCGAAAAAATGTTGAGGAAACCTTGCCAGCTGACAAGGTCAATGAGAGCGGATCACTAGGGTGTTAAGTTTACGCCTCCCGGCAGAGCCAGCTGACCCACTCGCAAGCAAGCCAGGGTCGTTACTATCAGCGGCCTCTATGAACTTTGTTCAGCTCTTACGTGTGCGCAGAGCGTCATTGGCTGCCGAGCAAAAGAATAATAACAGCTTAGCCAAATTGCATCTCACAGCTAAAGAAAGCGTTGCTAGGCGCAACTTGACGATGCAAGAGAGAGGAGGATTGTTGTATCGGCCCCACAGATACCGAAAGGGCAGGATTTAGGATCAGTTGTACCTACTAAGTACAGGGATCACCTTTTGAGTCTCTGTCACGAAAATGGGTGTTCTGGCCACCTAGGCATAAACAAATGGAAGGAAAGATTGCCTATGGAATACTACTGGCATTGCTGTTTCAAAGAGACAGAAAATTTTGTAAGATCATGCGAAGCCTGCCAGCACTCGGGTAATCCAGGAGAATTCTGGAAAGCTCAACTAAAGGTAGTGCCCTTAATGACTTGTGATAGACACGGTAGGGCCTCCACGAAAGACAAAGTCGGGATACAGGTACTTGTTGGCCATTCTGTGTCCAGCTACACAGTTTCCGGAAGCAATCTCTTAGAAAGAGCTCAGCTCCACCGAAGTAGTAGACGTGATTTTGACAGTATTCGCACGAGCTAGGTTTCCAGGCAAAACTCAGAAGAATCAAAGGTCAGTATTCTACAGCTCACAGACTTTCATATTCTTACAAAAGTGCGGGATAAAGTTGATACAGAGTTCCGTATGTCACCCTCAGTCAAATAGTGCACAGAGGTGGCATTCAGTGCTCAGGCGAGTTTTGCGGGCGCTCTTTTACGAGCACAAGGAGGACTGGGAGAATTGTCTTCAGGCCACTTTGTTTGATTTGCGAACGGTTCCTCATGAGGCTACAGGGTTCTCGCCAGCCGAACTAGTGTATGGGAGGACATTCCTCTCTCCACTGTGTGTTAAGAGAAATGTGGGAGGAAAGAGGATTGGTCCAACATTGTAGAATACGTGCTAAATCTGCTGGAACGGCTAAGTGCAACCCAAGAACTAGACGAAAAGAACAAGGCAGTAGCTCAAAAGAATGCCAAGTTCTATTACGAGAAGAATGCGAGGCTTCGTACTTTTACCGCCAGAGACCAGGTAATGTTCCTCAAACCTTCAAGAAAGAACAAGCATTGCGGTTCACTGGAATTGAACCGTTAAAGTGTTTCACAAACTGTCCGATACTAACTGTGCTCTGAAAGTGCCCGGTCGCAGGAAGGAGGTGAGGATATACCACTGCAATTTGACGAAGCCGTACGTAGAGTGGAGCGGAGTCGTTAGCTGTACCACCAAGGAGCCGTATGACCCTAGTACCGAGTTTAATGAGTATAAGGAGACCTCCTAAGTGGTAAAACATTCGATAAGCTATCACGCTCTTAGAAACGAGCAGCTGGATGAGCTAAGAAGGCTGTTGGCGGAATATCTGAATACATAGAGGGATCGGTCAGGTATAACCAGCTAATAACGCATGAAATAGAGCTCACATCAAGCGAACCCGTAAGATCAAAGCCTTACAGGGTGTCTCCACGAAAGAGAGAAATTATGGAGGCAGAAACACAGCGCGCGCTAGAGTTAGGAGTTATTGAGCCCACTGAGAGTGACTACACGTCGCCGTTAATAATTGTAGAAACCCCAAATAAGGACCCATGTCCGTGTGTTCATCACTACCATCACTAGGTATCAGCTGTCCCATATACCCAACATTGAGCAACGAATCGAAAGAGTTAGCGCTGCTAAATACATTTCAACTACAGATCTGATACGCGGATACTGGCAAGTTCCTCTTTCAGAAAGTGCCAGCCGCTGTGCCGCATTTATCTCACCTGTAGGCACTTTTCGCACTCTCGCCCTCAGCTTCGGGCTGAAGAACGCGCGGTTCAGCTTCTCTAAGTTAATGTATATTGTCCTAAAATACTTGCAGGAGTTGGCTTTGCCATATCTTTATGATGCAGCAATTTTCTTTTTTGGACAGCTGGAAAGAGCAAGTAACGCTCCTGAAACAGGTGTTCTGACGGTTGAAGCAAGCATGCTTCACGATGAATGCAGAAAATTGTAGGTTTGGCTGTTCGCAGGTTACTTATCTGGGCCATGTTGTCGGCCAGGGGACGAGATGGCCGGCCGAGGTGAAAATAGCCACGATTGGAGAATTTTCACAACAGCGCATAAGAACAGATATTCGTTCATTCTTTTGGGGCTTGTGGGCTACTATCAACGGCACATTCCGAATTACTCGCAAATAGCAAGTCGTTTAACGGACGCCCTCCGAAAGGGAGCACCAAATAGCGTGTACTGAGATAAGAACAAAGAGAACGCCTTCCAAGGTTTGAAAACGCTATTGGTTTCTCGTCCTTTGCTTAGCGTGCCAGACTACGCAAATGAATTCATCGTTCAGTGTGGCGTAAGCGACAGGGGTATGGGCGTGATATTTAGTCAGGTCGGCGACGATATGCAGGATCATCCTCTGCGCCAGCCTTAAACTTACTGTGAGAGGAAGCCCACAGCGCTTCAGAGAATGAATGTGCTTGTTTAGTTTGTGCGGCCCAGAAGTTGTCGGGGCACAGCACAGGTTCACCTTCGAGACTGACCACTCTCCTTTGACGTTGCTAAAACAACCTTCACACAAAAATGGCCGCTTGCTCCGATGGAGCCTCATTCTCCAAGAGTACAAGATCTCAGTTAGACATAAGAAGGGAAGGTTGCATAGCAATGCCGGTTGTTTGAGCAGGCTGATCTGATTCTGCGTTTAGGGATCCCGCCTAACTTTTAGGGTTGTTATTGTTAAGTTTGTTAAGCCAAGACGCCACCCTCTCGTTTAGCAGGACTTCCTTCATGATTGCTGAATTTCTCGGCATGAAATTCCTTCGAAAATTGGCGTAGCGAATGCAGAATTTGTTGTTTCTGCACTTATGTTTTCTTTGAAGCCCAACGGGTCTGAAGTGAGCTCCAAGATACGTCATTTCGGAGCAGAGCCATGTTGTGGGGTTCGCTTTGCAGTTGCCTGTCCTTGTTGGATGTTTTGGGATGGTGTCAACATTTTACAGCTGCTGGCTCCAAGCTATGGCATTCCTCCTTTGCCGGCAGCCATTCCCTTCCTGCTGAGCGGTTATTAGCACTGGCCAGTCGCGATTTTCTGGGCCATGGAGGAGCTGTTACGATCGGCATGCGGGGACTGGGGATCTTCAGAGAAGCGACTCCCGAACACTCTCTGCCTGCTGCGGCAACTCGCTTTGTAAAGAGAAAAGTACGCCTCGTCAACAGCACCTCGGTACCGGCATGTCTAGTGACGGTCGTCGAACCGAGCATTGTTAGTTGATTCGCCGTCACCTTCATGGTTCATTTCGAGCAAGAGAACTCCTGGAACAGGGTGCTTTGCGGTGCGATCTCACGGGTCCCAGAAGTCGTCAAAATCAATGGACAAACGCGGCGGCTACTGACGGCGGGGTGAGCTCTGGGTTCAAGATGCGCTTCTCAGGTCAAGCCCTTTGTCTACGCGAACCCTCTCACCTCAGTGTGTTCAGTAAAACCAAAGTGCGGAAGTGAGTATATGAACACTCCCCCTCAAAGCCAGGTCAATCACGATGACTTTGGATGCTCTCACTGGAGGAAGGTTGAACGGCAGTGTTCCGTGGCCTAGGGATATAGGAACGGCCAAGTGTTCTTATGCAGCCGTCGTCGGCTGTTCGGTGTGCAGCCTCTTTCAGTCATGCTAGACTGATTAACTGTAACATTTTCCACGCTACATGTATATATTGTAAATAGATCCCATGCTCCCCGTCCTCAATGAGAACAAGTCCCTCCCTGCAAGAACGTCCTCAGCGTGGGTGAGGTGGACGACGGCATGGGCCAGCTGCCATCTATTTCACGTCTGACCCCAATCTTTACGCTGGTAAATGACTACCGAAGAAGAAATGGCAATACACAAAAGTCAGAATACCCTCCGTACTTAAGAGCAAAAATTTATTGGTGCTTATGCCTTTTATCTACCTACAAATTCAGGCAAAGAGCGAGTAATTTGCTTGCGTCAATGCATAAAAAGGTTTACTGCCATAGATGATTTTTTTTTCTAGATTGATATATTTGCTCTGCCTAATAATGCACATGCCACTGAGGTTTAAGGCTCTACTGGTTACCGCGACTGCATCATCTGCAAGATAGTCCGAACGCGCTCTTGAGCAGGAGGTGCATTTCAGAGGGGATGGTGAGGCTTCCAACCTAGCTAGAATAACCTTTAGCATAAACAATCCGCTAAATATGGTTCTGCCTTTTAGATGGCATTTAAATAAATTGAGTCTTCAACAAATATGATAAGGGTGATCTTTGTTGTTTCCAATATATAGCGGCCATTCTAGACCGGCCATGTTCAGCTCCAATCAAGCCGCAGTGAAAAACCATAGTCTCTGAACAAGGCGGAGCACGTGACCTCAAGATCTTCTCTTATTTTATCAGTACACTGTGTGCAGTATCCTCAGTTATGAGTCGCACAAAATATACATAAGAAGCCGATATGGGAAAATTATACAGAACTTCCTCAGAGCTAACTACCATGAGCATCATTCGCTTTCTTATTACTAGCAGCACCATGATTAAGACTCTAAGACGATGCACACAGAAGAAAAATATGTGTTTTTGTCCGGCAAGGGCAATACGGGAACAACAGTGTCACAAGAAGAATGGCTGATGAGAGTAGTCAGCGCAAGACCCGAACCAAAAGGAAGACGCCCAAGCTCACGTCACGGGGTCTTCACGCAGTTTGATTAAATAGCAGCAATATACAATTTATATGGTTACGTGGATGTTGCGAGTATATAAAAACTATATTTACAATATACATACAGGATTAGTCAGAACAGCTAAGATGGCTGACCACCGACAACACGCAGCAGCCAGCGTCTCCGATCATCTTCCTCTCTCTTCTCTATCCGTAACCGGACCCCCGGGTGTCGAAGTGCTGTCTCGGCGCATGGCGGGCTAAGAATTGCGAGCGAAGTATGGCTTCAGCGGCGAAACGTGCACGACATCGACAAGCGTTTGAGTATGCATCAAACTGTAGGTGAAATCTCGTAATTGACGTCGTTAATTTGGCGTAGGAACTCATAAGGCCATGTGTAGGGAGAGAGAGGCTTCTGGGAGTGGCCAACCTGACGATATGGGGACCAGACGAGCACCCAAGCACCTGGTGCGAACTTGACGTCGCGAATGGAGTGGTCGTAACATTCTTTCTGTATAAGCTGTGAGGCTAATAAACGAGATTGGGCGACTTGACGTGCCATGCGAGCGCGATCGATGTCTCCATGAGCGCAGTCAGTTGCAACACGTGGCACAGAATGGAGGATGGTGTCTCGCAGCAGTCTGGAGTCACGACCATTCAAGAGATAAAAGTGTGAATACCCCACTGCGTCATGTCGGGACGAGTTACACGCGAACGTCACGTAAGGTAGCGTGGTGTCCCAGTCGCTGTGATCGTTAAAGACATACATCAACAGCATCTATGTGATTGTTTGGTTGAGACGTTCCGTAAGACCATTCATGCCGGCGTGACAGGCGGCGGACAGCTTGCGCACAGTGGCACAAGGGCAGTCGTTAGAGTCAAGGAGGAGTCGTGCGTCCATGGCCTGTGCATAGGCGAGGTCAGGTGCAATCATCTTCGCGGAATCATCCGTCAAGGAACCAGAGCTGTCAGGTGCAATTGGCGCTAATAAGCCACTCTCGGCATTCAGACTCAATGTAAAATTCGCAACCACTAGAAACGCTGGACAAGAACATGCCGCCGGAAGCACTTGAGAGGACAGGCTGAAATTCAGAAGTGGTAGAACGACGTCGTTATTAGTAAGCGTCACCAACGTACGCGGAACAGCAATGTTCCGGTTCAAAAGCATGTCGATGATGGGGTAAAGCACATATTCACCGTCAGGAACATGTGGCTGGGTGGTCAATGTGACGTACGTAACTGCTTCGGGTGACAGACGCACATCTTGAAGCGAGCACAAGCACGGTGGGGCGATACCCGAAACATCGGTGAGTTGATGCATTTCCAACTGAAGAACGCCAGTCGCGTAGTCGATGAGAGCAGAATGAGTGGATAAAAAGTCGAATCCAAGGATAACGTTGTGAGGGCAGTTGTCGATCACAGCAAAGAAAGCAGAAGTAGGGTGGCCGGCTATAATTAAACGCGCAGTAGACTTTTCAAGAACAACCAGCACGCTGCCGTAGGCCACACGAAGCACTCGGGCTGGCGTGATGATTTTTTTAAACGTCTGCGTAGGTGAGCACACATCACGGAAACGTGGGCTCCAGTGTCGGCGAGCGCTTGGACAGGTACGCCGTCTTTTTTAAGGTCAATTATACTTCTCCTTGTGGGCACAGACAGAAGATTTGCTGCTGTAGTCTGCAAAGCAGCACCATCTTCGAGGGCTGCATTTTATTTATTTTATTTTCAATGCTGCCAGTCCATCAGGAACCATAGCAGGTGGACATACAAAAATGAAATACGTGGTAATAAACGTGGACGTACAAGTAGCATGTCAATGAGCCAAATAAGGAACGGAAAGGGACCAATGTAAGAATACATAAGAAAACAAATGTAGGTATCACATTCCTAGGATAGACGCACAGCAATAGAGAATACATCATGAAAAGGACAGCAAACGGGAACAAGAATTAAAGTAAACATCATCACGATATTCAGTATGGCTTACAAGAGTTCCAAAGAATATTATGTGAATAAGACTGTGTTACTGATAGCTTGATATGGATTCTAACCGTGATGTGAACTGAGACAATGAGTCTGTAGACATGACTGAAGGATCGAGGTGATTCAATTCTTTTGTCATGAGTGGGAAATAAGAGTGCTTGAATGTGTAATTATGGCACGAATCTTTTGTTAAGGGGTGTACATGTTTATGTCTCGATGATCGTGACTACGAAAAACATGTATTTGGTTAGGTATTTCTTATAGTAGTTGTGAATCAAGTTAAATATAAATTTGAGCCGTGCTTGCATCGTTCTTCATGATAGCGTCGCTAAACCCAATATAACCGCAAGGTTAGTGAGTGAATCTGTGCATTTATACTTGTAAGTAAACCGCAGTGCTTTTCGCTTTACTTTCACTAGTTTCGTTATAATAGTTACTGAGTGGGGAAACCATACTGGTGGCGTACTCCAAAACTGGTCTAACGAAAGTAGTATACGCAAGAAGCTTAGTCGACGTGGGTACGAGACGGAGACATCTGCGGAGATAAAATAGCTTGCGTTATGCCTTCGAGGTCTTGTTGGCAAAGTGCGCGTCCCATCTAAGGTCAGAAGTTAGAGTGATATCTAAGTATTTATGCTGGTTACCTTTGTTAGCATTGTGCCATTTATAAAGTGCGGAAAGTCGTAAGGTTGTTTTTTTTTCTTATTAGCGTCATGCAAACTGGTTTAGTTGTGTTTATCGTCATTTGCCGTATTTTGCACCATTCAATTAACTGGTCTAGTGAATTGCTAAGCGAAACATGATCTTCGTAGGTGTTAATTGTTTGGTAGATGATGCAGTCATCAGCAAGCAGTTTGAGGTTACAGTCAATATATCTAGTTATGTGGGTAATGAAAATTAAAACTAACAGTGGCCCCAACACGGATCATAGGGGGACGCCTGATGTGACAGGCACTGTCGCAGATTCCACATGCTCGAATAGTACGAATTGTGCCCGGTATGTTAAGAAATCTGTTATCCAGTCTAAGACTTCCCCATTCCTAATCAAGTCATGCAATTTATTTAATAACTTACTGTGGCTTACGCGATCAAATTCTTTCGAGAGGTCTAATAATATTATATCGCTCTGGCTACAGTTGTTGATATTAAATGCGAGGTCATGCACAACTTCCGTAAGCTGCGTGACGGTTGACAATCCATGGCAAAACCCACGCTGGTGTGGCGTTAAAAAGTTGTGTCAAGAAAGTTTGTTAGGTGTTTAAGGATGATATGCTCGAGCATCTTGCCATCGGCGCTAGTGAGAGATATTGGTCGATAATTAGAGAGCAATGAGGTATATCCTGTTTTGTCTATTGGAATGATTTTCGCATTTTTCCAGTCGTCGGGTAAGGATGACTGCAGTGGAGATTTTCGAAATATCTGGCCCATCTGTCGACTGCACCACTCGGCGTATCTCTTTAGAAAGTGCTTTGGAATGTCATCTGGTTAACATGATTTTTTAGGGTCAAGGGTGAGCAACATGTTAAGGCTACCCGCGTCAGATATGATTAAAGGATCGATGCGCGTTGCTGAACTGCTATTCAAGTCAAACATTACCGTCATCTTTTGTGAACACATGACACATCACATCATCAGCCTGGTTACGCCCACTGCAGGACAAAGGCCTCTCCCATACGTCTCCAACTACCCCGGTCATGTGCTAATTGTGGCCATGTTGTCCCTGCGAACTTCTTAATCTCATCCGCCCACCTAACTTTCTGCCGCCCTCTGCTACGCTTCCCTTCCCTTGGAATCCATTCCGTAACTCTTAATGACCATCGGTTATCTTCCCTCCTCATTACGTGTCCTGCCCATACCCATTTCGTTTTCTTGATTTCAACTAAGATATCATTAACTCGCGTTTGTTCCCTCACCCAATCTGCTCTTTTCTTATCCCTTAACGTTACACCTATCATTCTTCTTTCCATAGCTCGTTGCGTCGTCCTCAATTTAAGTAGAACCCTTTTCGTAAGCCTCCAGGTTTCTGCCCCGTACGTGAGTACTGGTAAGACACAGCTGTTATAAACTTTTCTCTTGAGGAGTTTCTCTCGTGAAGTTAGAGTGAAAATAGGTATTGTATGCATTAGCGTTGTTACTTTTTTCCTCAGGAGGCAAGTCCGATAACTTGTCTTTAGTAGGGTGGAAATGATTCCAGAATCGCTGAGTGTTGTTTGTCACAAACTTAGGCAGCGTTAAACGGAAATAACATTCCTTAGCTTCTTTTGCTGTCTGTCGAAAATGTGCTCCTGCGCATGCTTGTTTGTTAGTTTTGGATAGGCATGATCCATGATTTTTAATACAGTTACATATCCTTTTTTACATGAGGGTTTGTGTGGATAACTTCCCGAGTTATCCATGGGCTTGTTCTTTGTGGTCGCTTGTTTTTTACCTGAACATATTTACGCAGCAAGAAACATCGCTAAAATCAAGCCGGGCTGTGTTTACATCGATGGACGAGTCGGAGGTTATGTCAATTAAGGCTTTAAATTCGTGCGCAAGGTGGGTTTGTATGCTTGCGTCATCCGCCTTCTAAAAGTTGGGTACTATATATGTACTACAACGCGTTCTTATCGAGCAGTCCAGAGGCAACACGACTAGCGGTATGTTGTGATTTGAAATGCCTTCAATTATTTGTGTCTGCTCTTGGTGCCCTGAAAAATGACCCCTGATTAGTATATGGTGAAGGATATTGTTTGTTGAACCTTGTTTACGAGCCGGTTCTAGGATTATGTGGTGAAGGTTAAATGATAACATTAGGTCAAACAGAATTTCTGAAGAAAATGATTTGTGATGCATAGTTACCCAGTCCACGTCCATAAGGTTGAAGTCTCCCATAAGGATAATTCCAAAGTTGTTAGCATATTGGTGTAGAAGCTCATGAATGGCATAAATGCTCTCATCACCCGAAGAGGGGCTTCTATAGGAGCAACCCACAGAAATAGCAGTATTGTTCAAGAGAAGCCTGTAAAACACGCTTTCTGCTGCTGACATATCTGGCAGTCAAACAAATGGAAGGTATTTCTTTATCACAAAAGCCACCCCACCGCCATGGAAACCCCGATCTTTGCTAATGACTGAATAGTTCGGTGGAATGATTTCACGGCTGGAAGCATCCGGTGAAAGCCATGTTTCCGTGACAGCGTTTATATCAGCTTCGCAATCAGTTAACAGGTTTTCGAAAGAGTGTATTTTGTTTAGTGAGCTTCTTGCATTTACATTCTTGATCTTTAGTTGTCTTATCGAGCCTTTCTCAGCGCCATTGGCAGCCCGTTTATTTGCTTGATTTCGCTTGGTTTTTTAAGGGGTATTTGCCATTGGTTTCATCGGCCCAAACAAAGGTGCGAGTGTTAATGTAGAGTTTGTCGAAGGCGAGGGAGACTTTGTTGTGTTTGTTGCGATTTTCTTTGGCACTGTTCCACAGTTTCTTTCTGATGTCCCAAATTTTCAGAGAAAAATCTTCCCCAATGGCAACTTTTGACCCTCTAGGTTTAAAAACTATTTTTCAATATTGCCGATTTGTCGCGGGAATTTAGAAGGTTAAAAATTATCGGCCTCGTCATTTTCGTTTGATTTCTGCCTAACCGGTGTATGCGCTCTATGGTAACAGTGTCCTGCTCTAACATTTCTTGTATGATATCTCTGCTAACTGTCTGCTCAAGACTGTCGCTCGTTTCTCCTTCCGATTCCGGCATGCCATAAACTGTTAAGCTAGCTCTCCTGCTTCTGTTCTCAAGGCCATCATTTTTTCCCATAGTTTTTATTATGTGACTCATGCGCGAAAATCTCGGTCTGACGAGATTAAACTTTATTTTCTAGAAGTGCTATGGCATATAACTTGGTCTCGATATCTGCAAGACATTCTTCTTTTATTTCTTTGATATAGGCAGCGATTTCCTTTAGTCGCTTGACGATTTCGTTTAGTTCAGGGCCGGGGTTTGTTTCGATGTCTCCTCATAACAGTAGCAACTTCCACACAAATACAGCTATATAAAACACCCCGTGACATAGCTGCCGGCATGGCAACACCAACAAAAGATGGTCGCAAGAGCGGAAGCATATTCCAAAAGGCCTTCTCCCCTGCACAGTGAAGACGACAGGATTAGTGCACCGCATGGTACTATTGCCACCGTGCCCACTGCCGACGTAATGACCATGCGGAATACATATAGGCCACTCCTGTGGTGGCGCTCGCAGTGGCTTATGCGCCGAACAGTCTGCGCACATTGCCATCTGAAGGCGACTTGGCCCATGAATATCTGATTATGTCGGCGTATCCCACACGTGGACATGCGTTTCATTTACCGGTGGGGTTGCAAAGGTCATCCCAAGACAGGCAATGGTTATCTTGGTGCCATGAAAAGACAGATCGAAGGCGATCTGCACAATGACGATGAGATCAGTGCACCGCATGCTATTAGTGCCGCCATGCCCACTGCCGACGTAATGCCCATGCGGAATATATACGGTCTACTCCTCTGGTGGCGCTCGCGGCGGCTTATGCGCCGAACAGTCTGCACACGTTGCCGTCTCAAGCTGCCTTAGCGGATGAATTTCTGAAGATGTCAGCGTATCCCACACGTGGACATGCGTTTCATTCACCGGTGGGCTTGCGAATGTGATCCCGGGATGGTCGGTGCTTCTCTTGGTGCCAAGAAAAGTTTTCCGAAAGGGTGTGGCCAAAAGCCACAGGGGACGAAAGGCGACGCGGCAGCGGCGAACGGGAAGATGGGCGACGTGTTTGTGGCGAACGAGACTGGTAGCCGCGGGGCAATAGTTAGCGAATCTACCGCGTTTCCCGAGCAGTGTTGGTGGCGCTATTAGACTCGGCAGTGGGCGAAACATGGCGGGTATTTCCATCAAAACTGCTCAGGTTTGTCGGCGTGCGAGGTGTTGAGGTCGACGATTTGCGACGGTATCTAGGGACATGCCCACTGTGGTGAAAGGTGAGACATATCGGCTGGTCGTCCACAGTTCTCCCCTCAGTCGGGTTGCGATAACGTGAAAAGAAGCGCCGGGGTGGAACTAAATAGTAGAAGGGCGTTCGTTAGCTCTGCGATTGGCGACAACAGACCCAGACTGTAAACACAGGTTTTCAAGCTCATGGCGAACGATGGCTTGTACGAGGCGAACTGAAAATGCCGTAGCGAGCCCAAACCTGCAAGACTCATTGCATCCAGTTCACGTCTAACGATTCGCACCACGTCCTCCGATGGCGACGTATGATGCTGTGCGTGTTGATCTACACACGTCGACGTTGCAGCATTACTGGCAAGTGTGGCGAATGGTTGCAAGGAGCGTCGGCTTTTGGCCTGCTCGAATTGTCGGCACTCTTTAATGATTGCGTCAAATGTAGAGCAGCACTTGCACATCAGCAGATTAAACGTGTCGTGAGCAATGCCCTTAAGCAAGCGCCTGACCTTCTAAGCTTCTGCCATGTCGTGATCGGCTTTACGACAAACAACCAGCACGTTCTCGATGTACGAGACAAAGGACTCCATGGGGGATTGGGAACGGGAGGCCAGTTCCTGCTTTGCGCCAGTTTTGTGGCCGGCTGGTTTGCCAAACAACTCTGTCAATTTATCTTTGTATAGGTCTCAATTGGTTAGCTCCTCTTCGTGGTTTTCATACCACGCCTTTGCCATGCCTCTTAGGTAGAACAACAAGTTCGCTAGCAACTGGTTAGGGTCCCATTTGTTGATTTCAATCACGCTTCGTACATGGCCACTCTTAAACGTCAGAGCCATCGGTCCCGCAGAAACCTCCAGGATCCTTGGGTTGCACAATGACAACCGAAGGTGACAGCGACGTAGCTTGCGACGGTGACGTTGGAGGCGCCAAGGACGTTGATCCCGCGTGCTCACTGTCATTCATGGTGCGGACGATCATGCAACGTCCACTGCGGGAGCTCAGTTTCCAGGCGTGGTACCCCGCACCTTCACCAATATGTTACGAGAATGTTTTGAGAATATAAAAAAAATATATTTACAATACATATACAGGATCGGTCAGAACAGCTAAGATAGGGCTGACCGCCAACAACACGCTGCAGCCAGCGTCTCCGATCTTCTTCCTCTCTCTTCTCTCATCCTTCCGTAACAATATGTATCACAAAGTCCGGATTGGGATAATTGCTGACGATTAGGCAAAGCAGAAGGGTGGGTCCGAAAATTAATCTGCAGAAAACTAAAGTAATGTTTAACAGCCTCGGAAGAGAACAGCAGTTTACGATTGGTAGCGAGGCACTGGAAGTGGTAAGGCAATACATCTACTTAGGGCAGGTAGTGACCACGGATCCGGATCATGAGACTGAAATAACCAGAAGAATAAGAATGGCCTGGGGTGTGTTTGGCAGGTATTGTCAAATCATGAACAGCAGGTTTCCACTATCCCTCAAAAGGAAAGTGTATAACAGCTGTGTGTTACCAGTACTCACATATGGGGCAGAAACCTGGAGGCTTACGAAAAGGGTTCTGCTGAAATTGAGGATGACGCAACGAGCTATGCAAAGAAGATTGATCGGTGTAACGTTAAGGGATAAGAAAAGAGCAGATTGGGTGAGGCAACAAACGCGGGTAAATGACATCTTAGTTGAAATAAAGAAAAAGAAATGGGCATGGGCCGGACATGTAATGAGGAGGGGAGATAACCGATGGTCATTAAGGGTTACGGACTAGATTCCAAGGGAAGGGAAGCGTAGCAGGGGGCGGCAGAAAGTTAGGTGGGCGGATGACATTAAGACGTTTGCAGGGACAACATGGCCACAATTAGTAAATGACCGGGGTAGTTGGAGAAGTATGGGAGAGGCCTTTGCCCTGCAGTGGGCGTAACTAGGCTGATTATGATGATGATGATGACATCATCATCATCATCGTCAGATTTTATGTCCACTGCAAGATGAAGGCCTCGACCTGCGATCTCCAATTACTCCTGTCCTGCGCCAACCAATTTCCAACACATTACGATTACCTTACTTCTTAATACCAAATTTCAGCGTAGTTCTTCAGCTGTTTCGGCTTTTTGATATATTAATGCAAATTATTCGAGCAAGGCATTAATGTACACTCTAGGAGAGGTCACCCGGCTAGTGCTTCAGCGGCGCTTACCCGTGAGTCTTCTCGGCGGTGGCGATGATCATCCGCTTCGGCAACAAAAACGACAAGGTCTTCTCGGCGGTGGCGCTTACCCTCTGCTTCAGCCGCACTCACTCATGTGTCATATCGACAGCGGCGATGATATACAGCTTCGGCGGCACACACTTTCCGGTCTTCTCGGTGATGATGCCTAGTTTCTTCTTTGGCGCAAGCGCACCTCTGGATTCTGGCGGCGATGTGAGGTCATTTAGCGACAGTGGCCGACGAAGCACTTCCTCCGGTTGCCTCGCTCACGGCTCAGAAAGAACTGACCGAGAATAAACTAGTTATACCCGCAGACGAACTATATCATAATATAAACCATCTGCTTGCCTTGGACAATCTGGCTCGTGCGGAACATTTTGCACCAACCGCCGCAAGAAGGGTGTAGTTTGGCGCAACTGTCTCACTTATCGGGAGGTCGCGGGAGACAGCGAGTAGGCGAATAGCAACATTGCGGGGCGAAGATATGGCAGCGACTACCTGACGCCGCTGACGCTGATAGCGAGTAAACTGAAAGGGGTTCTTAGTTTTGACTTGGGAAGCGCGCACCGTCATTCGCTGACACCGAGCCGGCGCTTCGACAACCCAAGAACACCGCGCGCTCTTGTGTGGTCGCCGCCAAGGAGGAATTGGTGGGAGGGGTACGCGCAGTGGCGAACGGCTGCGTCTATGCGTTTCCACTTGGGTAGCAGGACATCATCGGCCCGAGCCGCCATGGTGCTAGAGCTCTGATTGCCGTGGCACAGGGGCGGCTTTAGAAGAGGTGCAAAGACAGCAAGGTTTGCGCCGTGCGTGAGAGATAGCGCCGGGAGCGTGCGCAGCTCGAGCAGTGCTCTAGACCCGGCTTTTGAGCTGGTTACAGCGAGGGACGACGACGAAGCTGAGGGCGGCGCGAAACGCAGGAACGGGTGCCAAAGATCTGCGCTCTGAAATGGAACAAAATTATGGGACCACACAGTATAATGAACAGAAACACCGACTTACCACGGCACAACGCATTTGCTGGGGACAAACCATCGTGCAACTCGGAGGCCAGCGGTCTAGCTTGTTTTTTACTTTGTCCCTCCCACACTTTTCATGCTTCATTGCATGGTTTCTCTTTTCCTTCAGCTCCCAGTTGACTACGCTGCTCACGTAGCGTGGCCTTCTCAGGCTCTTTGAAATAATCCAACAGATTCCTTTATATTGGGCATACGCAGAGTGGCAGAGGCCGAAGGTGACGGCAGCGCATAACCGCAGTGCGGCACACATAGAGCGTATCGTCTGCTTGAAACAAGGGCCTTCGGTGCTCTCGATTTGACAGTATTCAAAGACAAGAAATATATGTGTACAAATGCTTAAACCGTAAATGAACAGAAGTGGCCGCTTTTTCTGCAGGTATGCGAAATCTTTCTAAATGCTTTTGGAGGAAGGAGACTAAAAGCTAGGTGGCACAAAACGTCACAACAGAAGTGCGTTTTTAATGCTGGAACGCCTGTGCAAAAGTGAAGATTCCCCATATTCTTGTGCCTCGCTTTTTTACCATCTATGCAACATTTTTATACATGCCTGACGGAACAAGGTATTTTGATACTTGTGCGTGACGAGACGGAGCAATACGCTTGAAAACGACGAAGCGTTTTGATTCCGGCTGTAAATATGGGTATGGCAAATAATGAGAAAATTTTTCACTCTTCGCGGCACCATCTGATTCGCTGTTACGGTTCCACTGGCGACAAAAAATCCTGGAAGTCAGTGACCGCTGAAAGCAAAAGACAAAATATGTGCGTGACAGTTTAAAAAGTACCTTATGTTTGATAGGTACTTCAGCCAACTCAAGGTAACGTCCAGGAAGATATAAAAAAAATGTATGATCCTCGAAAAAAAGCCGCTTTTTTTTCTCAATTTCTAAGGGAAGCCGGACGTAACTCAATGATATTTAATGCAAAGAGGAACGAGAAGAGGCCGATGCAAAAGGAAGGGAGGAGATAAATTTGTCTACACCAACACAAAGTTTAGACAATTTGTCTTATGCAGACGCGTTGACGAAGTCTTGCCCTTGAGAAGATTTTCTATGCTGCAACCTGGCAGGGATCTATTAAGCGAAGATAGTTTGTGCGCCTTTCAAGGAAGCATCTACTGAATAAAGCGTCACAAGTAGCTCCACTGCAAACTAAGCTTTGTAAGAGCTCTTTCCACCTCCAGGAAGAGTAAAACTTCCCTCTTCATGGGGTCTCTGCGAAGTACCAAAATTTTCGGTATCAAATAATTGCCTGCTGCTCCCCAAGTAGCACGTGGTTGTTGTGAGCGAAGACACAGTTCCTTCTGTTACGAAGTTCATCTGTGCCACGGAAGGCCTTCGTGGGAAAACTTTCGAGACATTTATACTATACTGCAATTTAACTAAGGTAAAATCAGACGTTCGCACAATCGTAGCATTTGCTAATAATAATTGCTAAATAAATTCTTCTCTCCCCCTTGCAGCTTTCCGCAGCGCTATTACGTCATATTATTACCTTTGCTTCGAGTTGTTGACAAATTCAGCCTTGCCTGGCCATTTACTAGCCGCTAGCTTCATTTATTTACTTATTTATTTTACAATACTGTCGCTCACAGCCGAGAGCCTAGCAGACGGACATGAACCATTTCTTTCCCGTACATAAATACACGCGCGAGCTACACAAAGAATGAAAAAGCAACGATATTCAACAAAATACAAAAGATAAGGTAGAAAATGTATAGAATATAACACAAAACAAAGCAGAATAAAATGAACAACCTGGGCACATCATAGACAAAGAAAAATATGAAGTATTTGCGAACAAACAAGTGTTTACATTTTTTTTGAGGAACTGTCAGTTTAAAATAAAGAAAATAGGGAACAAACATTTAGAAGTCGTTAATTATCTCTTGTGATGTGGTCGAGCTGTGAGAAAAACAGGGAAAAAGAGTTTGTCGCTGGTAATGACGAGTTAATTTCATTCCATTGCCTGATTACCCGAGGAAAGAATGGGCACCTGAATGCGTCATTAGAAAAGGAATACTCGGTTACTCGTAAATGTGGTGGTCCCGGGTTCGAGTTCCGGAACATGACGAAATTTTCCTCCACTGACAGTGACAGTGACAAGAACTTTATTAGAGTGTCCTGAGGAACCCTATTGGGGGAACCGAAGGCTCCCCGATCAAGTTGGTGGTTCTGCCCACGACGTGACCCTCCGCGACGTCGCGGGCCCTCCAGACGGCCTGTAGTTGGTTTGCGAAATCCGAGGTCTTCAGCAAGGCGTCCCACTTGGATTTGTTATGAAAGTCGGAGCCCGAGTTGTACGGGCACAGCCAGAGCATGTGGTTGAAGGAGCAGCATGCGTGACTTTATTTGGAGCACGATTGCAGGATGTTCGGGTGTATCCAACTAAGTGCCCTAGGCGTGAGGTAGGATCTCGTCTGTAAAAGCCTGAAAATACCATCATGAGCCCTGTTTAGTTTCGGGCTGGGGGAAAGAATTTCCCCCTGCTTTGTCTGTAATGTGATGTAGTTTTGTGAAAGATCGTAAGATCACCTTTGAAGGGGCACTCCTGCGAGAGAGCCGGACCATTAGCTCGGGCGCGGTTCGTGAATTCACGCGCCAAGCCGTTGGCCCGCTCGTTAGGGTTGCAACCCACTTGGTTAGTTACATCGTTCACGTGCGCCGGGAACCACACGATGATATGACCTTCAGTGTCTTCTCGCGCAGCAATACGAAAGGATCTGTGGACGATGTCGGCTGCTTCTGATTTTCTTTCGAGGAAACCGTATGGGTTTCCTTTGTAGCAATTGCTACGATTGGGTGTATGTCTCATTTTACCTTAAATAATTATTTCGCTCCACCTAGCAGGTTTCCGCAGAATTCTTACTTCAAACTGTTCCCTTTGCTTCAAGTTGATGAAAATTCGACTTCGTCCTGCCATCTGCTACCTACCTGGTGAGCTCAGATGGCAGAGTGGCTGCCCCGTAAAGGCGGTGTTCCCGCGGGGGAGTCCGGGACCTGGACGAATTTTTCTTCAGCTACGAGGCTTTTCTTTCGAAGAAACGGTACGCGTTTCCTATGTAGGAACTCCTTTCATTAGATGGATACATCCATCTAGCTTAATTAATTGTCTATATAAACCTTGTGGGCTACCGCAACGTCTAAACCATTAAACGTTAAACCGAAATTTGTACAACAGAATCGACCTTGAAGGACAACCGACCACTCTCCAAGGGTTGGACGGCATGGCATTGTTTATTGAGAGGATAAAGATCTGTTGAGGTGGTCCACAAAGTAAAAGTACCCAGATGTGAACCCTCAGTGTGCCATATTGACTTCTTGGGTGTGTGGAGGGCCAGAAGTGGCGCTACTTACGACAATAACCACTATCATCATCATCATCATCATCATCATCATCATCATCATCATCAGCCTGGTTACGCCCACTGCAGGGCAAGGGCCTCTCCCATATTTCTCCAACAACCCCGGTCATGTACTAATTGTGGCCATGTCTTCCCTGCAAACTTCTTAATCTCATCCGTCCACCTAACTTTCTGCCGTCCCCTGCTACGCTTCCCTTACCTTGGGATCCAGTCCGTAACCCTTAATGACCATCGGTTATCTTCCCTCCTCATTACGTGTCCTGCCCATGCCCATTTGCCCATGCCGAAGCCCAACTAATATGTCATTAACTCGCGTTTGCTCTCTCACCCATTCTGCTCTTCTCTTATCCCTTAACGTTACACCTTTCATTCTTCTTTCCATAGCTCGTTGCGTCGTCCTCAATTTGAGTAGAACCCCGTTCGTAAGCCTCCAGGTTTCTGCCCCGTAGGTGAGTACTGGTAAGACACAGCTATCATACACTTTTCTCTTGCGGGATAATGGCAACCTGCTGTTCATGATCCTAGAATGCCTGCCAAATGCACCCCAGCCCATTCTTATTCTTCTGATTATTTCCGTCTCATGATCCGGATCCGCAGTCACTACCTGCCCTAAGTAGATGTATTCCCTTACGATTTCCAGTGCCTCGCTGCCTATTGTAAACTGCTGTTCTCTTCCGAGACTGTTAACCACTATCCGCAGCGCTAAAAACTTGCGGGTGTATTCGTTGCCACGCAATGCGGAGGACAAACTTCCTTGCTTTGAAAATGAGATGAAAAGTGGGACCACATGCTAGAGGTACATAATCTCAGCTTCCCTGGATATGCTCATTACGCGGAATCACTGGCAAGAATTACGCCCTATTAAATTTGAAAAAGAATGCAGGAATTTCCCTAGCAGCGAAGCCGGCCGATGCGGAAAACACTGCGAGAAAAGAAGAAGCAAGTGAAGCTTGTTTGTCCTTGGTGGATGGTAACCAAAACAGTGGTAAGCCTCACCTTTGCAATTACCGTTTTTTTTTGCGGTCGTCTTTCAATCATCAAGACCGCAGGAAATGTCGTTATGTTACCCTCTCTTTTTCCCACTTGTCTCTTCGGTATGGTTGCCGTTCGGTTATTTTCTGTTCATCTGTATGGCAAAGTTCCAGGTATCCTGCCTTATTATTGCGCTGAATTTCGCCATTATTATGTATATAAAGTAGCATAATACAAACATGACTCGTTCTGCTAACATCACTCCATGAACAGCAAGCGCAATGCGTGCTATAAGCGTCAAGACACACGCGTAGCAGATCACAAAACTGATTGGAAAGCAGTGGGCGCGCGAACATGAATAAGCACGACCGTGTGCCGTTCTTATAGCAACGACAAGAGACCCAAGATTGGAGGCCAATCTATATATATATATATATATATATATATATATATATATATATGCTCCGCCACTTTGTTGCAATGCCACATCTGCCCTTCACCATAACATCAGTGTCAGTTTCACTCTAGTTTCAGATACGGTAGGTGCTCCAGAGCAGTCCCGCTTCTGGGTGTTCCATTCCCTTTAATTCTCTTCTTAATTTTTTTACAACTTAATATTCCAGAGACAGTGATCGGCTGTCAGTGACAGTGATATAGGGGGACAGTGATCGGCTGGAGATGACCGGCAGGTAGCACCTGAGGTGTTTTCCGACGCTGGCAGGTATCACAGGCAGCAACTTAGCGTCGGACGGAGCGAGCCAGACCAGGCCAATCGAAGCGGCGGCGGACGCGGTCGTACGTGAGGGTTACGCCAAGATGTCCTGCAGTGGGTGCGTCATGCATCTCAAAGAGCACAGTCTTTCGTAGATGTTTTGGCACGGCAAGAAGAAGATCAGATCCGTCAGGGAGGAAGTTCCTTCGGTACAGAATGCCGCCCTGGAGAACAAAGCGGCGAACGGACGCGTCGGTAGGTGTAGAGCGCAGGCGCTCGATGAGTGCTCGCAGTGGTAATAATAATAATAATATTTGGGGTTTTACGTGCCAAAACCACTTTCTGATTATGAGGCACGCCGTAGTGGAGGACTCCAGAAATTTTGACCACCTGGGGTTCTTTAACGTGCACCTAAATCTAAGCAGACGGGTGTTTTCGCATTTCGCCCCCATCGAAATGCGGCCGCCGTGGCCGGGAATCGATCCCGCGACCTCGTGCTCAGCAACCCAACACCATAGCCACTGAGCAACCACGGCGGGTGCTCGCAGTAGTAGGTCTCGGTACTGCTCATCGGCAATGTTAGCGAAGGCAGACACAGAGAAAATGCCGTTGGCGGTACTAGTGTCGGCGTCGTCAGGCTCGTCTACCTGGTAACGAGACACGTAGTCGGCGACCTTGTGTAGTCGGCCAGATTTGTAGGTGACAGTATATGAATATGCTTGGAGGCGTAATGCCCAGTGACCAAGTCTTCCTGTAGGATCTTTCAGTGAGCATAACCTGCAAAGCGCGTGATGGTCTGTGACAACGGAAAAGGGTCGGTCATAATAAGTATGGGCGGAACTTCGCAACCGCCCAAACTAGGGCCAGACACTCACGCTCAGTGATGGAAAGTTGCGCTCCGCGGGAGAGAGGAGCCTGCTGGCGTAAGCGATAACACGGTCGTTGCCGCGCTGGCGTTGTGCCAGTACTGCGACAATTCCGGGACCGCTGGCATCAGTACGGATTTCGGTAGGCGCAGAAGGATCGAAATGGGCCAGAACGGGAGGCGTTGTGAGAACGTCGATTAGATGCGAGAATGCAGAGGCCTCGTTATCGCCCTACTGGAAAGGGGCGTCTTTTTTCAGAAGCTAGATTAGTGGTCGTGCTATGGCCGCGAAATTTTTCACGAAACGGCGGAAGTAGGAACAAAGGCCGATGAAGCTACGCACATCCTTGACACACTTCGGAACAGGGAAGTGCGTAACAGCATGGATCTTGCCTTGGTCCGGTTGCACTCCGTTCGCGTCAACGAGATGCCCAAATACGGTAATCTGGCGACGGCCGAATTGGCACTTCGATGCGTTCAGTTGCAGACCGGCGCGACGAAAAACGTCCAGGACTGCCGACAGGCGTTCGAGGTGCGTAGCAAACGTTGAGGAGAATACTATGACGTCATCCAAGTAGCACAGGCATGTGGACCATTTGAAACCGTGAAGAAGGGAGTCCATCATGCGTTCAAAAGTGGCAGGAGCGTTACATAAACCGAACGGCATCACTTTGAATTGATAAAGACCGTCCGGAGTTACAAAAGCAGTCTTCTTGCGGTCGAGATCGTCCACGGCAATCTGCCAGTAGCCGGAGCGGAGGTCAATAGAAGAGAAGTAGCGAGCACCATGGAGGCAGTCAAGGGCGTCATCGATCCGAGGTAGAGGATACACGTCCTTATTGGTAACCCTCTTAAGGTGCCGATATACCACGCAAAAGCGCCATGAGCCATCCCTCTTTTTTACCAGTACAACAGGTGACGCCCATGGACTACATGACGGTTCTATGATGTTCTTGGCAAGCATTTTGCGAACTAATGCGTGAATAACTTGACGCTCAGCCGGTGACACTGGATACAGGCGGCGATGAATAGGAGGGGCATCGCCGGTATTAATGCGATGTTTAACAGTTGTAGTTTGGGCCAAAGGACGATCGTTAAAGTCAAAAATATTGTTGTAGGAAAACAGAACGCGGTAGAGCTCACGAGCGTGCTCGGATAGCATGTCGGGGGCAATCATTTTCTGTAAGTCGGCGATGGTACAAGTTGTCGACTGAGATGGTAGAGGAGGATCGGCTGAATTGCCCTCTACCTCAATAGATGCTATTGAGTGATCCCCGAATGAGCGAAGCTGGGCCAGAGACATCCCGCGTGGCAGCACTTGTGTCGTCAAGCCAAAATTGACCACTGGCAGGCAGATGCAATTAGCCGTAATAGATAAAACGGTATGAGGTACCGTGATCCCGTGTGTAAGGAGGTCGTCTTGCATAGAAGCCGCGATATAGTGACCGTCGGGCACTGGTGGGGATGACACTAGGTCAACGTAAGTCAGTGCCGTAGGTGGCAAGCGAACGAAGTCGACGCAATTGAGGCGACTGGGATGTGGTTCAGCGGGATCTAGAACAGGGAGATCAAGGCGGAGAGTACTGGTGGAACAATCAATGAGAGCAGAATGTGCGGAGAGGAAGTCAAAGCCGAGGGTGCTGTCGTGGGGACAGTGGGCGAGGACTGTGAATATCACAGTTGTGGAGCGGTCGGCGAAGGAGACACGGGCGGCACACATACCAATTATGGGGGCTGTTCCGCCATCGGCGACACGGACAACATGCGTCGTGGTGGGCGTGATTATTTTTTTCAGATGGGTACGAAAGTCCGCGCTCATTACCGACAAATGCGCCCCAGTGTCTATAAGAGCAGATACAGGAACACCGTCGACTTGCACGTCAAAAAGGTTCAGATGGGTGGGCAACGTCAGTGGAGGATTTGGCGGCGTAGGGATCAATGCAGCGTCACCTCGAGGCGATGCATCATCTAATTTTCCGGCTGGGAGCGGCATCCGAAGGGAGTCTGCGAAAAGGAGCGACGGGGCTTTGGAGAGCGAGATTGTCGTCGTTGGGGCGAAGGTGAACGCGAATAGGGGCGGTTCGGCGCAGGAGAGTCAGTGGCGGCATTATCGGAGCGTGCGGCATAGGGACGAGAAGGGCCACCTGAGGGGTGAGAGTAGGCAGTATAAGCAGACCGGGGCGGGGAAGTCCAGTGACTTCGACAGTGCCGAGAAATGTGCCCTATTCAACGGCAGTGAAAACAAATGGGCTTGTCGTGAGCAGTGCGTCATTCAGCTGGGTTGCCGAAACGTGGTGGGTAAGAAGATGCGCGACGGGGCGGAAGCGAAGAAGCCGGATAGGTATCAGGGCGATGGGCCGAGCAGATGATGTGAAAGCCCATGTTTTCGAACTCCTGGCGGACAACTGCCTGGATCAGGGAAACCGTGACTGCAGGTGCGTTGGTCGGGCTGGAGTCGAAGGCAGCCGGAAGGCGGCCTCAATCTCACGCCGGACGATCTTGGTAATATCGCCAGTGTTTTTAGGACGAGAGCGTCGGCACAGGAAGATGCCGCTGGTGTGTTGGGTAAACGGGAAAACTGCTGATCGATACGTCGGCTTTTAGCGAGTTCCAGGCGCCGGTACTCTTTTATAATAGCATCCACCGTCACGACGTTGTCTAATACGAGCAAGTTGAAGGCGTCATCGGCAATGCCTTTAAGGATGTGGGATATCTTGTCTGACTCCGTCATGTGTGCCTCAACTTTGCGGCACAGAGCCAAGACGTCCTGAATGTACGTGACATAGGGCTCTGTTGACGTCTGCACACGGCCGGAAAGCGCCTTCTGCGCGGCAAGTTTGTGACCGTAGGGGTTGCCGACCAAGTCTCGGAGCTTTTGCTTGAGCGAATCCCAACTGGTGAGCTCCTCTTGGTGTGTCCGAAACCTAACTCGGGGTGTGCCACCAAGGTAAAAAACTACGTTGGCGAGCATGATAGTAGGGTCCCACCGGTTATTGCGGCTGCCGTGTTCGTACAGGCTGATCCAGTCATCGACGTCTTCCCCATCTTTGCCCGAGAATACGCCAGGATCACGAGGAGCAGGGAGAGTGACGTAGGTCGTCAAAGTGGCACCAGGTGTCGGAGGCGGCTTAGTCGAGTTGTCATCGCCGGGAGCCATGATGCTAGGCACGACCTGCCGTCCACTGCGAAGCTCCGTGACGAGGTACAGAAAACGTCCACCTCCACCAGATATGTTACGTAAGAAGACGCAGATGAAAAGCTATATAAAAGTATATTTACAACGTAATACCATAGAGAAAGGGATTGAACAAGAGCGGACACTCGGCGAAAATTGGAAACAGGAAACACGTCACGCTATACTTTTAACATCGACGAATTGGGGCCGCGAGCATCGTGAAAAAGAAGAATGTGAAATGAGATTAACAGAAATTGTTTTATTTTTTTTATTCTTTCCCGGAAAAATTAAAAATATCTGCGTATAAATTAAGTTAAACTTTGCGGCTTACATTCGTTGCCTAGCGACAGGCGAACTGGCGAATGACGAGCCAAATGTTTACGTGATTCGTCAGACTCATCGCCGAATCGAGAGCGACCGGCCGCGCATCTGAGCGTTGGCCTGTGTGGTCACCCATCTGACTGTTTTTCTATTTTGGGATTTAGCCTGGTTTGGTGGCCTCCCTGCGAATTATTGCGTTCATTCGGAGCTTCGACAAGGCAGCAGTGCACTATTGGACTACGTCAAGGTGAGAAACTTTGTTCGACAGTCTGCGACGCACTTCAAGCAATTGGGCTTACTGCCCGGCAACTAGGCTAGACTTGTGACGCAGTTAACGAAAAACAGCGTGGCCGTCGTGGAGCAGTTAATTTGAATTAAAGAATCGCCCTGGGAGATGTTTGCGACGCTTCCTGTAAGCCCCAATATTGTTTTAACTAATTTAGGTAGTTTTTGGGCACGCTAGTCGCACAGGGTGCTGTGACGCAGTTTCGCGTGTACTGAATTTTACTGCGAGAAGTTTTGGCGCTTTCTCTGACTGCCAACATTATTGAAACTAATTTCATTACTTTTTGGGCCACCTTTCGAGCACAGTGGGTGCGCCTGGCGCTGTGACTCGGTTAGCGAAAATCAGCTCGGCCGTGGTGCGCGGTTTCGCGCTTTAATGCACTGACAAGTTCATGGCGCTTTTCTTTCTCTGACGCTCAACATTGTTGAAAATTATTTTCGATACTTTTATGTTATGAGGCGCGCTCGCCGCGCCTGTTGTGACGCAGCGAAAAGCAGCTTGGTCGTGGTGACAGTTAGTTTGGCGCGTACTGAATCTTACTCCGACAAATTTGTCGCAATTTTTATGTTCCCGCAACAATTTAAGCCTTCTTTCACTACCCACGCTTGTCGAAAACGCGACGAGCAATCGTCAAGAGTGATAACACGGGAGTGCGTTGCTTGCGCCTGCAGAACGTAGAAGTGATGAGCCAAGGAGCTCAAACGCCAGAAACAAGTAACTCGAAAATTCTGTCTTATGAACGGCACCCATGCATTTTGTCTTGAGTGCGAGTAGAAGGAATTCTACGAGCGTCCAGCATGCTCTGGTTGAGAGCCTGTGTTGTGGCCACCTCTGTGTATTCGTAGCGTACTATCGCGTCGGTTGTAGCCAAGTTCGCGAAACGCGCCGTTGCCCGCGCATTCGTGCCATTAAAGTGCAGGAAATAAGCATTGGGAAGAGGGGAATGTTTGGAATTAGAATGTGTTTGTGGTATGTACGGTATTGCTTGGGATGAGTCGGGTATTTTCTACGCCGTGTGTGTAAATACGACCTGCTTTTGTTTGTAATGCCACCCACTCACCACTTTCGCACGCTTCGCCTCTACAGGCATTATTCTTAGATGTTAATACCAAAATAACGCTTGTAATTTTTTTCAGCTCACGTCGTCTGGTGGAGCTTCCTGCGGATACAACTACTGCTTACCTGGTGTCACAACGCTGGATGAATGCACAAAAATCCCGCGACGAGCATTTACAAAGAATAAAATAAACGTTAATTTTTCCACATTTCACAAGGTGTCTTGCGTCTTTATGAAATTGCACGTGGCACATATTCAATGGAGGCTTGTGAAGATCGTTCGCAATCAATTTTACTTTCTAATATAATTTGCACATAAATATTTCATAAATAAAACATAAATATGTAAATAAATATTTGTTGCAAAAGAAAAAAAAATTACCGACGATTACGTTACTTCCTAATGCGAAATTTGAGCGCAGCAAATAATCTGTTTCACCTTTTCGATAGATTGAGGAGAAGAAATCGAGCAACACATGTATGCGCTATCACAGAATTTTTTTTGTTATTTTTCACACGTATTCCTTTAACAAAGACTCCACTAACAGTTCTTGACAGTCATGAAGGAAGCTTTGTGGTCGGAGAAAAAGACTGATATATGTTCGACTTGGTACACCAATGCTTGATTCTCAAAGACGAGATCTATACAAGTGCCTCGCGAGGTTGTCACAGCCGTGGGACGCGTTACGAGCGAGAGGAACGGGATCGTCTCGCTCATGGCTCAGAAAGAACTGGCAGATAATTTCGCAGTGGCGAACGGCAGCGGCAATTTCGGCTCGGGCAGTGCACATATACAGATCCGCCGCCACCGATCTGGCTCTCTGATTGCCACCGCACAGGGCGAACGGCAGCGGCAATTTCGGCTCGGGCGGTGCACATATACAGATCCGCCGCCACCGATCTGGCTCTCTGATTGCCACCGCACAGGGGTTGCATTGGAGGAGGAGCGAAGAAAGGAATTAAGTTCGAGCCGCCGCTTTGACAACCGGAGACTCGCAGGAAGAGGGGGGAGGGGGCGGCGTGTACACCCAGCGGCAAACGATGGGGGCAGAAGCGCGCGCAGAAGCGGACAACACGATAAAGGGAGGAGGGAAGAGATAGCAGCAACTGACTGACTGACCCTTTCCTCCTCTTTCTGCATGGCGGCGACGGTGTTCTATGCAGTCACGTTATCTTGACTCTCTAGCGGCGTCAGCGGCATCCAGCGGTATCAGTCGGTCGCTGCTAGCGCTGGGGGGATGAAAGGGGGGCGGAGCTGGTTACGAGGCCGACGACGACGCGAAACCCAGGAACGAACGCCAAAGAGCTGCGCTCTAAAAAAGAACGGAGCCGGCGTGACGCGCACCAGCTAGAATTCAAAACGCGCGCGCACAGAACCGAAACCGGAAGTGTGGTTCAGGTTTTAACATCGACGGCTTGGTGCGCTGCAGTCAATTCGGCCGCTGGTCTCTATGAGAGTGTCCGCTCTTGTTGTATACCTTTCTCTATGGTAATACGCCGTATTTGGCCAAGAGGCAACAGCCCGCGCTAGCCTCCAATCGTCGTCGTCGTCTTCTTACTGCTCGCCTCTTCGTCATCGGTAATATATTCCGTAGCAATATCAATTCACTATCAAAGGGTATGCATCACCGTAACACCATTGTCAGCTAAATTCTACCTTTCAGAAAATGACAGGTGGTCTATAGCGTTTTGGCTTTTTCATGTTCCTTTCCTATATTATGTCATGTTAGTTTTTTACAATTTTAGAACAAATAATACTTTATTGCGCAAAGTTCTACCTCGCCGTAACACCACTTACAGTTCCACTCTGCCTTTCAAAAAAGACAGGAGCCATAGAGTGGTCCGTCCTGTTTGTGTTCCATTCCCTTTTCTATCTCATCTTAATTTTTTTACACTTCCATACCTAATATCACTATATTGCCCAAACCTCTATATGACCATAACTACATCGTCACTTCCAATTGACCTTTCAGAAAAGAAGGATCACCCTAGAGCGGTCGTTCTTCTTGGTGTTCCATTTCCCTTTCCATCTCATCTTAGTTTTTTACAAATTTATAACTATAATCGCTCTATTGCCCAAAGTTCTACATCACCATAACACCATTGTCGCTATCACTCTACCTTTCCTGAAAAGATAGCAGCCTTAGAGCGGTGTGGTTTGCTGGGGTTCGATTGTCTTTGTTATCTCATCTTATTTTTTTAATTATATAACCACACTCACTTTAGTGTCCAAAGCTCTACATCACCGTAACACCATTGTCAGTTTCACTCTACATTTCAGAAAAGACAGGAGGCGTGGAATGGTCCATCTTCTTGGTGTTCCATTCCCTTTTCCCTTTCCTAATTTGTTTACGATATTATATCAAGACTCAGTTTTTCGCCCAAATCTATACATCAACGTAACACCATTGTCAGTTTCACTCTACCTTTAAGAAAAGATAGGTGTCGTAGAGCGGTCCTTCTTGTTGGTGTTCCATTCCACTTTGTATCTCATCCTAATTTTTTTACAATTTTATAACGACACTCACATTATTGGCCTAAACTCTACATCACCCTAACACCATTGTCAGTTTTACTCGGCCTTTCAGAAAAGATGGAAGCCGCAGAGCAGTACGTCTTTTTGGTGTTCCGTCCCCTTTTCTACAACATCTGAATTGTTTTTAGAATTTTATTACTGGACAAACTTTATTGCCCAAAGCTCTACATCACCGTGTCACCATGGTCACTTTTACTCTAACTTTCAGAAAAAGATAGGGGCCGTAGAGCAGGCCGGCTTCTTGGTCTTCCATTGCGTTTTCTATCTCATCTTAATTTTTTTACAATTCTATAACTAATATCACTTCAATAAGGAAATCTCTGCATCACCGTAACACCATTGCAACTTTCACTCTGCCTTTAATAAAAAATAGGAGCCGTAGATTGGTAAGGCTTCTTGATGTTCCATTAACTTTTTATCGCATCTTTTTTTTACAATTTTACAATGAATATCGCTTTATTGAAGTTCTGCATCTCCGTAACCTGAGTATGAGTTTCATTTTTAATTTTAGAGAAAATAGGTGCCCCAGAGTGGTGCAGCTGCATGGTGTACCATTCCCTTACTTATCCTATTTTTTTACAATTTTATTATGAATATCAAAATGGTGCCAAATGTTTAACATCACAGTAGCACCAGTGTAAGTTACATGGTACCTTTGGGAAAAGAGAAATGCGCTAGAGCTGTCAGTCAGCATGCTGTTTCAGTATCTCCTCTATCTCATCTTAATATTTTACAATTTTAAAACTAATATCACTTATCGCCCAGAGCTCTACATCACCGTAAACAAAGTTTGAGCATCACTCTACTTCTCAGAAAATGTACGTGCTCTTGAGTTGTCCGGCTTGTTGGTGTTCCAGTCCCTTTTATCTGTTCGTAATTTTTTGTACAACTTTGTAATGAATATCCATTTACTATCAAAGGTTATGCATCACCATACCACCATTGCCAGCTAAATTCCTTTCTGAAAATGACAGGTGCCCTATAGCGTTTTGGCTTTCTGATGTTCCATTCCTCTCTTATGTCATGTTATTTTTTTACAATTTTATAACGAATAATACTTTATTGCCCAAAGCTCTACATCACCGTAACACCACTGTCAGTTTCACTCTACAATTCAGAAAAGATAGGTTCCATAGAGCTGTCCATCTTTTTGGTGTTCCATTCCCTTTTCTATATCATCCTTATTTGTTTACAATAATATATCAAGGCACTTTTTTTGCCCAAATCTCTACATCAACGTAACGCCATTGTCAGTTTCAATCTACCTTTAAGAAAAGATAGGGATCGTAGAGTGCTCTAGCTTCTTGGTGTTTCATTCCCTTTTCTATCTTCTCTTAATTTTTGCAATTTTATATTGAATATCGCTTTATTGCCCAAAGATTTACATCTCCGTAACACTAGTACAAGCTTCATTTTTTATTATTAGAGAAGGTACGTTCCCTAGAGTGGTCCAGCTTCATGGTGTACCATTCCCTTTTTTACCTCATCTTATTTTTTTACAAATTTATTATGAATATTATTTTGGTGCCCAATGTTTTACATCGCAGTAACACCAGAGTAAGTTACATGCTACCTTTAGGAAAAGAGAAATGCGCTAGAGCTGTCCGCCGTCTTGCTGTTTCAGTATGATCTCTTTCTCACCTTAAATATTTTACAATTTTATAACTAATATCACTTATTGCCCAAAGCTCTACATCACCGGAAACTAAGTGTGAGTTTTATTCCACCTTTCAGAAAAGGTACGTGCTTTTGAGCGGCCAGGCTTCTAGATGTCCCATTCCCTTTTATTCTATTCTTATTTTTTACAACTTTACAATGAATGTTGTTACGTGTGGAAAGACACAGAC